>NC_092422.1:147854592-148157623 GCF_036169615.1 Heliangelus exortis | reverse complement strand
ATAATTAAAAAGAAAGCAAACAGAGAAACAAGCACAAAAACCCAATAGCATCACAGCTACCTGGCTGAAGAATTCAAGTGCATTTTGGTATGAAACCTTTTGTCTTTTCTTCTGCACATGGCTCAGGACCAAGATAAGCTCGAGCAGGGCTAAGCCAGAAGCCACTGGTGTGGACTTCTAGGCAGTCTCTTGCAAAGACACCCAGGCACAAGGAGATGGCTCTCTTTGTTTGCTATCTAAGAGGACACTCATCCTGCTAGTATCTGTTCAGAAGAGGATCCTGAGCACTGCAGTATTTGCTTTGAAGTGATATACACATTCTCTCAGCTGTCAAACCAGGACACTTAGCTGAGCTCTTATCATTTTACATCGCAATAATTGCGGCATCCCTTACTATCTCTGCCATGGTCAGTCTGTCCCCAGAAATGCTAAACAACTAATGGGCTGGTTTTCTGTCACACAGAATCAAAAAAAGTGCAAAATAGATTAAAGGAGAAATAGCTTTCTCTGTGTCTTTATAGACTTGGTTTATGCTTTTGAGTACGGAACGTCAGGCTCACTGAAATTGGTTTCCCTGAATGGTCATTTATATATGAAATACATACACATTAGACTAAGGAACTGTGGAGTTCTTCCTTTCAAATGGAAATGTGTTGGTTTTTAACTGCAGAAGCACAGACAGCATTTCAGACCAACGCTGTCACTTTTTTAAGATGATATCTAGCTCCTCTACCTGTAGCGTATCCAAACTGAAGAACCTATCCTCAGTCAAAAGCCACCACGTCTAATAAGTAACCATCATCAGGTGCTGTGTTGCATGCCATTAAAGCATGATACAAACAGTAGCCATATTTGCCATCCCTTTTGACATACCTCCCAGAAGCATAAAGGAAAGGTCAAAGCACTGTTTTCCACCACTCTGAGAATGAAGACTTTCTCCTCATCTCTGGGGTGCAAAGATTATTCCAGTGGCTAGAGATTTTGCCCCACTTCACTGGTCTTAAACAGGCACAGTTTCCTGACACACATGAATGAATGGAAAACCATAGCCCAGCTTCTGGCAGTCATCTTCATCCTGTTCCAACTCTAACAAACAGATTATCTGTTTTTTGTTGTGTTTTTTTTTCTAAAATCAACTTTCTGCTTGATGGAAACCTTACTGGTTCTTTCCAGATTTAAGTGATGACACTCTTTCTTCTCTTTTCTGGAGGAGCTGCAAAATGGATTAGGGAGATTGCCTTCATGGTTTAAAGGAAACCAGAAAACTGCTTTCAGTAAGAGATAAGGTGTAGCTTTTGCCAGCTTATCATGATGAAAAGCTAAAAAAAAAGAGACTCTTCAAGACAGTGCCTGCATTCACCTACTCTCCGTACAGGGCATACAGCAGCCAGAAAAATCGCCCTTATGTCTGAAACCCATCTTCAGTGTTCTAGTAGAAGATCCATCAGAGCTTTCAAAACTAAATTAAAATCCCAAGGAGGAATAGGGGATTTAATTCTAGGATTAAGCTTTGAAGCTTCTCCCAGGAAATAAATTATTATTGGATGAGAACCAACACACCAATTATCTAGTTTACTGCTCATGCTACTAAGAGCTGCTGCACACACCCTCAGGGATCAAATACTGCAGCTCTACCTAGCCAGTCTCATCTTTGATGCAATACTCACATGAAGACAAAAGCTCAGCTAGATGCATTCCAAGAAACTTCCGTTCCCTGCTCCCAGTATTAACAGGGAACTTGTCTGCTACAAAAATTTAGAGCAGTAAGATTCAGTCAAACTCCCTGCCTTCTTACCTTTTATCTTGCTTTGTTGTAGATAGTGGAATATTTAATAACATGCCACTTCTTTTCTCTCTCTGTTATAGCTGGGTCAAAGTGTGCTACCATAAATAAGCACATTTCTTTTTCTTACACAGAAGGCCTACATGCTAGTCAAGTAGTGGGCAGACCCTGCTCCACCAAATGGTGTCAAGACAAAGTAGTGGGACATATCCAGCTTTTTCACTTGCTGTTTCACTTGCTGTGATTTTTTCGTGCTACCCAGAACACCTCATTGTCACTTACACAGCCTCAATGGTTGTTCAATGGGACAACATGAACTACCTCCTGTGGGAGGACTAAGGAAAATTAAAGAGCTCCAAGACTGATAAAAGTGTCTGGAGCAAAGAGGAGTACAGACATCAGCACTGATATTTCACTCAAACTAAATGTTACCAGTTAATCAGTGCTATTATAAACTCACCCAGAACATTAAGTTACTGTGAGTAAAAAATAAATCCTTCTCTCTGAAATATTTAAGTGTCACCATTGAGGCAAAAGTTGGCAGCATCGGTGTACACAAGTATTCGGTTTTCTTCCAAAGAATGTATTTTCTGTTTAAACACCTCATGACCTAAAAATACTGCCACCAAAGCATCATTATGCTTTTTCCTCCCATGGATTCCTTTCAGTCCTTAACACAGGGAAACAATGTAGGCAAAGCAATGATGAAATCCCACCCACCTCCCGCGTTCTCCTTCACCTGCAAGCTCTGTCAGAACATTTGATGCCACAAACACACATAGATACAGAATGGGACATATCCAGAGAGAGGAGTCACTTAAATGGGAATGTGGCAGAGTGGAGACACTGGTTAACATCACCACCTGGGCTCCCTGAAGGCAGAGCACTCCTGACAAGTCCCATCGCTCAAGACCTTCTAACAGACCCAGCTTTTTTCAGCAGAGTTCAGGGTCAATAACAGAACTGATTCTGTCTCTGTTCTTCTCATTCCTCCTTCAGGTGAAGCAGATGGTATTGCAAATAACTCACCAAGACAGTGCAGAGGGAGAAATGATAGTGAAGGCAAATACTACGTGTGCAGGCAAAGATGCTAAACAAAGAGCTGCGTGATGTTAGAAAAGCAGATCACTTTTCAAACACAGATATGGGTCTGGAAGCATTCCGTGAAACAAAAGAAAGAATGATTTCACCAGAGCCTGTGAGCAGGGGATGTTCCCACAGGGCTTGGGCTAGGTGCTCACTCCAGCATTTACTGTGCATTTGTATTGACCATCTAATTTAAGACAAATGTTTTCTGTAGACACATTTTAAAGTGAAAAATTATCTCAGTTAGCATGCATCTGTGGTCCCTGAGATACCTCCATGCCCAGGGGCAAAGAGAAGAGAGATGTTAATGAGCTTAGAAGTAGCTCTGAAAACCACCATGTGTGTGGTCAGTTGGAGCCAGCAAGATCAGTCACTCGCTCTGATGCCTATTTATTTAGTAGTTGCAAAGGTCAAAAAGCATGAGTTAAACCTGAATATTTACAAAGCAGGGTGAAAATATCTACCCCCAGCAACTGAGGTTATAACATTGCCCCATCAACACCACACCTTCCTGAAGATGCCTACCCTTTGCAAAATTCTTTATGCAGATGGAGCCAGATTTCCTTTGCCTGAGCTGTTTCCAAGTGAGCCAACTGACTCAGTAGTTCAGCCCTCTAGCTGGAAGAAGCATTAGGATTTCAGTCAGATTGCTCTATATCCTAAAGATAACTGCCACCTTCTTCCCTCCTTCCTTCAGGAAGAGGCAGTAAGCAAAATACTTCTGGTACATCTCAGCTACCTTTTAATCTACCATCGAATTGATATGGAGGACATTTACATCAACTACTCTGAGGCCCTGCAGCCCATTTTTGCTCTCCTGTTAGGTCTGACTCAAACTCAAACCTCAATGTCTTGATTGCATTCACTAACCCCAGACTGGTTCATATTCTAGTTAATTTTTTTTCCCAGAAAAGAGACCTTACTCAAATACAAAATTTCTTTTTTCTCTACAGTGATTATGAACTCAAGAGAGTGAGGTCTCTCCATCTGACCAGTCTCCAGCCATCCTGCTAATTTACCCTCTCTCCCACATGTTACTGCCAGGACACAAGTGCTGATTGTGTGTCCATGGCCTGGCAGTGGGGAAAATGAAGAGCATGAACCCTTCCCATGCACAGTGTGTGCCTGCTCCTTATCCCTTACCAAGCACTGAATTCAGAAAAGCACATGCCGTTCTGTCCCTCTCCCCTCATCATCTTTAGAAAATGTCCACCTAGAACTTTGGCCACACTCTGGCAACTTTCCCAGCCCAAGGACAGAGGATGGGCATTAGAGCAAGGCGACATTTATTTGGAAGGACAGCTCAAAGCAGCTCACAGTGAAATTTTTGGCTTCCTCTGGTCCTCCTAAATAGATTGTTTGAGAAAGGGGAAATCTGTGATTATATTCTATGCTCTTTTTACACCATACCCCTTTATTTATGCTGTTGAATTGTTTGGTTTTACAACAAGGCCATTTGTCCTTTTTGTGCCCTTTATATTCATGTACTGAAAGCTCCTGTGGAGCTGTGGCTTGTTCCCCAAGCAAAAGAGCAGCTGGACATCTCTGCTCCAGCCTCTCTGTTGGTCAAGAGTCAGTACTCTGGGCTTACCTTGCTATCAGGCTTTCTCATGCTGACAAAGAGCAAGCCTTCAGGCTGTTGTGTCCTTGCTGGTCATGTCCTTATTCTAGGTCAAGGATGACCATGTGCTCTCATGCTACTTGAAGGAATTGTACATTCTTGTGAGCTTATCTGTGTCTCTCACATGACTTTACTTCCACAGGCCTCCATCTTCTTGCCTTTGCCAGCTCACAGCTTTGTCAGATTGGAGCACAGCCTCTGCAGGGGACACTGTTTCAGTCACACAGATGGCACAAGGGATACTCCATGACCTAAAGAAGGAAAAGCATAGGGAAAAGGGGACATAGTTAAAGCCACTTCTTGGACATATTTTTATCTTTGGAACCATCAGAGGAGGTCTCTGTCTAACTTATAATGTTCCCTGGTGGCACCCCACAGGATGCAGAAAGAAGAAGAAAGCTATTAGGAATGGATAATGAGAATGGGAGGAAGGAACAGCCATGAATTGTCAATTATGTTATAATTGTGAATTGTTACTCTACTCCTTTTTGCCATGGACACTTATATTATCAAGAGGAGCCTTTCCCTACCAGGAGTCACTTAATGCTGGTGGCTCTGTTGGGTTAAGCAAAATAAAAATAAAAAAATTATAATAAAAAAAAAATCCAGTGTGGATGGAATGGCTCCTTGTTGGCCTCGTCATCTTATGATATCCAGAACAGGATACAGAAATGTCAGCAAACCTGAGGATGCTGTTAGAGTTAACTGGAAGAACATGCACGTTATGGCATCAACAGAAGCTGAAGTTCTAGTGTAACATCTGAAATGTCCAGGGATGTTCAGGAAGAGATGGCTTGGGTTGGAAAGGTCCTTAAAGATCATCTAGTTCCAGCCCCCCTGACAGGGGCAGGGACACCTCCCACTAGATCAGGTTGCTCAAGGCCCCATCCAACCTGTCCTTAAACACTTCCAGGGAAGAGCATCCACCATACCTGCTGATGACTTTCCCAAAGGCAGAGAACAACACGGTCCCATGCAGTATTGGTCCAAAAATTATGACCTACAGCAGAGAGGCAGGTATCAGCTGGTCAAATGAAACTATAAGTAGATCCCAAGAACAGATGGAGCCAGAACTGCTTTTTCTCTGTTTCCAGACATACTGGATCCTCGAGTTGAGGATAGATATAACTCTAGAAAAGGCCTTGCTCCTGACCCAGATCCTCATCAGAAGAACAACCAGAAGCCCACACACATAGGATTCCTGACAAAAAAAAAAATTAAAAAAAATGAGGGTCATATAAGGCCTGAGTGCAGGAATCCAGGCACTGTAAAATAAACAGTTGAGTCCAAGCTTTTCTCTATTCCTCAGATTATTCCCACTGTTTCCCTCAACCTTTTATGCCCCAAAAATGCAAATCCAATGTTTTTCCTCTCTGAGCATACTCAGGAAAGACTAAGGGACCATAAGTGCCACAAAGAAAGTTGGGACTTCAGCCACCATTGTTCCAAACACATAAATCTCCAAAGGAGAAGTGAGCAGGACTGTCCAAGTGACTACAGGAATCCCCATCTAAAATGGTCATAGCTGCCAAAGGGCACAAGACACAAGTGGACCATTCTGGTTGCCAGGAGCTGGAGTCAGGCTGCTGTTGAATAGATCACCAGGCACCAGACAGTGCCACTGCTTTGCAACCTGGTGCTCAGCTTTTCTGAGAAGCACTGGGCTACCAGAACACAATGCTTACATGGAGCACAGGTAGGTATCCCCTGTCTTCAGGGATGACTGGTAAAGCAGTGTCCTGGTTTGGGCCAGGATAAAGGTGATTTTCTGTCTTGTACTTTTGCTTTCAGCTAAGTCTCTTGTAAGTAGTTGCACTTGCTGAAATTAACAGCAAGTTTCTCAGACAGTGTCTGCTTCTAGGACTGGTAACACTCAATGTTTATAGTTACTGCTGGAGACTGGTGTGCAGAGCCAAGGACACTGCTCAGCTCTGAGGAATGTTTTACCCTCCAGAAGGAATAAAGAGGTCCCACCTGCAGCCCTCCTTTGGGGAGGAACAGACAAGATAGATGCCAGAATTGACCAAACAGAGTATTCCATCCCATACACGTCATACTCAGTATAAATTTGAGGGATCACAAGGGTCAAGCCAGTTTCCAGTTTCCTGCTTCCTGCCTTTCCTGCTTCCCTTTCTTCATCCGTTCCCTGTTTCCTTCAGCATCCTGGGAGGATTCCATCCCTTCATCTGCCTGTGGTCCTGATCTGTGCCAGCCCATATCTGTGTATTCCTGCTTCCAGTTCCCAACTGCTGCCAACTCCAGGAGTCCAGCCTGGACTTTCCCAGGGCTGCCCTGCAGCCTCAGTGGGGATGTGAGAGTTATTGAGGGAAAAAGGGGGAAGGAACGTGGTATCAATTTTCCTGTATATTTGTATATATTTAGTAATTTTTCCTATTTATCATTACCATTTCATTAAAGTTGTGTAGTTTAGTTTCCAACCCATTAGTCTTTCTCCCTTGTTCTCTCTCCTTTCTTTATCAGGGAGGAGAGGGAGATTAATAGAGAGCATCTGTCACTCGGTTTAACTGCCAGGCCAGTGTTAAAATGTGACAATCAGGCACAAAAATTGTGAGCAGGTAAGCTGGCTGTTATCATCTACTTCTACAATATCTGGGGAAACAAGTCCTCAGGTACATCAGCTATAAACAAATGGGCTCACACAAAAGATAGAGCGTACAGGTGGTTTCTTTGCTTAGTGGAAACAGGATGGCTACACCACTGATACTGGCCAGCCTCCTGGGCCACAAAACAGCAATGCCAGGCTGGTGACAGCCCCATCCCCCCAAAACTGTCACCAGGATTTGCATCACTCTTCTGTAAAGCTAGCAGCAGATGAACAGAATAGAAATAACTAATCACGCAATTTCAGGTAATAATGGTAGGCCTCAAGCTCTATGATTGCAAGCATCAAACATATCTCCAGATGATAAATGTCCCCTAGAGTTCCTGCTCAAAAGACCGATTTCAGAGTTTTCATCAGAAAGGACTCCTTAAAAATCTGTTCTTTCTTTTGAAGTCTGACAGAGCTCAGAACTGCCTGGTGTCTTGATGTGTTGCAATGAAAGGAGACCAGTCTCCTTTAAAGAGGTAAGGAACAATTGGTTTCAGTATTATTTCGTATCTGACTCTCATTGCATATGTGACATTTTTGGTTTCAAATTTCTCTTGATGGCCACATGGGTTGGAAACTGCAAAGGTGTTACAGTGACCTGAGGTACTTGGCTCTATGGGCATCTTGCAGAGCAGTGACATAAGAACAGCAGTCCAGGGACTTCCTCATCATCATGAAGACATGGGATCATACAGTAATTCATGCTGGGAGGCACCTCAAAAGACTCCAGTCCAACCTTCTGCTCAAAACAGGGTCAGCTGTGGGATCAGATCAGGTTGCTCAGGACTTAAACTAGTTAGGTCTTGAAAATATCCCAGGATGGAGACTGCTCAGCCTCTCTGGACAACCTGTCCCATTGCTTTCCTATTGTCAGTCAGTTTCTGCAGAAGTATAGAAGTACAATCTGCATGGTCTTTGAGACTGAATTTCTGAGAAAGCCCATATTTAGCAGTGTGCCTTCACAAGGTCACAGGAAGGCATGCTCCATGGTCTCCACATCCTCATGCTCCATATATTTCTTCAAAAACCCAGGCTGCTAACAAGACAGGATGCCCAGCCTCCTCATCAACTGTCTGTCATCAACATCCCTGAACAGCCTCAAGATGCTCACCAGCTTCCTATCCCCACTACACCCATGAGGGATTACACAGCCAGCCATAACCAGACCCAGTGCTTTCTCTACCACACAGCCCTGAGCAAAGCACTAGTGTGGACCACTTCAGTTATTTTACTTAGCCTCCTCCACTAACTCCCAGTTCCCCTCCCAGGAGCAGTGTCCTCCAAAGTGCCCTCTCCTCAGATATCACTGGCTGAACCATGACAACAGGGTTGCCAAGCAACATACATCCTCCAAGCAACTAACTAAGGTAGATCACAGCAACTCATCATGGATCAACTCAAGAGCTGGTTGGCCTGTCACCATTTTAGCTCTCGGCAGCTCTTCCTCCCAGCCATAGCCAGCATGTACTCAGGTCCATCCTCTTCTCTTCCCCCATCAGCCAAGGGGAGTGGCCCAGGCATTCATGCCATTGCCCAGTAGCCAGTGTGCCCACAACAAATGAACTCATACTCACACCACACACAGACTCAGAGGCCAAGCAAGTCCAGCCAGGAATGGCCTTCATAAAGGCACCAAGCACTTCCCTGTCTTGCATGGGTCATCAGCCTTCTGTCTTACCTCTTGTGTCTTCCCTCTAAACTTGGTGGTCACACACTGAAGGTGGTCAGAACACTGCTCCACATCATCCATAAAGAGGTGTCTCATCTCCAGGTTGCCTGCACTGCAAGTTTTTCACCATGAGGGTGGTGAGACACTGGCACAGGTTGCCCAGAAAGGTGGTGGAAGTCCCATCCCTGGGAGTTTTTAAGGCCAGGCTGGATGGGGCTCTGAGCAACCTGATCTAGTGGGAGGTGTCCCTGCCCATGGCAAGGGGGAGTTGGAACTAAACGATCTTTAAGGTCCCTGCCAACCCTAAAAATTCTATGATTTGCAGAATACCAATGAGGGCAACTTAGGATAGCAGCCATATCTGCAACACAGGTCTTCCCCAATCTTTCAAAAAGAACCAAAATGCTCTTATCTGCCTTTGGAAACACATCTGGTCCTTGTAGACCCTCAGCAGGGGTAAGGGTATGATCAGCCTGTAGAGAAGGGTGGGTCAACCAGGCACCCCAGCCATGGGATAGGCAGACCCCAGTTTCTCCTAGACACTTTTGTACTCAGCTCCCCAGAGCATTTAAGCCACAATGGCAGAACAGCCAGGAAGATCCACAAATGACTATTGCTGCAGCCCCTCCCTGGTCTTTCTCTTGTTTGTCCCATCTGCTTTTCTTAAGGTAGTAGCCACAGCATCTCCTAGGACGAGCACTAGTGTGTCCCAAACATCAAATCTCATCTCACCATCATGCAGCTTCCTTATACAAGAGAGCTGGAGATAGAAGATCCTGTCTGTATCTGTACTTCACTGTCCTGGAGATTTTAAGCAAATAGCATGAGCAAGTGGAAGGCAGTAAACTCTTGGAAGGTTCTCATAGAACTCAGAAGAAATTGAAAGCTTGGCTCTGCTGCCTGCCATCAGCTGAGTTCAGAGGAAGTGAAGATCTTGGAGTGGGTTGTGTGCTGTGTGTACTCAGCACAGCCTGAGAAAGAGGCTTCCCAGTCTGCCTTAGGCTTAGAAGATTCATAGAATAGTTGGAGTTGGAAGGGACCCCTAAAGATCATCTAGACTCAATCCCCCTGCCATGGGCAGGGACACATCCTACTAGCCCAGGTTGCTCCAAGTCCCATCCAGCCTGGCCTTGAACATTTCCAGGCAGGGAGCACCAACAGCTTCCCTGGACAACCTGTTCCAGTGTCTCACCACCCTCATAGTGAAGTTTCTTCCTAATTTCTAAGCTTAATCTACCCTTTTACAGTTTAAAGCCTTGTGCCCCTTTTCCTGTCTCTACACACACTTGTTCAAGGCCACAAGCTCTAATCAACAGGCAGTGCCAAAACGAGACTTTCAGGAGAGGCATGACAGAACCTCTTCTCTTGGTGTCATTTGTGATTTACTTCATGTCATATCATGCATGTCCCAAGGAAGACAAAGATGTCCCCATCCCAAGCATTGAGAAGAACCTGTGCAACAAGAGAGGACAATGAGGCTGCAAAAAGACCCATTCATCATCCACAGACGTGAGTATTGAAAGCAAAGTTGTTTCAGCCTAATCAAAGGTTTCTTTCTTTCCAATGCATGTTGCCTTGTGTTGGACTGAGAGACCTGAGGAAGGATTTTTCTCCCCAGATTGCATGCTAGGTTTGATGAGGCTACACTGCTCCATGGTACTGTTCACTGATACCTAAAAATCTTAAGTGTGACACATAATGATGATTGTGTGGTATTGCCCCATCATTAGTCAGCTCAGGTGCTGATATGAACTCTGAACTTTGTCTAGCCAGACCAAGTGTAGGTATCCCTACCCCCAATGACTGTGCAGACATCATCTTGCAGAGATTCTTTTTAACCAAAGCAGACAGAAAGGATTCAGATTAAGTAAATCAAATCTCCCAAATAAAGGGGATGCATAGACTTAATTAAACTGATAACTGGGCCAACCTGGATTAAACTAGTACAAATCTGTGTGTAGACAAAGCTTTCTTTTTCTTTTAAAATCATTAACTAATCCACGTTCTGATTGGCACAAACTGCATGGTAACAAATGTGAAGCTTCAGTCCAGTCTTCTAGTGTCTTCACCTGGCCTCAAATGGAAGAGTTGGGCACAGTCCTGATCCTGCCCTCGGAATTCATATTTAGTGAGTTCTTACCAGAGCTCCAAAAGACCCCATAAGAATGCTGGTTTTTTCCATAAAAACAGCTTTATGGAAGTATCTATATAACCATTCCTCACAGAGGAATCTGAGCAAGGCTCAGTCTTACAGAGAAGCTATCATTTCTGAAGGAGCAGCAATTAACCATATCATTCTGTTCCAGCATCTCATCTATGGGACCTGTATAGGGATGATGGTATTATCCTATTTTTCCTTCTCAGCTAGTTAATAAGAAATCCCCTTTCAAAGGTAATTTCCATTTTAAATCACCCACATTAGGAGAGACATGTTTAATACCAATAAATCCGCTTTCTTAAAAGAGACAGAGAAGTCAGGCTCACCAGCTGACTAAATCCTTTCCCCCACCCTCATTCCTGCCATGAAATCTGTAGATCTTGCAGAAGGGCCATCTAAGACAGCTGTAGTTAGCTAGCTGCAATTCTGAGCACTAAGCTGCTCCTCGTTTTGTATTCAGTCCATGCCAAGCCAAGGTCATAAGGACACAAGGAGCTAAACCACTTTTCTCATTGTAAGAGAATGGGAGTCTCAGGCAGATATGCTCAGAGGCCAGGTTTCCACACACCTCCCACAGGAGCCTCTCCCTACACCATTCTCCCACTACAAGTCAGCATGGAGCGGGTGCTATCTAAAAGTTCTGCAGGCAAAATTACTGTCTCTCCTCAAAGCTTCTTATAGCAGAGCTTGGAGAACAAGCCACCAATTCTCAGAGGGATCTCTGTGCCCAAAACACATGCCCTGAGAGCTCCTCCTCTGCTATGGGGACCCTACTCCATCCCCACTATCATCGCTTCTCCTCTCCAGAAGGATTTTGAGCCTCATCAATCTTGCAGACTGTTTTACCACAGCTTTGGCAGAGAAGCATGTGGCATCCTTTCCAAGACTCTTGCATGCTTAAAGCAGCAGCCAGCAGTGTGGGTAATGCTAAAGTAATGCTACATCAGCATCCAGATGAGGGTAACCTCAAAGGATCCCTCTCCAAGGTCAGGACTGCACCAGCACCAGGGTGGTGGCACTTACACCTCTCACCTGACAGGAAGAGAAACAGCTAACTAAGCAGGGGGGGTGGATGCACAGCTCTGAAACCTGAATAAATTCTGTCCTCCCTCCCATTGCTGTGACAAGTATCAAGAGAAAAAGCTACAAAGTTAAGATGAGGCTTGAGGGAGACACAAAAACCAAGGTACAGCAGAAAACCTTGGTCTGGATGCCCTTGGTGATGCCAAGAAAAGAACTGAAGCCACCCACGTGTTATTCCCCTGCCTCTTTATGGATTTCCAACAACCAGACCTCCCACTGGCAGGTACAATCCTGTGTTGCTGCAATGGTCTCGCTGTGGACAGACCAGCCAGCTCCACCCCTGAGCTGAGATCATGACACAGTCATAGGAATCCTGAAAACTACTTTGAAATCTTCTCAGGCATATGTTGGAGACAGAGTAGCATTCATCATATATTTTTCCAGCTGAAAGACTGAACACCTTATCTGGCAAAACAACTTTTGTTGCTTTGACAGCAAACGGGTCCATTTGCTCCAGACACATCCATGTGTCTACAGTATGCAGGCTCCAGCTCTGCAAGCACCCCTGTAGGTTCCTATAGCGATGCACGTGCAAGCCAGCAACAGTGTACCCATCACCCGTAAAAAACAGGGTCTGCTAAGTTAGGGACTGAGCCCAGTGACCTAGGAGGTCCCTGCAGTGCTGTCCCAGCCCTACAACAGAACCCTTATAGCCAGGTCCTTCCCTTCCAAGAACACTGCTTAGGCAAAGCCTGTTGACAGAGGAACATTTCAAAAAATGGAGAACAGTGAGGCTGGGAAGGGATTAAGGGGAAAGTTTTTTAAGGAGAGGCTGAGGGAGCTGGGGTTGTTTATCCTGGAGAAGAGGAGACTCAGGGGGGACCCCATCACTCTCCACAGCTACCTGAAGGGAGGGTGTAGCCAGGTGGAGGTCAGGCTCTTCTCCCAGGCAACTTGTGACAGGACAAGAGGGCATGGCCTGCAGCTGCACCAGGGGAGATTTAGGATGGATATCAGGAAGCACTTCCTCATGGGGAGGGTGATCAGGCACTGGAACGGACTGCCCAGGGAAGTGGTGGAGTCACCATCCCTGGAGGTGCTTAAGGAAAGGCTGGATGTGGCACTTAGTGCCATGGTCTACCCAATGTGGTAGTGTTAGGTCATGAGGTCTTCTCCAGCCTCAAAGCAACTCTGCAGCACATAACATCCTGCTTTGCAGAGACTGCAGATCTTTTTGGACTGGAAGTCAACTCGAAGAAGACAGAAGTTCTCTACTAGCCTGCACCACAGGAAGACTTCCATCATCCCCACATCACCATAGGTGAATCAGAGCTTAAGACAGTCCAGCAGTTCAGCTACCTGGGGTGCATTATTTCCTCAGCTGCAACGACTGACAAAAAGAGAGACAACAGATTAGCAAAGGCTTACAGAGCATTCAGAAGACTTCATAAAAGAGTTTGGAGCAATAAACACGTGAAGAAAAGTACAAAGACCAGTGTCTACAGAGCCATTGTACTGTCTACTCTTTTATATGGCTCTGAATCACAAGTCATCTACCACCACCTTGAACGCTTCCATCAGTGCTGCCTCCGTACAATCCTAAACATCCACGGGACTGACTGTGTGACCAATGTCACTGTCCTTGAACACGCAGGGGTCACCAGTACTGAAGCCATGATACTGAGGACACAGCTGCTTCAGGCAGGGCACATCTCCAGGATACAGGATCACCACCTCCCTAAGATTGTGCTCTATGGTGAACTTGCCACCGGGTGCCACAACAGAGGAGCCCCAGAGAGGAGATACAGGGACTCCCTGAAACAACCCCTCAGCTCTGGCCATACTGACTGCCAGCAGTGGTCTCCCAATCGGGAGACATGGAGGCACCATCCATAACGCTGCTGCCTCCTTTGAGGACACAGCAGAATCAGTCTGGAGGAGAAAAGACAGCTCAGAAAGCATCGTGCCTTGGCTGACCCCTCACAGGACACTTTCTGCTCTGCCTTTTGAAACCCCACTGTCTGTTCCCCATTGGCCTCATCGGCCATCAGCACGCTTGCAGCAAGCATGGGGAGAGAGAACCCTTCTGAAATCTTTGTTCCTGAAGTCAAGACATGATGATGAATTCTGTGAAAAGAAGCTTGTATCTCTCAATAGCATAAAGGTAAAAGCACAGGGTTTTATTTTGCAATATATTGTTTAAAGAACCTCGGCCTCATTTTGCTCCATGAGCCTGTGGCTGGCTGGGAGCTGCTCAGCAGCAAGGACGGCTCTTCCACTGTGGGAAACTGCCCTGCCTTTACTGAAGGAAGAAGCCATCCTCCACCTCCCTCGCAGCACTCTTTCCAGTCTAGATAGCATGGATAATTATATCTGTTTCCATGCTCTGCTTAGCCAAAGTGGTATTTCTTAAACAATTCCATAAACAGACAAGCATTTTGCTTTCAGTCTTGTGCTTATTTTCATACTATTTCTCACAGTAAGATCCATTTCTTGATCTGAGTGTGAATAAACAGTACAAAAATAATTTAATCCTGTAGTCAGTGGGGAGAAAGAGGGAGGCTGAAAACATGAGTTGGGGGATCTCCATGGCTTATTTTTCTGAAACTCATCATAAGAGGTCATAACAGTTAGGTTACCCTGGTCTACATGTCACAGGTCTTGTGTTGTAATGATGTGAAGCACACGAAGGTTCATACAAAGTCTGTACAAAACCTTGTCCTAAATACTGCCTCTAGGGGGAAAAAAAAAAAAAAAAAAAAAGTTAAGAGAAATAACTGAAAATAAGGATTGTGCTCTACCTGTTTTTCTGAGATAATTTGAACCTGTTCAGTGGGCAAAACTTCACTTGACCAGGATTTATTTGCTTTAAAAAGAGACAAATTTGTACCCTAAGTAACTTCTGCCATGCCCTAGGGTGGAGTTAGGTGCATGCTAGAATGTTCCTATCTGTCTGTATCTGCACTGAACTGTTAAGCAGATGCTCACTGAGGAGAAAATAGACTGCAATAAACTGGCACTGACACAGATCTGAATCGGTGGAACTGCCATAGAGATAAAATTCATTTAAGAAATGTGGTTTCCATTTCCATTTTCTTTTAATAAAAGAAAAGCCATTGAAACATTAAAAATATCTACTATTTCAAACAGCACACTATACACATAAGAGAAGGAACAGAGACTTCATTTTATTGATGTAAAATATGAATACATCACAATACTGGCCCTCGTGAAAGATCCAAATTAAAATCCCTTTTCATAGCAAGGAACAGTTTCTGTCCTTATCTACACAGCTTGCAAACATCCAAGGTTTGGTCCATTTTAGAAGCAACAGTCAATGTATGGGACCCCCATAGAAAGACTGCACATGGCAGTCATAGAATCTGAATCATTTGGGTTGGAGGGGACCTCCAAAGGTCATCTAGTCCCCCCCCCCTTGCAATGAGCAGGGACAGCCTCAACTAGATCAGGTTGCTCAGAGCCTTGTCAAGTCTCACCCTGAGTATCTCCAGGGATGAGGCTTCAACTACTTCCCTGGGCAACCTGTTCCATTTTTCTACTACCCTTATGGTAAAGAACTTTTTCCTAACATCCAGTCTAAACCTACTCTTCTTTAATTTAAAGCCACTGCCCCTCATCTGTCAATATAGGTTCTTGCAAGCCATCTACCTCCAGCCTTCCTGTAGGCTTGGTCTCCTTGGAGCCTTCTTTTCTCCATGCTGAACAACCCCAGCTCCCTCAACCTGTCTTTGTAGAAGAGGTGCTCCTGCCCCCTCATCACTTTTGTGGAAAGAAGAGAGCACCCACTGCAGCACACCCGAGAAGAGATTTCTGTTGTATGCTAACAGTGAACTGCCCTTCCCTCCCCTCAGTGAATGTGCCCTTTGGTCTTGGCCTCAGCACTCTATCCCAACCCCTATGCAGAGTGAGCCAACATTCCCTACCTCTGCCCAGAAAGGGGCAAGAGCCTAAAGCAATCTAGGCTTTGATCTTGGTGCAAATCCTTCCAAGTTCTCTCCAGGCTGCTTTAACAGCGTGTAATGAGCTCCTGTCCTGTGCAATGAGTAGTCATGACAAAGCTCCAAAATTACATCTATAAATTAGTTTCTCCTCTCATGATCCCGAGAAGAGCAATTATTCTGCCAAATTAGCCTGCCTCCAAATCAAGCCTTTGGTTCTGCACTCTAGGAAGATTTAAGACTATGAATTTGAAGTACCCTTAGTACTTGGATGAGATCAGAAGAAGGAGTGGGAAACTATATGCCCCTGCATCCTTTCGAGTAACCTCTGTAAGCCACAGTGACAGCTCCAGAGCTGGTGGGTAGGTGACACAGCAGCCTTCTAGAGGTGTGTAAAACCTGGACAGGTTCAGCACCCTTCATGCCTGCTGCTATGTACTGAGGAGAAAAATTGCCATGCCAGCTTAATTGGTGATCAGCTCTTCTTTCAATGTGAATGAAGATCACCATGGATACTATAAGTTGCTGCATACCTTCAACTCTAAGACAAGAAACATCTGAAAAAAGCTTTAAATTCCATTTTTATCAGCTAAAATACCCCCCCACGCTCTGCCTTGTGCATTTCTTCTGGAAATATTCAGCATCACAGGGTCCAAAGCCCCATACATTCATGCTCCCCTGTACTCATTGGCACAAGGTGTGTCACCTTGTATCACCCTGTTGGGGGAGAAACATGAGCCAAGGTGGAATATCATCCATGTTGCTGCAGAAAGTTTTTAAGTCATTAATATAAAAGAACAGCAATCCAGAACTAACAAGAACATCTAGATTACCGGAAGGCTAAAGGAGGCTCAAAGCTATACTGAGTTTTTTGTCTCCAGAACGACACTAAGCAGCCATTTCCTTATAGTCATATTTTGGTATACAGTCATTCCTACACCAGCTTAAGGAAAGTCAAAGAAGAACCTCTGCTTCTTCCAATAACACCTCAAAAATTACCTGTGATGAAGGAAAGTCAGGCGTAGCGTTTTGGAGAGGGTCCTGAAACAAGACCCAAGCACTTCTGCTTTCACTGAAGCTCTGGGGAAGAAGAAGGCAGACTTCTCTCCACAAGGAAAAGCGAGAAAAGATGGGGACTGCAGGACCATGCTGCCACCAGCACAGTCACAACTCCCCAGCACCTGAGCAAGAGCAGCACAGCAGCCATCTACCAACAACAAATCAAAGCCAAGGTCAGCCCAGGCAGATGCATGAAAGCTCAGAGCAGCCCTGCTCCCCTCACAGCTCAGGCACAGAGCAAGGCTGAGCCTATATAGGGTTCCCAGGGCTAGGACCAGAGTGGGTGGGTGGGTGAGGGTCCCAGGTGAGGCTGTTAAGGGCAATCACAGCCCACCAAGCCCTGGCTTGCCAGGAGCTCACTTTGGGCACCAGGCAGTATTTAGTGTCTCTCTTTCCCATGTTCAGGTCGTGAGTCAGCTTCTGTGGCTGCTGCTCTGAGTTTTTCACCTAGCAACAAGGGAGATGGATGGATGGGGGGTGCTGGGAGAGATGCTGAAGCACAATGTGATGAGAAAGACAGAAACTAAATTGTCAGGGTGATTAAATAATGGGTGTGGTTCTTGAAGCTACTTGAGTTTCTAAAGGAAAAAGTTAGCAGTTACCTGAGTCCCTTCTGCATTTTAGCCCTCCTGTATGACCAGCTCCTATATATGACCTGTGAGGCAAGGGACCCATCCAGCTCTCCCTGGAGCCATGCTGCAGGTTGGTGGGACCCTGTGCTTTGACCCACATGTCAGAAGCTCTGCTGTGAACAAAGGGTTTTGCCATTTGTTGTGCTCCAGCTCACCCCAACTGTGCACTGCCTCTCACCAGACAGCAAGTTGTGCCCCACCAAAGGCGAGACATGAGGCACTTCTCACCGTGCCCACTGAGACACAGCAAATGAGCACCACCACCACAGCTGATTTTCATCTGGCTGAACTGGGAGGACTGGAAGGTGCGGCAGCAAATGTCAGGGGACAACCCCCACCAGGAATCAGAGCCCTGCATCCTGTCCCAGGACACACCATGCTGCAGCCATCACCACTGGGGCAGGCTCAGACTCAGGGGGAGCATCCAGGCTGCCCCACCACCTTTTCCCAGAGGAGAGGATGCTCTCAGAGACTCAGGGGTCAGCACTAGGAAAGGCTGTGCCTCCTTGAGCTCTAAAAAAAGGACTGTTCCTGCTCAGCATTTTTTTTTTATCCCATCTGGGCTAAATCCACTCTTAGAAAAGATAACTCTATCTCCAGGGAAACAGGCTCTGCACTCACAGGGACTCAGCCAGCTCCCCCTCTCCTTTTGCTACGGGGTCCCTCAGCAGTGAGGATCAGGCACACAGGCACCACAGGGTGTTGGGATCACAGGGTCACCCCAGGCCAGAAGCCTGCAAGAGCTCTGAGGGAAGGATGCTCTGAGGAAACATGCTGGTCTGCATGCTGGAGCCACCACAAGACCTTCCTGAGCCTGCCCAGCCGTGGAGAGCTCACATAGGAGTGATTTCAAAAACCAGTCATGCTCATAAGTCTCTGGTTACTGAGACTGACCGGTGCAGTTTGCTTTGACTCTTCTTCTTTTCTGTCCAAAATAGCTTCATGTTCTCAGCACCAGTTCTCTTTCCAAACTCACTTGCTGCCCTCCACCCCACCACAGAAATCCAAGAATGTTCTTTTCAAAGAAGTTCTCCTCAACTCTTCTACAGCTCCTCAACTGTCCTCCACACAATCCTCCACCATCCTCTCCCCAGCTGGACACTGCAAGTCCATGGGATGCTTTGGACAAACTGGGGAGCCAAAAGAGCTCAGAGGGATAGCGGGTGACATGACAGCAGGCTAAGATCATTTCAGATCCCTCAGGCTCCTTTTCCAGCTTGCTCAGTCCGGTCATCACCTCCTCTCTCACCTGCTTGACCTCTGGGGAAGCTAATCATGTCATGGTGCAGGCAGGATACACCCAGTAGTTTCTGTATTTCCCATCTGAGTCCCAAGGATACTCCCAAAGCAGCAACATTTCTGGGGTGCTCTTTATTCCCACAAGCCAAACACCATTTGAGAGAGCTGCCCTGCATTAGCCTGTGAGCTGGAAAGGAAACAAGCCCACTAGTGTCTTCTGGGCTACGGTCATCCACCCATGGCTGGCCATGAGACCTCCTCTACGGCTTCTCTTATGGATGCCATCCCAGATAACCCAGCCCTTCCCTGCTCTGGGGACCAAGTCCCTAATCCATGACCAGTTCTCCCAGGTGCCTCCTCCTTGCTCTGAGACAGAAATCTCCAACACACCCCACACCACACTGGTCTGCTCTGCTGGGACCCCACTCAAAGAGCAGACATGGGGAGCAGACACTTTGCCTTCCTGTGCCCCAAACTTTCAGGCAGGGCAGGGTGCAGAAGCTCAGCCCTGACACGATGCCTGCACCGAGTTCGTTGCAGGATCCGTGCCTTATCTCGCCTCAGCATCTGAAAACAGACTTTGGCTAAGTCCTACACGCTGCTATTTAAAGTAAGGCAATTTGTATTCATTCTGCTCGCTACATTCACCAGTTGTTCTGAATTGTGTTTGAAGCTGAAGGGAAGAGGAAATGTACAACAAGAAAAAATTATACACTGGTAAATTTTGTTCTAATCCCTTCTCCTCCCATTTTTGCTTCCCCTTTTTTGGATTTCTTTTTTGTTTCTGTGTTTTATGTATTATTAGCTTTAGCATAATTTTGACTGAGAAAATATGTAGCTGATAGGATGGACTAATTACACTACCTAGAAGAATTAATTACACCATCTGTGACTGACAGTGGAGCCCGACTGGTTGCTTCCTGGTAGATGGAGCTACAACACCAGCTGCCTTGAGTCTTTCCCTTTTCATGGCAAAAGAGGAATTGCATTGTTTAAAAGCCATTAGTTCTCTTTTTGAGCAATTTAGCATCATCGAGTAACCTAGCCTGACTGGCCAAGTCAGAGATGAGGGTCATCTGACTTCCTTTGTGATCTTGAAAGGAAATATTTCTACACCTATCTTTGCCCTCTGCTGCTTGCTCAATCCCTTAGGAGCTGAAAAATGGGCCAGGGTCCATTTGCAAGGCAAGTAGCACCATGGTGTGGCTCATGTCCCTGCACCTCCTTTTCTCTTTACCCCTTCCCAGCTCCTGGGACTGGTCCCTGAACAAAGCCATTCCTGAGCTGGAACCAAGCTTTGTCTGCAAGTTGGCACAGGTTCAATCTGTGCTGGGGGCTGAACTAACAATCTGATGGTTGGGATGACCAAAGGACAGCCAGTGCCCTGGCCCAGCCCAGTCTGCTCACAGGGACTCTCAACATCAGGGTTCGCTGTTTTTCCCATAGTCCTGGCAGCAGTGGGAAGGCAGGCTGCTCTCTCAGCACCCACCATGGATGGAGGAGAAGCCACAATACTTCAGGGGAAGCAGGGGGGGTTGGAGGCAGAGAGGTCTTTCCTCTCTGGAAAGACTGCATCTCTAATGGGTTCACCCACCAAGTCCCATCAGCCTGCTGCCAGCATCGTGTCATCAGTGGCCCTGGCTGAAGCCCTGAAGGGATGGTAGCAGCTTTGGTTTTGGTTTTGGCTGCAGCCAGCCAAAAATCTGTTCTGGCTTCTGTCCTGGTTTGCAATGGGCTTGCTGAAGATTGTCGTGGCTGAATGTGGGTGATAGAAGATCTGTTCAGATGCACAGTCTTGAATGTGTGTTTTCAGCTAAAGGAGGAGAGTGGTGCCCACATGGGTCAGGAAACTTTAAATAGTCATGCTTTAAGGTAGCTGTTCCTGCCCTTTTTGCCTCCAGTTATGCTGCAGTTCCTTTCCTCCCACTCCTCTTTTAAGCCCACTCAACTTACACAGGATAAGCTGTTGTAGTTATGATGTTATAGCAAACCTCTTGACTGCATAAACACATCCCTGACTAAAATTCAGGACCCCAAGCATACAGTTCGATGTCTACCCCCTTGCTATACAGGTGCATATTACATGAACAAAAACCACCTGGACTGCCCAGTTCTTGATCCCTATTTTTGACTAGGGAACTTGTTTCTTCTCTATGCTGAACAACTCTGTGCAGTGATCCTTAACCTGAAAAACCTGAATTCTTCTCTAACTGACCAAGGAAGAACTCACAACATTCACTGAGGTCATGCACTAATGTTTGCCTTGCCCAATTTTTGCCTGAGGTCTTGAACAGGATCCAAACGTTTTGTTTAAGCCTCTAGGAAACCCACAAGAGTAGGACATGGAAAGATCTTGGGGAATTCCCAGGCACTCATAGGAAAGATGAGCTTTAAATTGGACATGATATTGATTGGAAAAGGTCCAGCACAGTGACAAAGGACTGTCACAAAAGATGCTCTGGCCTCATCCTGGAGGCCACTCTACCTCCAGGCACTCCAAAACTGCCCACAACACTCTATAGGGATTTCTTTGCATTATGAAATTCCTTGCTGGGGGCTGAAATACCACAGTACTTGTCCTGCACTGCCAGAACAAGGGCTCATGTCTGGCTCATAGCAAATATTTGCACAGATGCATTTCACATGGGAGAAACTTTCTGAAATTCTCCTCTTCTGGAGAGGGGCTACAGAGAGCAACAAAAGTTGGTGATTTTTCTTTCCTCCTGCCATGGTAATCCTTGTGTTTCTTATTCTCATCAAAAGGAACTCTCCACCTCCAGCTTGGGAAATGCTTTTCCCTGAAACTTATAGTCATTCCCAGCTCCAAGGACACACCACCAGTTTCTCTTGGAACAATCATTTAGTGCAGCTTGCTGAGTTCTGTATACATAGGTGAAGGGTAGAAGAAGAGCAGCCTGGAGGAGAGGTGAAAGGAGATATGGAAGTGAAAGGAGAGGAACAATACACCACAGAGGGTCTAAGGAAAGTGTGCCTATATGAAGTAGAAGGACATCTGATGAAGGGGAACAGAGCTGCTGGGTAACAAGAGGAAAAATCTGGGGAACAACAGAGATTCAATGAGTGAGCAAAATGAGAGAGGAAAAGAGGAGAAAGGAGAAAAGGAGGAGGAGAAAAGGAGAAAAGATGAGGAGATGCCCATCTGCTGTTTGCAATACTGGAAATAGTTACGGTGTGAAGGATTTGGATCTGGTACAGGATATTCATGCACACATTTTTCAAGAAGCTGTTCCTGCATTTTCAACTGGGTATTTCTGTGACCTTGAAATGTCAGTTCATTTCTTTCTACCATAGCTTACTTACCCGTCACTTGGAGGTGGTGATAATATTTCTATCACAAGAGCATGGGCACGCTTGAACAAAAAGCTTCAAGATCACAGGCAGAAGTGCAAACTATCATCACATTAAGTCAGATTTCAGATATGCACACGTATGGACATGCTCAGATGACCATATATATCAGTAGCTACACATATGCAGATATAAATATATGACGAAGACACGTATCCCTCTTTTATTTATTTAGGCCGAGCTGACATTTCACGGTTGCTTGGTTACCAGAGAACAATAATGAGAATCTGTTTAGTATATATTGCATGGAGAAGGGAAGCAAGAGGGCAGGTGGGTATCGTGTCAGACACAACCACTTGTTGGGCAGATTAACCCATTTAGGGGAAAAGAGGGAGAAAGGCAAAAGAGATACAAGCTGAAAGGAGTTCAGGCAGGTGATGAGCTGGGGTATGTGGTGCCTCTTGGTGTTCCTGTGGCACCTCCACAAGTGTGAAATAAAGCTCAGGTCACCAGGAGTCATGAAGTGTTCATTACTTGCATGACACACGTCAGCTCTCCAGTTAAACAGGCATTAGGAACATCATGAGGGTTTACAAAATCTTTTTATACCGGATGCCTGGTCTCCCGCTATCCATTCACACCATCACTGGCACCTTTGCTTCAAAACAAATGCCCTTGTGAGGAAGAAGGAGGTTTTGCTGCTCAGAGCAGAAAGCAGTGCAATAATCACAAGCACCCAAAAAAGCAAATGGCACCCTCTCAACTGCATTCATTTTCTCAAAGATTTACCTCCACTGCAGCTCCCTGTCTTTAAAAAATTTGCTTGGCCTGATTTTGTAAACTCATGGAAGAGTCTTAAAGTTCAGGAATTCATTTCACCTCATTTTAAAGACAGTCTATCAAAATTGTTGACAGAAAACAGCTTTTCCTGATTGGCTCATGTTGCCTGCTCTCATAAAACCACAGAAAGCTTAATGAGGGAGATAGAATTTGTCCCAGGACACCATGAGAGTGGTTTATGGTTCAACATTCCCTGATTGGAGCTTCTGCAGTTCAGCCTTCCCTGAAGGCACTTCTAACAGCAGACAAGGAGGTTAAGATAAAATTAAAGAGATGGTGTGTTTGCTGCAATTCATATATTAAAAATAGAACTACTAAGCTTAGAGACAGGCATACAGCAAATAAAGAAAACCAGATTTTGGCTATAATTTTGCTGCCAGAAGTTCACTCTCTGCTTTACCAAGTTAAAAAGATACAAGAGCACAGTCCTACTATCAGGAGTCCAAATTTCATCAGAACCCCTGCCTTGGGTATTGCTCAGACACAGACTGGGTATGTTATTTATCTTAAATATATAGTTACCTCACAAGGTTTGACTGAGAGTGAAGCCTTCTTCCCATTCTCCCCGGTCTCTGAGAACTCCCTATGACTCATAACATTAAAATTTAATCAAGGTATGGTAACATTTCTTTCAAATGAATATTGACTGTCCTAACTTTAGAGATGCTGTTGTTGTCCCTTGATCATATCTAGAAACAACTTCCGACAAGATAGTTAAAAAAACCTCTTTGCGGATGAAGTTAAACACCAGTGTTTAACTTGACTCCAAAAAAGTTATTTGCATATTCTTGAAGAAATATTGTTAAGACTGTCAAAGCATTTGTCTGGTACCAGACAGAAAGGACCACCAAGCCCAGTGCTCTGACTGCAACAGGAAGCAGCAAAGGCTTAGGCAAAGACAGAGCAAACACACAAGGATCCTTCTCCAACCGTATTCTCCCAGCAGCCAGCTACCCACAGCTGAGAGATTTCCTTAGCCAAAGATCACATCTGCGTCAATGTGATTAGTAGATCTTAATGGGCCTTTTTTTTTTCCCCATAAATGTGTCAAGATGCTTTTAGAACTATTTATAATTTTGCCCTCTATACCATCCAGTGAATTCCACAGTCTAAGCATGCACCAGATTTAAAAAAAGTGCCTCTTTTTGGTTTTGACTGATAAATTTATTGGGGAATCCTACTTTTCGTATTAAGAGAAAACAGCCATTTCCTAATCCCCCCCTGTGTTCCTCCTAGACCTCTGTCATATCCTGCTCAGACATCTCTTTTCCAAGCTGAAGTCCTAACACCCTACCAAATAAAGGGTGTTCAAATCTTGCTGCCTTATAACCTGAAGCCTTGAAAAGTGCACAGAAGTGTAGAAAACAATATAGGTGTAGTCTGAAGTAGATATACATTATAATAACAGTTTCAAACTAGAAGAGAGTAGATTTAGATTAGACACTAGAAAGAAATTGTTTGCTGTGAGCGTGTGAGATGTGGGAACAGGTTGCCCAGGGAAGCCTCATCCCTGGAAGTGTTCAACGCCAGGTTGGATGCAGCTTTGAGCAACCTGGTCCAGTGGGATGTGTCCCCATCCATGGCAGAGGAGCTGGAACCAGATGATCTTTAAGGTCCCTTCCAACCCATTCTATGATTCTATGAACATTCTAATGAAAACAACCTGTGCTGTCCATGACTTGATGAATACTGTACAGGTTAACAACCACCCAAAGCTGGAACAACAGCATGCTTGGGACAAACCATGTCTGCCCACCCCTTGAAGGATGATGTTACATCAGAGAAGTAAAAACAAACATTTGCTTATAATTCAAACTAGTTTCAGCTCAGCTAAACTGATCCCAGAATTGGCTGTTTTGTGTGCTTGTGATTACTGCACTGCTTTTTGCTCTGATCTCTGCCACAGAGATCAGATATCTGCTGTATTGCTATCAATCACAGTACAAAGCCTGATCCACATGAGGCTGAAACCCCATTCAGGAAAAACAGCTCCAACTGCATGAAATCTGACCTAAGTTAAAGATCCAGCAAGTCTTAGATCAAATTTAATTGAGCAGGTTTCAGGTTTTTTAAACTATCTTGAATTTTGGAGGCATATTCTCCACTACTGGAGTTTGTTCTTTTCTGCACTCCTGCCCCCAGATAAGTACAAAATATTGCTTTTTAATCCCCTTTGTGGAACACACATCTCCTTACTGCCTCACTAACCTACCTTCTGGGCTGTGCCATAAATCATGTTGGCAGCAAAGTGTATGACATACAGAAACTAAAAAAGAAAAACAAAGACCTGAAAACAGGCACCTGCAAATTACAACCCAAATGTATTCTACAGCCTATATCCACTCAAAGATTGTGACACCTAGAGCCAGATGCTTGTGAGAGATATTGAAGTGACCCTTGACTATTACACTGCTTACCTACTTAGCAAGACTTATTTATTTCATGTTCATCATGCAATCTGAAATCATCTAATAATAACTATTCTAAAAAAGCCAACCACGTTTTCATATTTAATGTACATACTGTAGCTAAATAAAACTATTTTGAGGGGTAAATAATTGCAGAGGAAGAGAAAAATTCAAGAGCGTAGGCTATGAAGATGCACTTTCAGCTGAAATGTTTTAAAAAGTGGTTTAGTTGAGGCAGAAAAGCAGGAAAACTGTTCTTATATAGCTAAATCAACTCTAGACAAGGGTTTCACATTAACTCTGGTAGATAAGTAGAAGAAAGCAAGGTGATACACACGAAGGAAAAGATAAGAAGCAGGTTATGGTCTAGCAGGTGTGACAGACAAGAGCAAAGAACTTGAATCACAAATTCACCCTGGGTCTAGGGGCAAGTCCCTTAAGCTCTTCAGTCTGACAGCTTTTCCATTTTTACTGAGGGAGTGAATCTTAAAAATGGGGTACTGTGAAGATTAATTGTGCAATGAGGTTTAGGAATATAAGTGCAGTGTAGCCAGTTGCAAGGAGTGAAAAAACAAACAAACAAACAATCAGAACAGAACAGAAAAGTCATCAGAAGGTCTTAGCATTTTTTTCTTCCGGAAATGCCGCTGTGTTTGAACTGCCTTTGGATCACCCCATTCCCAGCTCCCCAGCATGTAACAATCACAGAGTCACTACCATTCCCAAAACCAGATGGTGACTTTGGATCATCTCTGCAGTGACTCTGCCTGGACACTCAGTGATGCAGAAAATCCAGCTCCTCTCCATGAGCACCTGTGACTTTCCCCCTCCACACACTTCTCCACCCTCAAGTGAATTATTCTTTTCTCAGCCCCACCTCTCCCACTGTTATCCAAGCTTACTATAGTTACTTTCCACTTCTCCCCTTTACTCCTTGGCACACCTCTGCGGAGATTCTTCTGTGCTCTCCTACCCCTTCTACAACCTACCACATGGGCTGAGGAGAAACACTGTGGAATAGAGTGGGGTAAAACAGCACAACCACGGCAGTGTTTGAGCATTTCTGCTTCTTTCTTGCCCAGGGGAGAAAAGAGTTTGCAATTTCCGTTTTCTCTTTTCCAGGAGTGGTACTACAATGCTAAAAATGAGTGGAGCAAAATGAAGTCAACCTATTTTCCCCTAAGGTGACAAGAGAGGAGCACTGAGCAGAACATCTGCTCCCTCCACTGTCTCCTGACAGGAGGTCTGCTGTCCTCTCCCCCAGGTTAAAACCTACAGTTTTCCAGTCTTTTTCAGGAGAAACAGTAGCCATCTGCTCAGTGAAACAAGGGTCACAGCTGGGGACCACGACCTGGCCAGAGATGTAAGGGAGCTCAGGCCCAGACCACAGAGAAGTAGCATGAGGTGATGCTGAGGCCTTTTCCAAACAGACCTGCCAGGTGGGCAGGATAGGCAAGGCCAGGGAAAGGTGTGAAATAAAGGGAGCATGAACAAATCAGCTCCTGAATCACATGGACATGGCCCAGTTGTAGAGAAGAGGAGAGCAAACCTGGAGAAACATGTTGCAATGTACAAAGAGGATGTGAAGTAAAAAATAAGGCGGGTTCTGGAGGTAGAACTGAGTCAATTGGTATATGCAGGTCATACGCATTACCCTTACCTGTAATGACACCACCTCAAGGTTGGTGTCCACAGATGCAGCCTGGCCTAGATTTGGCCAACAGCACAAGGAGACAAAGCAGGAGCTGTGTTGGTGGCTCCACAGACAGTGCTCTGCCTCCAGAGACAGCTCTGGATGAGCACCTCCCTGTAAGACTGGAGCTGAAGATGCTGTCTGCCAGATGGCCCTGAATTCTTCCCAAAGCTTTGGAGTTTGTCATGATATTCTTGTTATTTTTAAGACTATGATGTCCTGCCTCATGCAAAATGAGGCTTCATCTGCTTCAAGCAATAGTGAGGCAGACAGCTTGGAGAGCTCTCAGCATGGGAGACTGCTGTTTCTTTCCAGCATTCACAGGTAGCAGTAACACCACTCACACCAAAGGCATCTACCACACACTGTTGTTTCCAGTGGGGATGAAGCATGTGTCCCCAGGTAGAAAGAAATTTGCTGGATACCCTGAAGGGAGCAGGCTGGGTCAAGAAAACATCCTGTTCAGGAAAAGAAGCAGGACAGCATGGAGAGGTGGTTTGTAAAGCCAGAGGACTAGGACTATATCTGATCTCAGGGGGAGGTGTCATAACCAAATACATTTTTTTCCAGACTATTTCTTCTTAAACTGCAGGACTGTCTTCCTCGGGGAATAACATTCTACTTTAAAGTTGTAAAGAAACCTTAAAATACCAAACATGTAATCTGGAAAGCAAGGATGCGTGGTTTGTAAGGGCAAAGCAGACTAGGAACATGTTTGATCTCAGGTGATGGAGCTATCACCAAAGCAACATGATGTGCAAAGGACCAGAAGAGGTAAAAAGGAAGAAGAAAGAGGAGGAGATCAAGTGGAAAAAGGAGGATGCTGCGGGGCAGAAAAAACGGCAGATGAAATGATGAGAATGCAAGCTGCATAAACACTTTTCTATTCCGCCTCCTTACTGAGCAAAAGCACTTTGAAAATAAGTCATTATTATTATGAACAAGAAGAAATAATCCCAGGTTTTCCCTATCATCTGTCCATTTGGTTGAGAAATGTCAGATGCTTGGGGAGGGGAGGAGGAAATGTTGACATCAGACAACATCCATTTGTAAAATTGTATCTGCCAGTTTCCCAGCTGCTGTGATCTCCAGTTAATATCAGGAGTGAATGCAAGAGGCTAGACAGAGGGGAGCTGGGGGCGGAGGGATTATGATTTTCAGTTCTTCCAAGCAATACCTGGCACTGGAGACAGCACTTGCTGACGAATTGACTCAGTCACTAACTCGCAAAGTTTCCCTCTCTAGTAATGGACTCCTCTCCCATTAGCAAATACAATTGGCAGTAAAAACAAACACACTTGTACCCTCCCCCCTCTTTTGCTGCTGACACAACCCTGATTGACGGATCTCACGAGTACATCAATGAAAGGAGAGGACAGTTGCTGTTACCAGCTGACTCGAACATGGGATGGAGCTAATAATAATACCTTACATTTACACAGTGTCTTTCTGTCACAATCCAAAGCACTGTAGAGCACAGAGAGCAGTCTAGCAGGCTCTGAATGGTTTGCAGAAAATAAATTTGAGAAAGGGCTCTGACTCTATACTTCTCTGTTCAGTTGCTCAAAGCAGCCATATTTCAAGTTTATTCATTTTCTGTTAGCAGTGACAGTGAACAACACCCAGAGTTAACAGCCTAGAAAAAGGAACAGTAGAAATCAGCCAGGCTTTGTTCTGTTTGCAAAGTGAACAAAGTTCCAGACAGTTCCTTCGGTTCTGAAGCACGACCGCAGATACCTGTGTCTTGTCCCAGTGATGAAATACTCTGGCAAGCCTCAGGAAAAAACCTCCAAAGATGTTACACCTGCATTATCTGAGAAAGACAGAAGGGGAGAGAGAGAATAAAGTGTATGTTCTGCCTTTAAACAATTAATAAAATATTTTTTCTCTGGAGTGTAAGTAGTTGAAATTAACACTTCGGTGAGGAATTGTCATTACACCATATAATACTGAAGGAAAAATCTTAATAATTTCAGAAGTTTATCTAGGCATTAGCAAGGTACACGTGCAGTTAACACCAGAACATTATGCACACAACATGCCCAGCAGTCTGCAATGGCAGATGCTGTTTTGTGCAGAAGCAAAGCCTCTGCCTCCCATCACAGATTATACATTACAAAAAACTTCAGCAAAGAGCCATTATGCACATACTCCACAGTCTATGTCTGAAGACACTATTTTGAGCAAGAGCTGTATCTAAGTCTTCCAGCACACAGTGTTCTGCATGCATTATCCCACTTCACGTTACTCATTGCACATCTCCTCCTGCCTCAACTGTCAGCTGCAATCTCACCAAAAAGGGCAACAGAGTTGAACCCATTCCCTCGTGTTTAATAGCATGGATTCCATCCACTTGTCTGGGATGCAGTTTCTCTCCTGGGTGGGAGGGTTTCTGGCAAGGCCCCATGTTTTCCGCAGCAGCAGAATTTCCTATGGAATATATTTGATGCCAGAGTATTTCAAAATACTTAAACTGCAGGACTGCATTCTTCAGGGAATAATTTTATACTTTAGGTATGTAAAGAAACCTTAAAATACTAAACATATGTAATCTGATGCAGTGCTGTCCTCCTGAATCCATGGCCAGCACACAAGCACCATTTTCCATTCTGTTCCAGGGCGTTTAATGCCTGAGCCAGCTCTGTGGCACTTCAGCACTTGTGAGAAAGGCATACTTGCCCTTTTCCTTACTGGCATCAAACCCTAATTAAACAAAAAAAAATCAAATTAAAGTATTAAATTAATAAATCTATTATCTTTGTCTTACTGGAGAAAACAGATGAATGAATGTGGGATTTCTTAGCTCCAGTACAGACAGTGGCTGATTTACCAAATCCAAAGTTACCATCACTTCTCTCAATGCCTTCCCCTTCTCTCAATGCAATGGTTTCAACAGTGAACTGCAACCAGTGCAAAAACTCATTCCTTGCTGAAAACAGAGATGCTATGCAAAACATATGCAATGCAGCCTCAGTATTGTTAATGAAAAGGACCAGACCATTAAATACATTACTTATTTATTTATTTATTTATAGTATAAACTGCCTGTGCTGTGGAAGGTAAGGAGTTTTCCAGCACCACTATAACCCAGTCAGTGGAAAAACACATTATTCCTAGCAGCCGAGTAATAAGGCCATTGCAGAGCTTGTTCCCACAAAGAATCCAGTCTGGTCAGTCCTTTCCTATCCAATTCTCTCTTCCACTTACCCAACACACTCCATCTACAAACATATGTTCTTCACCAATGCTTCTAGACAGGAGTTTATGGACATGGGCTGCTGGATTTGAAGAGAAGGGCAGTATACTCATACCAGCTAAACCAGCAGTAGTGAGTAGCATTAGGAGCTGTAGGCAGCCAAAATCTCAGTCTCTTGGAGGCTGGAGATATGATTTTCTGCATGGAAAAAGGTCCTAGAGGAAGTAGAAAAAAAGTGAAAAGATTTCTTTAGGAAAGAGGGAGAAGGGGAAGGCGACACAGACCAATACCTATCTTTCAGTTCAAACCGTCAAGAATACATCTATTTCTCCTGAATGCTCTGAGGCTGAGATGGAAAGCCATCATTTTTCCTTCCCAGTCTAACTGTGGTACCATGTTTTGCACAAAAACCCATCTGTTGTTGATGCTCAATGTGCTCGACAGTTCTCTGTTCCCTTCTACCACAAGCTGTTGCTATAGGGTTCAGTTCTTCTCATCCCAAGTCTCACTTGCTTTCTGCAGCCAACAAGCTGCAGCTCTGAATGAGTCCTAAAGAGAACAGAAGACACACAGATTCTGATCTTGCTGATGGAAGTATTTGCTTTATAACCTTTATCTTTTTCTGCTAGCATACAGGAATTCCTCTGTGTACAAAGACCCCTTTATTTTTGTACCCACCTGCCCCAGATTTTTGCTCCTCCAACCTCCTGCATTTCATTCAGCACATCCTGCCTCCTGGGCCAGACTCTTCTGATAACATCAGGTGAATAGAATAGGAGCAGCTCTATAATAGCAAATTACGTTTGTTTAAAATCTATATTTGTCATGCCAGTGTGCAACAGAGAAGATTTAATTAGTCAGTGAAGCTCGCCTTTGGTATGTTTTCATGAATACAGTAAGAGTTTTGATGCATGACTTCAGGCTACTACAACAAACAAAGAAAACACACCATGAAATTAAGAACCACAATCATACACAAGAAAAGACACTTGGCAAATGTAATACATTTCACCAAGAAATGGGCCACCACCAAACCTACCTAAATCTGGGAACATATTTTAACTTCTGCAAATTTTACACTTCAGTTTCAGTTAAATTCTGCAGAAGAAGTTAATCACACATGAGATAACTACACAGGACCCTCTGCAGAAATGTGAAGAGAGAAGAAAACATGGGTGACTAAACAAATGGCCCTGATGTGACACATTAACAAAACCCCAAGGTTGTTTTACATCATTTTGATGGCAAGAGCTGAAAAAAGACTGCTGTGCCAACCAGGATGACACCGTAACACAGCATGACCCTGCCTGTACTTCTCCTGTGCTCCCTGTTTGTACAACTCTCAAATAGACACACACAGCTACACAAGGGCTTATGCCTCTTCAGAGCAGAGATATGTCCTGCTGGTGTCAGTGATGGAGTATGGATGAGTAATGTTAAGAGTCAACATCAGGAGCCAAAGCTGGATTTTCAGTTGACTTCATCTAAGCAGCTGCAAAGTGACATCCTTAGGATAGCCAGACCACTTACCAGTGAAGGAAGTCTTCAAGGCTGCCCAGGTGTACCTTTGATCCAGTCCTAATCCTGTCACACAGGTCTTGTCTGACCTTCTCTGATGAGCAGAAGTTAAATGATACATTTGACTTTGCAAGTATGTTATGAGGATTCGTTATTTAACATTTACACTTCTCTACATGCACTGCTGTGTGATGCCATTTATTATCTTCCAGGCCTCCATTCATGTTAAGAGGAGAAATCAAACACAAGGATCCAGTTTAGACCACCAAAAGGAAAACTATCCAGCTTTTCACAGCTTTACAGTGCTGGCAGCACCCATGAATGCAGAGCTGTCTTTGCTGCTGCTATTTCCACATAGCACAGAGTGAGAAAAAAAACAGCACCTGTAAGAAGACACCTGGGGCTTGCATCCAGGTGTGAGCAGCTGGGGCTTTTCCACACAACTCAGGTGATAGCAAAGCCATGCTTGGAGCACACAGATGAGGAGCAGTGTGGGCAGGTCTCACCAAAACTGGCTCTGTCACTCCAAGGCTGAAAAGAAGATTTCATTCTCCAAAGAGCTGCCAATCTAGTACTTTTTTGCTAGTGATGATATTTTCTAAGTTTAAAAATAAACTTAGTCTTAGTGAAGTATGTGCTACCTAATACTGAATACCTCTTCAGTCTCAGGGAAGAAAAAAAAAGAGAAAAATCCAGACTGAATATCAAGGACTGCAAACCAGTAACAGGTATAACCAAATTATAGCTTAATATGTTTCAGGTATCCCATTTAGAGCTTCAGATCTTTCAAGGAAATAGGTTTTCCCCACTGAGAAATGTATATGCAGTGAAATTAAAGCAACTTGAGCCCCATGTGGACCAAAAGTAGGTTGGATACCTATTTTAAATAATCACCCAAATGTTAATTTTTCATGATAGAAGGAAAACCCGAGAAGAGAAGAACGTTCCCCTCTTCTAACCCTTATGTTCACATCTAAACTACTGTCTGACCACTCTGGCCTGGAGTGTAACACAGCACATGGTTAAATAGGCAAAACCCTGCTTTTGTTGCTATTTGCCATCTTCAGAGACAAGGCAGAGCACCAATGGCCTGGAGAGACCTCTTTGAATATTTGGGGCACCCTACAAGTGACAACGAGCATGAGATGAAAATGAGATGCCAGGCTGAGAGAGAGACTCCCAGCAGTCATGCCCAAATGCTTCTATCTGATACCCATCCTCCTTCTCCCTTTCCTCACTTGGGAGGCAGATCTGGAGGCAGTGCTGGCATCCCGGGTGGCCTTGAGACAAACATAGGGTCTCAGCTGCACGTGGGGCTCCTCCAAGCCTCCCCCCCCCCCCTCCTCAGCCCCTTCACACACAAGAGGGGAAAAAATCGGCAGGCAAAGGAGGAAGGCAAGTGCTGCTAAGTGGCTCTTTGGTTTCTATGGCAACTGGCTCCGCTCTACTCCAGCTGCTTACCCCACAGTCCCTCTGTCACCCTATTTTTAGCTGAAAAATCAAAGAAAGAGGAAAAGTGGTGGGGGGTTGGGGAAAGAGAGAATTGGGAGACTTTCTTGCTTTTAGCAGAGAGGATGTAAATATGGATGCAGCCTTGTCTTGCTTTTAATCAAAAGTGAAAACCCCACTGCAGCAGCTTCCTATGGGATTCCTCGGACTTGATGCACAGTCAGGTCCCATATTTGCCAAGGCCAGGAAGCAGGGTGTGAGTGGGGTAGCCCAGATATCCCCTCCATGAATGTGAAAAGCAGCTGGACTGTGAGTTCAGCCTTGGCAACAAAACTGGAAAAACCAAGAAGGCTCTTTCCCTACTTGGAGGAAAAACTTCTCCTTTGCCACAACCCAACGCAATAAAGTGATGGATGTCAGCACACCAAACTTGGGTTTTTTTAATTCTTTGGTCTGAAAAGTTATTTCCTTTTTTTTTTTTTTTTTAAATAAAAATGATAATTGAAGTTTGTCCCACATGGTGCAAGAAAATCCTTATGCTGTACGCAACGTGATTTACTCAAATAGCTCAGCAATGGAAGACACAGAACCTCATTTACCTGGGCTGCCCCAAGGCTACACTTCAGTTAACAACTGATGACTTTGGTCGTTGAGCTGCAATAAATGTGCTGGTAAATCTAGAGCAAAGATATGTAACCTGCAGTTTTACCATCCATAGGAATGGGCCCATCATAGTCTCCTCTGACTTCCTGCCTTTCTGAAATGAATATACCCAAACACTGTGAGATGCTGCTAGTTTGACAGGTATTTCTAGCTCATTCCCCTCTCTCTACAGAAATTCTAGAAACTTTAAAACAAAATGTTGCAATTATCCTCAGACCCATAATCCTTAAACTCCAAACCAGAGCAGACTGATGCCATAAACACCTATATTCTCTCACCTCATTTCAACTGCCATGACATTTGATCTCTGCATCCAAGCTGCTCCTGCTAACAGGGTTGTGGATGACTACCTCTGTACCACTCCTTTTCATTTTCTGCCACGAGAAGGAATATTGATCTGTGTATCTCAGCTCACACAGCAAGGCTTCCCATTTTGGAGCTGTGATATTGTTGAACTAAGAGGACAAGGAAAAGATCAATGATTTCTAACAATGATCACTTTTAAGAGGAAAGTGCATTGGTAAAATGACTTACTAGCCCAAGTATCACATTTGCAGTGCCTGCAACCAACTCTATATCCTGGCAGGCATTAGAACTCTTGCTGTAGATAAAACGGGTGTATAGGGAGGAAATTGTCCACTTTAAAAACGTTACTGTCTATTGCATGTGATGGTATAGATCATACAGGGCTTAAGAGAGACCTCAGAAATTGAGCAGGACATAGCTGACAGAGTCCAGAAATGCCCACACGAAACGGTGTAAGAACTCTCAGGGCCCTGGGGAGGGCTGGGGGCTCCCTAGGGACACCCCACAACCCTAGGCAGGAGCAAGGCAGCTGGGGGGCACCAGGGGCAGGGGCAGCCCCAACCCTGGGCACTGGTACCTCCCTGGTACACCAGGGCCCATGCCCAGGCACGGCAGGCATGTGGGGAACTGGAGACTGTCACTGCTGCAGCATCCCTTGGGAAGGGGCTGACAGTCCTGGAGGGCTAGAACAGGAGTCCTGGGAACTGGGCAGGGTGGAAGGAGCCAAGGGGCTCCAGGCAGGGAGAGTCAAAGCTGATGGAGCCCTTGGAGCCCTGAAAAGAAGCTGTAGTTTTATTTATATATTATATATATAAATATTATATATATATTATACATATATATATTTTATATATATATATATTTATATATTTATTTTAATTTCTAGAAATTTGGAACTGGCTCTTTCCGTATGTACTGGGATTTTTTTATTTTAGTTTGTGGCCTCCAGAACACCAGTGGCAATAGGCATTGTGATTCGATTACAAAGTACTTGAGTACTGTATTTGCCAATCCCTCCCTGAATGGCCCTTTGTTAAGTTTCTGGAGAGACACAAAAGTGTTCCAAACAGACCTCTTCCGCTACAGGTAACTTCAGACAATTTGGTCAAGTTCCTTCTGATCAAATTTCATTTTTAAAGCCACTATGAACCCCATCCTCACTGAGAACCTTGTCACAGAATCATAGACTCATGCAACCATAGGATGGTTTGAGTTGGAAGGGACTTTAAAGATCATCAAGGTCCAACCCCTGCATGGGCAGGAACACCTCCCACTGGACCAGGTTGCACAAGTCCCCATCCAACCTGGCCTTGAACACCTCATGGGAGGGGGCTTCAACAACCTCCCTAGGCAACCCATTCCAGTATCTTACTACCCTCATGGTGAAGAATTTCTTCCTAATACCTAACCTAAGTCTACCGTTTTTTAGTTAAAACTACTACCCCTCAGTTTAAAACCAATACCCTTGTCCTATCACACCCTCTCTGGTGAAAAGCCCCTCCCCATCTACCCTGCAGGCCCCTTCATGTACTGGAAGGCTGCTGTAAGGTCTCCCCAGAGCCTTCTCTTCTCCAGGCTGAATAGCCCAAGCTTTCTCTGCCCCTCTTCACAGGAGAGGTGTTCCAGCTCTGACCACCTCCATGGCCCTTCTCTGGACCCTCTCCAAAAGGTCTGTATCTTTCCTGTGCTGGGGGCTCCACAGCTGTATGCAGTACTCCAGGTGTGGTCTCACAAGACCAGAGGGGCAGAATCCCCTCCCTTGTCCTGCTGGCCATGCTTCTGTGGATGCAGCCCGGGATGTGGTTGAGCTGTGAGCACACACTGGCAGCTCATGTCAAGCTTCTTATCCACTACCACCCCCAAGTCCTTTTCCTCAGGGCTGCTCTCTATCCATTCTCCCCTCCAGCCTTGTGAAACTTGTTATCACAATCTTCCCTTGCATTGTAACCCTGTGGCATCTCTGCACACTTTGTGGGGGATGCCAGTATGAAAACCCACATGAGACAGCAGAGGGAGGATTCAGAACTACAGTTCTTCCTCTGGCAGCCCTGGTAGATGAGACACCCCTGAGAAAAGGACAAGGACAGTAAGAAAGGTACACAATACCCAAACACAGTCAGTCCTGTGCTGCAAGGCAACAGGAGGCCTCTGTTCAGCCCAGAAGAGATGCAGGGGAGAAGAGACCCTTTACAGTAAGGGACACGGAAGGCAGAAGCAGAGGTGACCTGAAGGGAAGCAGCAAGCCATGCCTTCAAGCCAAGAAGGAAGAGAAAATACATGCCACAGCCAGGATGGATGGCAGCCTGCACTGGGTGATGATGGATAACCCCAGGCACTGAGCAGTAAACAAAAATGTGAGTGACTCCTTTCAAAAGGGGCAGTCAAGGATGGGAGAGAAATAATCAAACGTGCATTCCCACTTGCCCCTGAAGGTTAGGTAGAGAGGTGGAAGCTCTGTGACAACCAGACAAGTGACTTCACCAAGAAACTGTGTCCCATTTGCAAAATCAGAAGCTATGATCCCAACCTTCCTTTAAAGCATTTTCATATCTACAAATGGAAATCACCAGCTTTATGTGGTGATTCTGATAATTGTTTATTCTGCTTTCTGACAGGAGGAGTGTATGAGCACTTCCAGATGAAGTGTGTGTGCATATTTAATATTAATTTATGGCAAGTAGTCATGTGCAGCTTTGACATTTGTTTTCCATGTGCACTAGAAACAGGAAACTTGAGCCTTTGAATGTTTATCAGAAATGAGCACACATGCAAACAATCCTGACAGAAGATAATCTTTAAATCTGACTATTTTCACTTCTTTTGCATTTCTAACTTGTCCTTTTCCAGCACATTTTAACCTGCATAAGTTATCCTCAAAAGGCCACAGGAAACTTAGGTCATCAAATAAAGCTGAGGTGCTGCAAAGATGGTACTGTAACACATACAGGCTGAGACTGACAGAGACACAGGGAGACATCCTAAAGTGGTCTGACCATAGTGTTAAGGTCTGATAGAAGAACCCTCTAGTCATTAATGCAGACCCTCAGCTCTATCCCCACCATAAACTAGAAGACCAAGTTAACAGAAATCCATAACAATTCCCAAATGCAAACCAGCTCCATGGAGCAGTCGCTTTTATCTGGACCTCCAGAGAGCCCATTGTAGCAGGGTGATTCAAAACTCTGCAGTCTGGGTGACAAAGCCTAAACCAGGGCTGACTCCTTCATCAGAGTACCAGGGCTGTCAACAAACATGTAGATCAGCTACAAAGCATCAAAGTCTATTTGTTCTGCAGATCTCTTGGGTAAATCCTTCCTGATAGTGGTCCTCAGGATGACCGAGCCACAAAGCTGGTGGGTACCAGTCACTCCAGCACCTGCTCTCTAACAATTTCAAATTCTAATTTCAAATCCCTCAGCCTCAGGAGGAAGCAAGGTAAAAACACAGAAAGAAAGAAGGAGACTCTCTCCTGGAGAGTGAAATAAGCAATTTGAAGTGTCCCAGCTGACAGTTTTTGTTTGTGGGAGACACTCAAGGGGAGAAAGGAGAAAGTCAGATGCATACCTTTTGCTCCTTCTTTATAAAGACTGCTAAGCTATTTTGCATTAGAGGTATGTTCCTTTGTCACAGATAACTCCATGGCCATCAAATCTCTTTTAGCAATATCATGCATGGATGTTTATCACTTGCTGAGCTAAACCTTGTCAGAGCTTGATCCCCTTAATATCAAGGAAGAGTGACTTGTAGCATTCAGTCCAGGAGTGAAGTCATTTGTGTACTCTGGCTTCTGGGCACAGAAAGAGAAAACATCGAGGCTGCTTGTTTCCTCATCAGTTGTTTTAATGAAGCAGAATAATTCCATTACTGTATATAGAGGGGATAAGCAGTCTGTCTTGTCCATCTGAGGTCTGTTTGTTTGTTCACAATTTGAAGTGGTGATCTTGAAAAAGCAGGTATAGTTTACAATGAGGCACTCTTCAGAAAGGAGATACTTCACTGAGAATTACTTGCTGAAACAGGCAATTCTCCACATCAATCAGTGCAAAAGGCATACAAGCTAATTTCCACTCTACCTTTCCACTCTACCTAAGGCTGTGTCAGTCCAATGTTTGCAGTAAGGAAGTGCATTCAGTTTATTCATGTCCTTAAAATTCCAGATACACCTTGGTACCCAATGACCTTGGTTGCCTTGGCTGCAAAGAGATGGCAGGGGCATCTCAGGATCTCCTGCCAGCAAAAGAAGCAGCATTAGAATGAAACAGGGAGGATGTTGTGTTATACAAGACATCCAAGAAAGAAATTATACAGGACACTTGCAACATCCTGCAAGACAAGCAGACTTCTAAGTATTGTTTTAGATACTGGCAGTGTCTGAAACATCATAGAATGATGATGCTGTGACCACTCTTGTGCTTCGGCATCTCCATCAGCAGACAGTTCACAAAGTGCTTATGCTGAAAAGCAGAAAACAGCTGGCTGGAAGTTAGGATTTCACAGCAGCAGTGGTCCACAGGAGTGATCCAATGTGTTAAGGTCTGATAGAAGAACCCTCTACTCAGTTTGATACACAAGTCTTAAAAGCAACTGTGATTCATCCTTCAAAATAGCCTTTCAGTCAGATCAATGAAGACTCCTTTCAGAAAAGTGATGGCAGGATACATCCTGCCAAATTTGTCAGATGCTAAATTTATTTGAGGATATTGCTGCTCCCTTCTCTGTCTCTCCTGCCCCATCCTGCACAGGCACATCTTTTTCTCCCTGAAGCTTATGTTGATGGATCCTCAAGGGACCTTCTCTGTGCTGTACTACCTCAAGAGACATTTACAGCAAATTACATGGCATCATTCAGCAAGAGACAAAGGTCAATCAACCACCTTGCTAGTGAGCTAGTAACATCATACTGCAGAATTCCTAAAAAAAGGGCTTTAATAATGGGGGTAATATGAGGGACTGCCATAAAAGCTATCCGACAATTTAGTGTTGCTATGCAACTAGAGTTTTGAACAGACTTCTACAGCTGCTTTGTGTTTGTCCATGGAATGTTCAGTGATGGTGTCTGGCAACCTTCCCTTCTCATCACTTTACCTAAAGCAGCAAAAATTCATGTGCAGGTTTTGTGCCAAGATGCCCTCTTCCAGCTACTAGTATGAGCAAACTGAAATGCCAACACACACAATGCTTTTTCCAGTCTGAATAAGATTCCTATTGGGAAACACACACACAAACAGCTACATACATTCACATGTATTTCTCTTTTCCTCTGATTCATTATCTTCCTCCTTTCCTACCCTAAGGTTACCATGTTGTCAAAGAACAGCACTATCTTGGAAAGCTCTTCCCTTGCCATGTCCCAGCTCTTGTCATGCAGTTCACACTCTTTTCTAAGTTGGAGGTTTCCTTGGATTTTGCTATCTTTCTCCCAGTTGTTTTCTCAGACTCATACAAAGTGGGGATAGATATGGCTATTTGCTCCATCTTGTTTCATTCACCTCTCCTGATACTGCCTTGTCCTATGCTGAAACTTTGACTAGTTTTAAAACTCTCAGGCAATGATGTCTGCAGTCCCTTCCTTGGGACCCTGATGGTCTGATAAAATTCAGTGGTCAAGGAAGCTGACCTGCTCATCTCCCTGTCTGAAACCTGACCAGTCCTAGAGACATTCACCCTCAAAAGCTCTCCCTTCCATGCTGGTATCACCTAAATATCAAGGTTATTCTGCTATAGCCACTATTAACCACTAAGTATTCCATATAATCCTTAGATATACAGATATATATATATATAAATATAAATTTCCAGATTATATATATATATACATATAAATTTCCAGACAGCCCTTTCAGTCCTCACTTAATTTGTTGCTTTTCTCTTTATTCCTTTCTTTCCACAATATGTTTTGTGGTGTTCCTTGTGTGATGCTTAATAGCCACAGCTCAGAGTTGGCTGCATTTCAGTGGTAGGTGGAGGAACACAGTGAACTGTGAACTGAAGCTCCATATACTTCTGCAAGAGATGAGAACAAGTAAAGGAGGGCTTGCTACACACACTATCTCCAGAGAAACATATTTCCAAGTGGGTATCTGACATTGTGGAGATAGGGATTACGTTATGCAGAGAGGAAGAGAAGCTGACTGACAGCAGAGATTTGGAGTCCATATTTATGTTTCACAATTGTGCATCTGTCTGCAGAACAGCCATGGAGCTCTCCAAGTCAAAGTCATTGCACAGAAAAAAAAAAAGAAAGATAAATCAATAACTCCACTCACCCTTACACCACAGCTCACAGAGTATGGAGGAGGAAAGTGTCATAGCAGCTGACACTAGTGTGAAAATTTTAATTGAAACAGCCTTTAACCAGAAAATATTATTTTGATAAAATCAACGTTTTTCACAAAATCCTAAGTACAAGTGAAAAAAACCTGTGGAAAAGGAGGCTCAAAATTTTCTGTGCTGGAAAGCTTGCCTTAGGGGAAAAAATACACATTTTCTTTCAAATTAAAATACTAATTTTAAAAGCAGCTTTCTATCTTTCTTATTGGATTCTATTGCTTGCATTGTTTTTACATCTTCAGTTAATAATGAGAGACACCAATGTGTTCAATATCCTGCCATTAGCCTGGAATCTGGTTCCTAGGATATTAAAAACAATTGGTCCCTAACTAGTAACCAGCACATTTCTTCTTTGTAGTGTAAAAATTTAAATTGTTTCATTCAGCACAGACTAATAAAGTTGGTACTGCTTTTGATATAAAACTCATTACTCGGTAGAAAAAAAACTTGTTTCGAAAATAAATTAAAACCTGTGCTAAATTATATAACATAATATTTAACTCTGATCTTCAAGGTATGCTAAGGTACCAGTAGGGATGCATAATGTGTCCTCATATGAGACTTGATTTGGCATAACAGAACTCTGCATTTCAGCTGACACATGAAATGGTACCAAAATTTACCTAATTTTCAAAACAAGACATCAATTATTTTTCTAAAAGTCTCTAATTTAAATGGCCATAATTTTCAGTTCTTAGGAACACAGTGAAAACAGTATGTTTATCACTAGGCATAACAAGAGGCTTTGAGTCCATAGACTTTGAAATTTCTCTCAGAATTAACATTTCAGGTCTCATCTGGCTCTCACTTAACCTGATTCATTCTTTGTACTAACTTTAAATCTCCCTGTTTGGAATAGTTTTAAGATTGGAGGCTTGTTGAAAGCAATCATCATAAATACAGCCTGCACTTCATCTTACCTGGTTCTACCAGCATTTTTTGCTAGATAAATAAGCTCATCAGCATTCAATTTTCCCTGAATATTAATCTTTTTTATTTGCATTCATGGGGATCTCAAAATTATGCCCATCAGGATATATAAATCAGGATAAATTAAATCAATCTTCCAACCCAACCACACCCAAGAACGAGGAAGGCTTCAGTGCTCCAACTGAAACCCTGCTCACAAAAGGCAGGACCTGGGGTAGGAGGGACACTTCTCCTCCATTCCTACATTCATCCCATTCCACACCTGGAGAGCTTGGACTTTCCTTTCTGGTATCTGAGGGCAGCAGGAACAGATGATCTCCTTTCTGGAAGCCCAAGTCCTCGGTTCCTTCTGCCTTCAGCGACTGATGGGGAACCGCAGCCCAAGGCCTCCACCTAGTGTCTGCTGCCAGCTCGGCACAGCACCCCGGCTGAAGATGTGGGATGCTACCGGGGGCCCCGAGGCTTACAAATAGAGAGGCTCGGCTTATTTTCCAGATGGGAATCTTTGCCTTACAATACAAAAACGTGTCTTGGCTCATTAGGAACTACTCAAGCCTCGTAGGCCATCATCTAGAACTCAAACACTAGATTCTGCTTTACATGTGGAGATTAAAATTGCCTCCTTTCCCCCCCCCCCCCCCCCCCCCCCCCCATAAAAAAGACCTTGCTAAAATCCAAGGATTTAGGAGGATGCAACACAAAAGAGGAGAAAAGAAGCTTGCTGGATTTGGTAGGTCTGCTCTCCCAAGCCCAAGGATATCTCCTTAACCTTTCTCCATAGTGCTGCCTTCACTCCATGGTCAGCTCCCAAGAAAACTAAAGGCCTTTCTAACACTTCATTGTGCATATCGATCTCTTTGCGTCAGCTGCCTTGGAGCAAGACTCCTTGCACTCCCCCGTGCTTTGGTTTATGGATGCTAGAGACCATGTTCACCTTCTGACACTTGGTTTTAGTCACTTTGGCAAGTGGGTACCTATATGTAGATCCATTCACATGAATCTCTGTCAAGTGGACCTCAGAGCTCACATGACCCCACAGTTTATTCAGAAAATGGAGTCACGCTTTCAAAACCAAAGACACTGAAAGCCATAAAAACTCTCCAAGTCACAAAACCTATTCCAGCTGCCCCAGTGTCCCACTGCCTCAGTCCTCTCACCTACAAAAGCCCATCTTCCTTCAGCTTCCCAGCTGCCCAATGTTTTGATATGCACAGGGAGTTCAGTTTATGTTCTATGGGCTTTAAAGCCCATCCCAGCTGAATCTGTCTGTGTGCAATGCGAAGGTAAAAGGGAAAGGAGAAGCCACAGCTGGAAGATACAATTGCAGCAGATGCACACACATTGGGAATGATGAAGGCATCGTACAGTACAGACACTGCAGCATCCTGCTAGCATAACACTACCAGACTCCCCTGTGGAAGATTCACCACTGGACTAGTAGAAACTATAGGGTAAAAACAGAGCGTATGTCTTATTGACGTCACTAGCCAGCATTACTTAGAAGAGGGCTAAGCACAACTGCAAAAAGAATTGCCTCCAAGCTATTCTATTTATATTCTTACCAGAGCTACCATTGGTACAGTCATCTTGCTGCTGAAATCCTGACCCTGTCGCTGCCAGTGTAGCCACAGACCCGAGTAGATCTTTTTTGGGTCGTTTCAGAATCTGGCATGTCTTAATACCAGCAAAAGCAGCATTGGTAGGGGGTGGAGTGTGCTATTTGCACAGGGCCTGCGTCAGGATTGGCATTCAATGAATAGCAAGACATATGAAGGCATTTTATCCCAATATAGAGAATAACGCATCTTCCTCTGCGTTGCTGGTGGTAACTTTGGCAGTCCAAGGAACAATGGTAATTGCTTGTTACTGTGGAAACAAGACCTCCAGAAATAACACTAATGAGCCAGCAGGGTCGTGGGAGAAGCACAAGCCTACTGTCTCCTGCAAACACACATGATTTGGCTGCACACAAGAGATGGGCTCTGGGGAGACGATCAATTTATTTGGACACAACAGGCACCCAGCACAACCTCCGTTCATACCCCATGGCAGTCTGAGCTTGCAAGCAATTTAAGTGATTTGAAAAAAAAGTCAGATAACTTTGGAAAATGATTGCTTTTCACCTCACTGCTTGCTTTGAATTTTGGCAGAGGTGACTGGGATATGCTCCCTTTGGAAAGAGCCATTTTGTGGTTTGTGAAATACACCTGATAGGAAGGTGTCTCCAAAAATCTCAAGGAGGGAAACTGCAGTCTTACATATTTTTCTACCCAATTCTTTAGAGGCAAGGGATATTGGTAATACGGGAGATGTGTCTATGAGCATCTGAATAGCAAGGTCTATTGGCGATCCACCACTCTACTCAAAAAATGGTGTAAGGCAGGAAGCGTACAGCAGAAGAGGGAAAAAGAGGTAGGAAACACCAGAGAGCTTACTTCAGCCTCAGCACACCATGTCTTTTTCACAGAATCATAGAATGGTTTGGGTTGGAAGTTTCTTTAAAGATCATCTAGTTCCAACTGCCCTGCACGGGCAGGGACACCTCCCACCAGACCAGGTTGCTCAAAGCCCCACCCACTCTGGCTTTGAATACTTCCAAGGATGCAGCAGCCAGAACTTCCCTGGGCAACCTGTTCCAGGGCCTCACCACCCTCACAGTAAAGAATTTCTTCCTAATATCTAATCTAAATCTACCCTCTTTCAGTTTGAAACCATTCTCCCTTGTCCTATCACTCTGTGCCCTTCTAAGAAGTCCCTCCCCAGCTTTCCTGTAGACACCTTCAGATACTGCAAGTCCACTATGAGGTCTCCCCAGAACCTTCTCCTCTTCAGGCTGAACAACTCCAATTCTCTCAGCCTCTCTTCATAGGAGAGGTGCTCCAAGCTTCTGATCATCTTGGTGGCCCTTCTCTGGGCTTGCTCCAAATAGCTCTATGTCCTTCCTCTATAGGGGGCTGCAAAACTGGACACATTGCTAAAAGTGGATCTCACAAAAGCAGAGGGGAAGTATCACCTCTTGTGCCCTGACAGCCACATTTGTTTTGATGCAGCCCAAGACATCGTTGGCATTATGGGTTGCCAGCACACATTGCTGGCTCACATTGGGATTTTTTCCCCATTCATGCTGTGTTGCTCTTGACAAAGAGAAGGCAAGCTGTAAAGGAAGCAAGATGGTGGATGGCAGACTGTGAATGCAGCTTTTTCGTGATCCACATTCTTCTGCCTTGTAAAGTCCCCACAACTTGATTTTCTGCCTCCAGGCCCTACTGACACAGCAGTGTGGTAGATGGATGCATATTTATAGCAAGCTCAGACTCCTGTGGTAGGTGCCAAGAAGCAGACCCAGCACTGAAAATGACCTAAAGGAGACATCCCTCTGCCTGCCAATAGCTTTGAGACCTTTAATTTATTTTTCCAAAACTCTAGAAGAGAAATGTTTAACCGTTAAGAAGAGCAAGTAGGAGCTAGCAGCAAAAATCAGTACACATGCCACCTAGTATTACAGCCTTGCTGCTGCATTTGAGGTGGCCTTGCAGTAGCCCCATTGCTTACTGAACATTCCTTGCCAGCTCAAAAGCAGCTAAATTATGTTCATCAACAGCTCTCTTCAACAGCTAACATGTTTCATCCATGTTAGGCAGGTCATGGGGCAAAACACAAGCTAAGAACTATTTGAGAAAGCCCTGGTGTGTGCAAGTCCACCTTCAGGGCCTATTAGGAAGCCACATCCAGATGTACTTCCAGTGTGCCCAAATATAAACTCCAATCAAGAGCTGATGGTGCCTGTCATGCCCCATGACATGACCCAGATGACAGCAAAGGGAGATTTGGACTGGATCCCCTTGATTTCCAGTCTCCTCAGAGAGGAGCCTAAGTGTGGCTGGATCCAATCCTCCTGGATTTCTCTTGGAAAGTAAACAAATTATGACAGCCCCCTTGACCATCTGATACCCCTTGATCTTATTAAAGTGAAATGACACCTAATGTCTGTATTTGAACGTAAGATTTAATCAGATCTATGGAAGCAATAAAAGCATAAAAGCTGACACTTTGTTATATATATTCAGTCTGTGCAATCTTGAAGGCTGATTACGTAGAGAGAACCACAAGTCCTCAGGTGTCGCCGATAATGAACTGGGAGCTTAGGCCCAGCTGTGCCCAATATTTAGGGCCTGCCCCAGCCGGAAATGGGCGGGGCTGAAGGGCAAAATAAAAGGCATGCTCCCAGAAGCAGAGTCAGGGAGGAGATGAAGATGCCTGAGGAGAGGGATGGCAAGAGAGCTCCAGAGAAGAGCTGTGTCCCCGAGAGAAGGCTTGCTGCAACAGATTATATAGATCACAAAAGTCACGATACATAGATGTTAAAGCTGTGTAACCTGGAAAGAAATGTGGTTAGTGAATGATTTTTGGAAAGAGAAAGTGAGAGAGTAAGAAAAAAAAGTTAAGAGAGACAGATAACAGAAAATCATCATTCCTGTCTCCAGAGTTGGACCAGTACAAGTGGGAGGGTTGGTGTCAAAGAAACTCACAAAGCCCACCAATGCAGCCCCTCATTTTATAGGCCTGTTTTGCTTAGTAAGGTGGTTGAGACATCAGACTGAACAACTGGAGCAGACCTCCATTCACTGTAACTCCCCAGTCCTTATCTCTATTGTATGTAGGCCCTAGGCCATATGCAGACCCTTTGGAAATGCTAATGAGGATTTGAAGAGGAGTAGGGGAGGGATGGGGTTTGCACAGGTGGTCTGGAACCCTGAAGACCAGTTCTGTTGGAGTGCTAGGAGAGGCCAATGGAGGCATTATCCTCCATCCAGTCCCTTAGAAGAAAGTATAAACCATCAGCTTGGTTGTTTTCTTACAAAAATCTTCTTACAAGTGAGATTGTAGCACTCTGCTCCTTGAAGTATCTACTAATGCACAAGCTCTTTCCTCAGGATGAATCCCTGTCAGTTTTGCTCTCCTTAGGAAAAAGGTGAAATACTTCAGATTACCAGACAACTAGGAAGGAACAAAGATAGGCACAGAAGCCAGAGCTGGCCCAGGCCAGACAACACTTGAAATCATACCCTGTCTTCACATGAAGGATTGTTTTTGATTACCCCCCACCCTATAGGGTAAAGAAATGAAGGTGTAAATAGCAGTCACAGAGAGAAGAAAGAAGGGGGTGTACTTAGACTACAGGGGATCATTTACTGATAGTTCCTGTGGCACTCCTTGAACCTTGAATTGCCTTTTTTTTTTAAAAAAAAATCAATTTATTAGCTACACCAAGAAGCTTCAGGTAAAATCAAGGCACTACCACACAGATTCAGAACATCCCTGACTCCAGCTCTTGCCACACTGTGGGCCCACAAGAAGCAAAAGGACAAGAAAGAAAAACTGTGTATTGTCTTCAGACTAGGACCTCATGCAGAAAGACATGCAACGATTCAACTGTAGTTATCATCTTAGGAGTTAGTAGCAGAGTCAGTAGTTCACTAATAGCATCTTCAGTCTACACAGCCTTTATCCAAAGCTTTAATCATAAACTCCTTTTTCCTGCAACACAAAAGCCAGAAAGAGTACATGGGCGAGCAGCAGGAAGCAGTTTGACATATAAAATGGGAAATAAAAATCAGAAGTTAAATGACCAAGATGGTAACATGTCCTTCAAATAATATTGCCCTCACATAATAATGTGGGGAAGGGTTCCCTAGGGCTTCAATAATTTTATTTTCAGGAACCTTAATGCACATTTGTGTCAAATTTTTTCCCTTCAAAAATACCAAAAAAAAACCCTAAAACCAAACCACAAGCAACCTCTTTAAGGCCCTATGTCACTGTCACACATGTGCATCAAACAACACAAAATCACAGAATCACAGAATGGTTTGGGTTGGAAGGAACCTTAAAGATCATCTGGTTCCAACCCCTCTGCATGGGCAGGGACACCTCCCACCAGACCCATCAAGGCCCCATCCAACCTGGCCTTGAACACTTCCAGGCAGGGGGCAGCCACAAGTTCCCTGGATGACCTGTGCCAGTGTCTCACCACCCAAATAGAACTGTGTATATTGAAGCCAGTACATGAACAGAATGCTCTCCAGTACTGAGCTGCTAGGACCCCATGTCAGGATTTCTGTGCTTCCCTAGCAACAGTGGGTGATGCTGCAGATACCAGAACAGAGTGTGGTCCAGCAGCTCCAGGAGAGCCAAGCTAGCTTGGAGCTTCAGCCAGGGAAGAATGGAGCCAGTTGAATAAGGGAGGATATTGCCCCAAACACTGCTCATTTAAAAGAAACAAAACAAGAGTTTAAATCCATATGACCTCCCTCTGATCTGGTTATCTGAGCAGCTGCCCAGTGTGTAAGATCCTCATAGACATTAAAGACAGGAGAAATGAAATCAAATCTGGATAAAAATTTCTGAGATAGCAGCCACATACTTGCCTAGAGCACCCCACCCTTGCAAATCCAGAAGGTTACCATGGTGACAAATTTCAGCTGTAGGTAAAAAGAAAATGTTTCTGTATGAAAGCCATTTTGTAGAAACATAAAAAACAAAGATTAAGCCCCATTGCACCATTCATAATATTTGCTGCCATATACTCACAACTAGATGAGCTTCCTCATCTCAGGTATGGTTAATCACAATGCAAAGAAGCTGCTTTTGTTTTAATTTATGTGTTTTGCTAATGGAGTTCATCTCCATACAGTAAAGTAATACTCTCAAGATTTACCAAAAAATAGGGGCATTCATCTGCTTCCCAACTGTGTCTTAGGGAGTTATTAATAATTTTTATTCTCAGAAGATAGATCTATTCCATTGCCTGACTGTGAATTAGAAGAAAATTACCTTAATTCATGTTTGGATCCAATTCATGGTACCTTAAGCGTGGAGAGTCCCCAGAGCTGCTCACATCATGAGGCACAGTGGGGAAGAGCATGGCTCCTATTACAGATTTCTTCTCAATAACCCTGGGGAAGGTTACAGCACAAAGCTCATGCACTCACCGTGCCTAAATCATACATCAGCTCATGAAAGCCACCCCAGGAAACTCCCTCTTCTCCTATCCTGGGATCCCCAGGTAACTGTCATGTATGGAGCTGCCATTTCCTCAGTTGTCCCAGGCTGAGTAGCTCAGCTACTTCCCTTCTCAGGAAGGGAAGTAGAGGAGTAAGGGAAGGGGAAGGGGAAAGAGAAGGAGAAGGGAATGGTAAATAAAAGGGAAGGAAAGGAGAAAAGAAAAGGGAATAGGAAGGGGGAATGGGAAAGGAAAAGGCAACGGGAAGGCAAGAGCTGGGCAATGAGAATGGGAAAGGGACGAAGAAAGAGGAAAGGGAAGAGAAGGGATGGGGAGCAAAGGAGGAAGAAAAGGAGAAAGAAAGAGGAAAGGAAGTAAAAGGAAAGCAGAAAATATGGGAAGGGGAAGAAGAAGGGGAAGTCATTGGGTTGGCTAGGGGAATGGGAAAGGGGAACAGGGAATGGGGAAGAGAAAAGAGGAAGAGGAAAGGGAATGGGATAAAGGAAAGGGGGAAGGAGAACGGGAAGGAGAAGAGGAATGGGAAGCACAAGGCGGAGGGCAAGTGGAAGGGAAAGAGAAAGGAAAAGGGAGAGGGAAAGGGAAAAGGAGAGAGGAAAGCAAGTGCAGTGCAGGGCAAGGCAAGGGTGAAAGAAAGGAGGAAGGAAAGGGGGTAGGAAAGGGGAATGGGAAAGTCAAAGAAAAGGGCAAGAAAAGGGGATGGGAAGGGGAAGGGAAGGAAAGGGGAAAAGAAAGGGGAATGGGAAAGGCAAATGGGAAAGGGAAAGGGAAATTGCACTCAATGGGCAAATACATCAGACAAACCACAATGGTAACAGATGCTCCTCAGTTGATTTTCTGAAGTGTCTGTATACCGAAGCAAGATGTATGGGGAACAAGGTGAACCAGGGTGAACCAGAAATCTGGGTGTGTTTGCAGGGCTATGATCTCATCACAATCAGATAAACGTGGTGGGACAGCTCATGTGGCTGGAATGTGGTGATGGCTGGCTATGTACTTTTTAGGAAGGACAGACTAACAGGGCAAGGCAGTGGAGGTGCTCTTTATGTGAGTAAGCAACTAGAATGCACTGAGCTTACCGCAGGGGGACAGGGTGACAATGTTGAAAGCTTACATGTAAGAGTTAAGGGACATGAAAAACATGGGATATATTGTTGTGGGTGTCTAATACTGACCACCAAACAAAGAAGTTGTCAACAAGGCCTTCTACAGGTAGATGGAAGTAGCCTCAAGGTCATGTGCCCTAGTACTCATGGGTGATTTCAGTCACCCTGGTATCAGTTGGGAAGATCAAACAGCCAGGCATAACCAGTCCAGATGGTACCTGCAGTGCATTGAGGACAAATTTCTGCAGGTGGTTAAAGAACCAACAAAGAAAGTGTGATGCTGGACCTTGAATCAACAAACAAAGAAGGTGGATGTTAAGACTGGAGGGAGATTTGGCTGTAGTGGCCACAACATGTTAAAATTTTGTATTGTTAGGGAAAGAAGCAGAGTAATAAGTAAAAAATCTTCCCCAGACTTTAGGAGGGCTAACTTTGTCCTCTTTAAAGATCTACTTAGAAGCATTCCATGGGCTAGGGCCCAGAAGGTAGAGGGGCACAAGTAAGCTGGTCAATATTCGAACACTACCTCCTCCAAGCCCAAGACAAATGTATTATCTTGGGAAAAAATAATCAAGTAGAGGAGGCAGGAGATCTGCAGGGATAAGTGAGAAGCTCCTGGAAAAACACAGGTGGAACAGGGAAATTTACAATATGTGGAAAAAGGGTTTAGTTAATTTGGAAGATAATAGAAATCCTGCCAGACTATCTAGAGACTCAACAGGTAACATCAAGGCTCTCTTGGAACCTAGTCTGCTAGGTTGGTGAAAGAAAACAAGAAGAGATACTTTAAATACCTCAATGAGAAAAGGAAGAGTAGGGAGTAGGGAAAAAGGGGATCCACTGAAAAATGAGGTGCAAGCCACAGCAAAAGAAGATGAAGAAATGGCAGAGTTGCTGAAAGCTTTTCTTTGCATCAGTCTTTGCTCCTAAGACCAGCCCTCAGGAATCCCAGGCACTAGAAGCAAGGGAGCATAACTGGAGGAAGGAAGACTCTCCACTGATCAGTGAGGATTGGGCTACAAATCACTTGTAGAAACTGAAAATGCACAAATCCATGGGCCCCCATGGGGCACATTCACGTGTGAAAACTGGCTGATGTTGTTGCTGAGCTGCCCTCCATCATTTTTGAAAAATCTTGGAGAACAGGAGAGGTGTCTGAAGACTGGAGGAAAACCAGTGTCACTCCAGCCTTCAGAAAGGTCAAGAAGGAAGATCCAGGCAAGTAGAGACCAGTCAGCCTCACCTCCAGCCCTGGAAAGGTGATGGAGCAGCTCATTCTGGAGGCCATCTCTAACTACATGAAAGAAAAAAAGGTTATCAGGAGTAGCCAATATGGATTTTCTAAGGGGAAATCTTGACTAATCTGATATCCTTCTATGAAAGTGTGACCAAATGGGTAGATGAAGAGAAAGCAGTAGATATCATATACCTTGATTTAAATAAAGCTTTTGACACTGTCTCCAATAACTTCCATGTAGGAAAACTCAAGAAACGGGACAGATGATTGGACTATGATAACTGGCTCAACAACAAAGTTCAGAGGGTTGTGATCAGTGGCAGAGAGTCAAGTTGAAGGTCTGTGTCCAGTGGTGTTCCCCAGAGATCAGTACAGAGTTCAGTTTTGTTCAGGATCTTCATCAACAACCTTGATGGGGGGACAGAGTGTATCCTTAGCAAGTTCACTGAGGATACAAAATTGGGAAGGATGGCTGACACACCAGAAGGCTGTGCTGCTATCCAATGAGATCTAGACAGGCTGGAGAGCTGATCAAAGGTGAACCTCATTAAGTTCAATAAGGACAAGTGTAGTGTCCTGCAACTGGGGAGGAATAACATCAGGCAACGGTATAGATAAGAAGTTGTCTTGATGGAAAGCAGCTTCATGGAGAAAGACCTTGGAGTCCTAGTGGACAGTAAGTTCTCCATGGGACAGAAGTGTGTTCTTGTGTACAAGAGGGACAATGGTATTGTAGTGTGCATTATGAAAAGTGTGCCCAGCAGGTCTAGGGAGGTTCTTCTCCCCATCTACTATGCCCTGGTGAGACCACACCTGGAATGCCATATCCAGTTTTGGGGTCCTAATTTCCAAATAGGTAGGGATCTTCTGGAGAGAGTCCAACAGAGCTCTACAAGGATGATTAAGGGATATGAACAACCCTCCTATGAAGAAGGACTGAGAGAAGGCTGTTTGGTCTTGAGATAGGAAGGCTGAGAGGGGATCTTGTTACTGTCTATAAACACCTGAGTGTGGGTTTCAAGAGGATGGGGTCAGCTTCTTTTCAGTGGTGCCCAGTGATAGGAAAACGAATAATGGGTATAAGCTAGGACAAAGGAAGTTCCATCTCAACATGAGGAGAAATTTCTTTACCATTAGGGTGATGGAGCATTGGAACAGGCTTCCCAGAAAGGTTGTGGAGTCTCCTTCTCTGGAGACTTTCAAAACCTGCCTGGATGGGTTCCTGTGTGTCTTGCCCTAGGTGATCCTGCTTTGTACGGGGGCTGGACTAGATGATCTCTAGAGGTCCCTTACAACCCCTAATATTCTGTGATTCTATGATTCTATGAGGGACTTTTCCTGGTGCTGGCAGTTGTCTTCTTTCTGGAGGAAATAGAAAAGCCAAGGTTCTTCCTGCTAATAGTAACTAAATAACTTTTTTTTCCCCCAGCACCATTTCAGTATTTTGATCAAGATCCAGCTTGGTTTAATTATATACTTTCTATCTGAATTCCTGCCCAAGCTTCATTTAGAGAAATTATTCATTTCCTATCTTCAACATTATTATTATTGTGCTTATTTGCATGATGTGCTTAGCATTCATTGTAAGCATCTTCAGTGCTTTGAGACAGGCTCATCAGAGTGGTGCTGGTGGGATGGAACAGAAGAACACTCCTCATCTGCCACCCCAAAAAATCAGCCTTCCTTCCCATCACATATGGGTAATTTTACACTGCTGCATATCAGGGAACACTCAGAGTCATCTTTGATGCATCACAAAAATATTACTGATTCCTCCTCAGGACACGCCTGAATACTGAAAAGTAATGCTATTTAGAAACAAAATCTTTATCTGAGTGTAAACAACGAGGCAAAGGGGAAAATGTTCATTTCAGACTATGGTGTTTTCCATGACACACCTTCCCAACAATTGAAGAAGAAAAGGAAAAGTAGAATGGACTGAGAAACACATGCGCTAGGAACACATTTCGTTTTTTCTCACAAGGATAAAAGATTTGAGCAGTCTTCATCTGACAAGACTATCACGTGTAAACCTCACATAGCACATGGTTTTCTATCACATGGTAGGGGATGTGTGCAGAGAATTTAATTCCATGAAATCTAGTCACATTGCAACTAATGTTTTCCTTGCCCTAGTGATTCATTTTCTACCCAGCCATTTTCACCAGCTTTTAGACATAATTTCTCGATCTGCCCTCTAGCAGCCAGAGTTTTACTATCTAGGATCAGAGAAAGGCACTTTTGGCTTCTTCCCATCTCATCCAGGGACTCAGGTTGAAAACCCCAGGAGACTGGCAGAGATACCTGACATGAAAGCCATTTTGCTGGCTCATTGACAAAAGAGCAGGAGGACAGCCAGAATGGAGGAGCACACAAGCCCATGCATGCACACACAGAGCTGTGATCATCCCCATCATATGAGAACAGGAAAGCATTGTTTAAAACTATAGTGAATAACAAATGGATGATCTAACACCAACTGCATTATATACTTGTGTTGGGTAATACTAACCCCAGGACAAGAGAGAGCCTTGCACAGATGTCAGAAATTAGGAAAATTTCTGACAACCCAGACAACCTATCTTTACACATCGGCTGCACTCCAGCTCTTGGGGTTTGCTTGCTTTTTGCTGTGGATTATAATCTGATTCCAAACACAGGGCATCAAAAGCAGAAGCAGCATCCAGTTAGGAAGCTCTGTTTGAGACAGCTCCATCTGTATCTAGTCATGGACAGACACACACAGCAGTGATGGAGCAGAAGTTGATGCATCGCTGATTTTCCAGTTGGAAATCAGCCTCCTTCCCAATGCTGAAATAAAACCCAAAAGTTTCAGTGGCTCAGCTTTAGTCTGAAGGGCAACCAAAGTTCAGTGAGGTCACACCTGCTCCTCTGCTTCTCATGCACACTCCCTCCTGCACAACAGGTTACTGCAGTCTCTCCTGAGAAAGCCCCTTAGAGGCAGCAGCTTCCAGTGTCTCTAATACACACCCATGTTAGCAGCACCTTTCCAACCTTGTCTTGGGTTAGACACACATTTATTCTACAAAGAACTGGAAGTGATTAAAGACAACAGTGTTCCACAGGTGCGTGTCACCCCCAGTCTCCTCACTCCTATCAGTAGAATCCTCACTCCCACTGCAAGGAGAACAGAAGGTGCAAGTGTCATTCAGAGCCCATTATCTGAGCTTACACTGCTGGGGAAGGAGATCTGACATTGTACTGCAGCATCTGTACACCAGCTGTCCTGGTTTGGGCCAGGATAAAGGTGATTTTCTGTCTTGTACTTTTGCTTTCAGCTAAGTCTCTTGTAAGTAGTTGCACTTGCTGAAATTAACAGCAAGTTTCTCAGACAGTGTGTGCTTCTAGGACTGATAACAGTTGGCGTTTATAGTTACTGCTGGAGACTGGTATGCAGAGCCAAGGACACTGCTCAGCTCTGAGGAAAACATAAAGAGGTCCCACCTGCAGCCCTCCTTTGGGGAGGAACAGACAAGATTAGACGCCAGAACTGACCAAACAGAGTATTCCATCCCATACACATCATACTCGGTATAAATTTGAGGGATCACGAGGGCCAAGCCATCGATTTCCTGCTTCCAGCTTCCGGCTGCCTGCCCTTCCTGCCTTTCCTGCTCCCCTTTCTTCACCCGGCATCCTGGAAGGATCCCATCCGTTCGTCTGCCTGTGGTCCTGATCCGTGCCAGCCCATATCTGTGTGTTCCTGCCTCCAGTTCCCAACTGCTGCCGACTCCAGGAGTCCAGCCTGGACTTTCCCAGGGCTGCCCTGCAGCCTCGGTGGTGACGTGAGAGCTATTGGGGGAAAGGGGGGAGGAATGTGGTATCCATTTCCTTGTATATTTGTATATATTTAGTAATTTTTCCTATTTATCATTACTGTTTCATTAAAGTTGTGTAGTTTAGTTTCCAACCCGTAAGTCTCTCTCCCTTATTCTCTCTCCTTTCTTATCAGGGAGGAGAGAGAGATTAATAGAGAGCATCTGTCACTCGGTTTAATTGCCGGGCCAGTGTTAAACCGTGACACCAGCTCAACTGGGGAGGAAGAATTCTCCAGGACAGGGGAGAACCTTAACAACTAGGAATAGGAATACCTTAAACCACCAGACCCAGAAAAGAAAGCATGGCCACAATATTAAACACCTTGCACATCTTCCAAACACACTCAAGATTGATCTTCTACTCAACATATGTGAACAGGAACACGCCCTGACACTGACATTCAAATCCATGTTCCCCACAGCACACAGGGGTGAATCTCCCCACTAACACAGTCCTGAGTATTCACAGCCAGCACAACTCTCATGATACCTGATGGTTTTGTGAGCATTGTAGAGGCTATAATCAGGTAACTATCCCAGAGTCTGAGATTTAGTTTTTTTAAGCACATTCCCAGCTTTCATGACAATGTGGCAGACTTGCAAGCAGACAATGAATGTCCCAGCACCAGACAGCAGATAAAAAGAATCCAATGTGTATTGCTTTAGGTTGGTGGTGGTGATGGTTTAATCTTGTAAGTTTAAAGGCAATCTCATTTTGGAGGGGAGATCTGGCATATGATTTCTGTATGTCTGTGTGGGCAGCATTGTTTCCAATAAGCAAACACTCTGCATAATAAATACATGTTCAGGGACTGGCTTGATAAGGGTGTATTCATGCAACACATCTGGTAGTCACAAGCTCCTGCTGTCCCCAGTACACCATACAGACTTACCCTGTGATTCCCTCACGAAAGAGATCTTTGCTTCACTCTCTTTGCTTGCTACTGCAGAGACATTCCCAGCTCTCAGTATAGTTTGAGAAATGACTACTCTGTGGTCTGCTCCAAACATACTTGGTACTACACTCTCACGCTTCCAGCAATTTGCTACTAGGGCCATCCCCATCCTCTTTTCTGCCTCATGGATTTCAGGAAGCTAAGTCAATGACAACTTAAATCAAAAATACCACTTCCTCTTTCCAGTAGCTTCTTTCCTCTGTCTAGGTTATTATGACAGAAGAATCTACCTCTTAACTCTCAGTGTAGTTACCTGTACCTTGACAGAGCCATGTTGCTGTCCTTATCCTGCTTAACTTTCTAGATCCCTAAATAAGCTCATTATGGATCTGATTGTATTAGGCATCCTATGTACAAGTAGTAAACACTCCTTGCACTGATGGCAGTTCCTTCCCCTTTGTCTAGCTTTGTCTTTGACATCATGGAGGCTTCCCACATGAAAATGAGGGATGTTTTGCATAAACTGATATAGCACAGCTATGTCAGCAGGACTTCACAGCACAGACATAGCATCACCCAATACTCTTGTGTAGAAATTTTAACATGCCTAGGGATGTTTAGACTATGTACCTTTATTTTAATGTTACATATTTGCTTTATTTAATTCAAAGTCTTAATCAATACTATTAATATTTCTCTATCAAGCCTTTCCTTTTTGGTTTTGGGTTTATTTGGTTGGTTGGTTGGTTTCATTTTGTTACATTTGGTTTTGGGTCTGGGTTTAAGCCCAAAACTTAAAAGCCCATTTGTGTCAATTGCAAAAGTCAACTGTGTTCTGCTAAGGCTATGGTAACATGTTGGTCAAAACTAAGGAGATTCCAAATCATCAAAATTTCCATTAAAACAAACTGTATGACTGAAATAAAGTCCTCACTAAGAAGATCCAGATTTACTCCAGACTGAAAAGTTAAAATACATTAAAGATGACTGTACTGATACTTTAATTTTTAAAACTGATCAACCACTACTGCAACCATAACCTCGGACACAGAAAAAAACCCTCCCCCTTTTTAGGAAGCTGAAGCTCTGTTTCTGGAGGGTTCCAAAAAGAATTTCTCGTAAGTCCTGGGGTGTGGGTCCAGATCAAAAGTCAGGTCTGAATGCTAGAGCAGATATCACACTTTGATCTTCAAATGGGACCAGGTACTTTCCAAAATGGGAAAAGGACAAAGCACCCAGAAAAAAGAATACCAGGAGAAACAGGTTTAAAAGTGGATTTATATGAGAAATTTGATTGCTAAAAATCTCAGTGAAGAAGAGAGAGAATGTTTGTGGAAGGGAAGGAAGCACAGGGACTAGGACAGTTGAATCAAATCCTGCAGAGGGAGGGACAGGGTTTGGCAGTCGGCAAAGGTGAACTGGCACTTCTAGAGAAGGGGATAATACAATTACAAGACACAGAGCTGAAATACAGTTGTGTTTTACAAAGAGAATAGCTAATGGGTAAGAGAAGGCAAATAAAATGCTGCTGCAGAGAGATCACTATCAGTTCACACAGATTGTTGTGAGCACCTTATGCCCTTTCTTGGTAAAAAAGCAGGAGAGAAATTGAAAGTCAATAACGCAATGAGGTGAGAAGAAAAACAAGTCTGCTTGGTAAATTCTGCAGAGATCTATGCAAAGATCAGCTGATGAACTGGAGGGAATCTTCAGGAAGAGCCATTCTAAAGCAAAAGGAAATAAGGAAGAGCACTTGGGAGCTCGTATCTGGAAGCAGCAGCACGCACAAAAGGATTGAAAAGCTACCAGGATTTCCTCCAGAGATCCCTAGAAAGCTCACCTATTTTATTACCACAAGAGCTCATAAAAAAAAGCATCCCCGGCTCTATTTGCTGTTTCACAACCCTCTCCCCTTTTTTTACTCCCCATGCTCTCTTCCAAACAAACCAGCCAAAGAAAAAGTGTTTCATTTCTAAAGAACCCTTAATCAATACCACCATTACCCTGTTCCCAAAATGGGATGGTTATGCAAAAGCCAAGAGGCCACTGGAACCTGCTGGGTGAGAAGCAGCAACACACACAGGGGCAGCAGCACACAGCCAGGGATCACTGCATGATCACAGAAAGATGCAAGATCCCACTCTGCAGCAGATGTCAGAACCAGAGGACACCCAGGACTACAGCATGTGCATTCAGAGAATCAGCAAAGGAGAAATTTTTTGACCACTACTTTAGCCTGAAATGTTAGCCATGGCCTCAGAAGTATTACCCTAATGCCAATTCCAGTCTTTGAAAACTACCTCTTGTCCAAATGCAAGCAGCTCACTTTTCATTTCCCCAGTGAGACTTATCAAAAGACTTATCAAAAGCTCTGTTTTTCAAGCGTCTTTATAAACACACACACTCTCTCCTCCATTGCTGCTCCTTCCATTCCAAAACAAATGTGTGAACCAGCAGGATTTCATTTGGGGAAGAACAGAAAAACAATTTCAAAGCAAACACATCTTTAAAACACTTCTCAGATCTGATTGCCAAGGCAACCAGGACAGTCGTCTAAGGTTCAGACATTAGGCCATAAAGTACCTAGCCAAGAACAACACAAGCAGAAATAGTAAAAGACAAATAGTAATAAACAAAACCAAAACAAAACAAAACAAAACAAAATGTGGAATAAAAACCAGTTGTCTTTTCCCACCACTAAAATGCCAGAGTAGCAAAGTTACAGTATTACGTTACAGTGGGGTTTTCTAAGGGTGAAATTCTGTTACGAGTCCAAATATTTTTGAGCTGTCCGTTCTGTTCCAGTTCAGAACAATATTCTATAACACATATAAGTTTTGAGCAGTACTGGAAATCTCAGACAAGTTCTCATTAAAACGATGTCCTCATTGGAAATGTATCACCTCATGTTGTCAGGATAAAAGCAAAACCAGCAGAAGTCCACATGAAAGCTTACATTTTCTTATCACTAATTTTGATATCTTAAAAGCATTTTTAAAAGCATTTGTGGAGCTAGACTGGCATAATTTTCTTTATATACCAAATGCAATAGACAAGACAGGGACTTGAATCACACCAGCTTGTTTCAATCTGTCCAGAAGGGAGTATATTTAGAAACAAGGACAAAGTTCATTTTCATCTGGCTGCAGAGATTAGATCTGTTGAGAAATGTTACTTTCCATTCAAATTAATATCTAACTATATTAATTTTCAAAATAGATCAAAACATAATAAAAACTAAGGTTTGGGGGTTTTTTAATTCAGAAAAAATTCAGTAGGGTTCTACAGAAATATTTTATCTCAATAATTTCAAAATTATGCTTTCATATTTTCAGGTACACTAACTTAGAAACCATTATCATTTCAAACCAAAATGTTAAAACTACCACATTTTAAAAGCTGTTTTTTTTTTAAAAAAAAAGCAACTAAAAAACAAACAAACAAAAAAAAAACACCCCAGTAAAATCTCCACATAGAATTATCATCTGGACTCAACATGGCCACTGGAAACTAAGCTAAGACCCTATTTTATGAAAACCCCAATCAATCATTGCTTAGAACAAGAAAGTTGGATTTTACCTCCCATGAACTCAGAAAGATTTTGTAGTCTCCCATCATGGCTTCCAGTCATAAAAGAGACCTCTTAGGGGTTCACAAAACACATAGCACCTCTTGACAGATCTGTTGTTTTCATTCTTTGCATCTCGCTGTTTCTTAGTGTTAATTTTTAATTTGAATGACAGCAATTCATTACAACCTCAAAGTTTGTGTGACCCAATCAAGGAAGTTATTAAAAATATAAAAGCCTGAAAGTAGCCTCACTTGGGGTAAGCGCTGCTATGTGTTTAAGGAGTTTATTAACATAAAAGCTGAGAAGCATTAGGAAAAACAATTTTAATGATTTTTTTTTTTTTTTTTTAACTACGGGGTTTGAAGGGATCTTGAAGGGATCTTCGTTTTACTTTTAAGTATCCGGACCTTACCTCCAATGTATTTTTAAGTGTCGCAATAATAAAGAAGATCAACAGATGGCAGCATTGGTAAAGCATCACACCGCTCAGCCTCGCCCCCGTTGCTGCACTGAACCAGGCTTTTTCAACACGTTGTTTCATTGGGTACTAAAACCCAAACCTCAAAAAAATGTTCTAATTAAGCATCCCCTGAATTACTGTCGGTTTGCAGTTCTTTTTCATTTGTGGTACAAATGTGGACTGGCAAAAAAAAACCAACAAACCCAACAAGTATTAGAAAAGAGGGTGTAACTACTCTTCTTGCTGGAACAGCAGCCAGCTCTCAAAGACTGGAACTAGCAGTCTAATGTAAGTATTTATTTCAATTCTATTATTTTTCTCAATGTACTGATACATTTCATAGTTTCTTACTCAATTATAAGTTTGTTATACACACATTAATTAAACCTTTGGGAAATACACAGCACAATTAGAGGACAAAGTGGCAGAGGTAGCAGTTGGCTGCAAGAATATCCTGCAGATTCTGCTCAGACAGCTTTGATCTATAGATTTGCCCAGTCCTCTACACCAGCATGAAAAACCCAGGTCTTACCAACCCCTAATAGATTAAGACACTTTTGAAGCATGGAGGCAAAGTCTGACTGGATTCCATTAGAACCTTAGAGGCTTGACAAGATTATATACCCAGAAGCTGTAAAACCTACCAAATTTACCCAACCTGAAATAGTGTGGCTCTGAGGCAATTTGTTTTTTGCTTAAGAGGCGTATGGGTGCAAAAAGCAGGCTTAATTCTGTTGAAAATCAGTTTTCTATCAAGTTATCAATACTGTATTCAAAACAGCAGTACCTCCAATGCTACCTCATAACAACCTCTGTAATTCCTGTTCAGTTTGAACTGACTATTAAATGACTATTGAAGGATAATCTTTTTCACCTCCTTGCCTGGCTCCAAACATTTATTCTGTTACTGCCCTTGGGCTGGAATTACAGTTTGTACTTTTCACAGTGAGGAAACCTAGGCTAGAGAAAGGAAAATCAGGTTTCAACCAGAGTGGTTCCCTGAAGCAACTCATCACACAGTCACAGACATATGAGTGGCATGAGGGAAGTGGTGGGAAGAAGTGGCAGGAAACAGGGGGGAAAGAAAAACCAACCCAGTCCTTTTAACAGCAGCCAATACTTCTGCCAGATTAAATGTATAATGTGTAATAGCAGTGTCATGAGAGCCTAAACCACAGTGAACAAAGGAGGGAGACTGCTTTTAGGCACTTTTTTTTTCTTTAGAATTTTCTGTTTGCTAAAGGGAAAACATTAAATTATGACAAATTATGGAAAAACATGTTAAAAAAATCTCCAGTTATGTCAGAGTAGATCTGAGTGAGTTTAATGAGCCAAAAAGTTTGAAGAGTTATCACAAGACAATCTAGGACAATACAAAAAGTATCTGAAAAACAACTAAAGGATTCAAACTAGTTCACCAATACACCTTCTGAGAATGTATATTCTGCACACAGAGTAAGAGCTGGCATATTCTTCATAAAAATACAGCTGCTGAATGCTTATTTTGCTTGTTGAACTGAAACATAGAACTGTTTGAACATTCATTATGTTTCTTCTATGCTCTATATTCTGTGAAGTGATTTTTCAAAGGTTTTTTATGTTGACTCTGTTTTTTCCTTTGTCTTCTAAATAATGAAATAATACAAGTGGCTACTTTCTCAGAAGTCAGACCATGGCACTCCTTACTCATCTACAGCTCTGTCCATTTCTCTCCTGAATGCACCAACACTGTTAAAATGTTAAAAATATTTTTAAAAACAGATTTGCAGTTGAAGGACAGATTTCTCCTTAAAACTAGATTATTCTGAAACAAGCCTGTGTTTAGTTTCCATTGCTTTTCAATGGGAAAAAGGAGATGGTGGAGGGGTGGCAGAAAGACAATATAAGCTGCTGCATGGGTGAATACAGCTTATTAACTCACTGAGAATTGTAATTACTTGGATATTTAACTACTTGGAATCTTTTGGGCTACATGATACTCATTTTTCTGCAGCTCAAAAATAAAATTAAATTGGAACACCTGTTTATCTTAGTCTAAACAGCACACGTTATCTACGAAAACAACCTAACTAGACAAAATTAACTGTCCTGTCCATGGGAAATCTCTGATAATACTTTAAGGGTGCTGAGGGTTAAGCTTCCAGAGTCCAGAAAGAGCTCTGTGAAGTCTGGACTTAAATAGCCATCTCCATGGATAGTGGCTGGGTTGGATTTCAAAGGCAGAAAGGGAAGGGAATGAAGCAGTAGCTAAAGTCTCTAGTAAGAAGCTATAAGGATGCAGAAGAATCAGGCTTGAATCTTGTGTGGCAGGTCAGAATCACAACTGAGGTGAGTTACCAATGAACTGTGTAGCCCTGGAGCAGATCCTGCATTCGGGGCACAACAGGGGCTGTCAAAACCAAAACAGGAGAATTCTATACTATCTGAGTACCCCTCAGTCTATTCCCAGGCTCTTCATTATACATAGCAATAAATTAATTCTCTTTTTTTTTTTTTTTTTTTTTTAAATTTTATTTATATGACTCATTAAAGCAAAAGGTAAACATTGGCAGCCTGCAGTGTATCGTGTCAATACCCAGCCTTTAAAAGCCAGAAGGATTCAACTTCTTACACCAAAACTGTCAAATTCCCTTAAACTGACTGACTCCAACTCTTCTCGTCACCACCTTTTCAGAAATGCAGCCACCTCTCCACTCCACTATTTCTGGCATCTTTCCAGCGTGCCAAACTTGACTGAAAGTGAGCAACTCCCCTTAGCAGATTTCCCCTGGCTCATTTTCAGAGATATGACAATATTTACATTTTCATTTCAAGACTGCAGAGGTGAATTTTAAATAGGTAAATATTTATTTAACCCTTCAGTGCACTGAAACAAGTATTTATGCTTAAAATCTGTTTTGCTCATCCACCTATTCACTTTGACTTCTTTGTGAACGGACAAAAGCCAAAGATTTCCTTAACCCCACAAAACCCCACAAAATCTGCAAAAAAAATAACCGCCATTGACCAGGAGAGGGAGACAAATGCGAACAGCCAAAATCAGGACTGTTGGTGCTTACCCTTATAAGGCGTAACACATTACAAGGAATTTTTCTAAGTCCTGTTGGAAAGCGGGTGGGTGGGACATCCCCATTTCAAAATTATCTGTATCCATTTGCCATGTAAAATGGCTTTCTGCTTGCCTAAATTCCTGCAGGTTTCTATTTTCCATGTTTTATTTATTTTCTTCTCATCCCTGAGAGGAAAAAGACAAAAATCCAAACTCTTCCATTAAAGTATTTCAGAGATGGCCTGTCCTGCCTTTTCTAAGGAAATCAGGAAAAGAGACCACGGGAGCAAGAGAGACAGGTAGAGCCAAGACTTACCCTCTGTCAGAGTGGCCTCCAGGAGCCAGTGCCAAGTTTGCCAAAATCTGAAAGGTATACATATAGTGTGAAAATGAGATGGTACTTTTGACTACTGAAAAATGTAAGAATGCAAGTGTTTTCTTTTGGCGTAAGTGCTGGAGGCAATGGAGGGGACGGAGGAAGGGGAAGCTGCACTTTAAAGGGGCTATTCCCTTTTAGCAGCAACAGTTATCCTCACAGCTTCCTGTGAGGTCAGATTGAGACATTTTTTTCCTTATTAGATATTCTCCATTTTAATGCTAGGCAGAAACTACCTGTTTTGAAAAGCAGCATTATTCTACTACTGGAGCACAGGATACTTGAAATGGATACCTAGAATCCTGCGTAACTGCAAACCCCACAGTGCAATGAATTCCTCTAAACCCATTTCGTTCAGACTTTGCTCAGTTGTGTGTGTATATGTGTGTATTTGTGCACAAACATAAAGTCCCCCCAAGGTCATTGCTGCTCTTGTTTTAGGAGGAAAGCTGCGAGTAAATGTGTTTCGGCCCGTAGGGAGTGAGGATGGTGTGTGAACAGCCTTCTGTAAAACACTCTGCAGCTGGTGGAGTGTACACACTGTGAACAGAAGGCTGGAGGAGGAGAGGTCAACATGCTTGGTGGCTGGGCTGCTGCTCAGCAGCAGTCCCAACAAACTGGAAAAATAGGTCAACAGAGAACAGAAAATAAGAAGTGAAATTCTGTACCTGGAACAGCCGAACTTCACAACAGCAGCTTCCAAAAAAGGACCTGTGACTTCTGCTAGGCAAGAAGTTAAACATGGCTCAGCTGTGTACTTTTGAAGAAATCAAGGCCACCAGAATAGCAGCCAGCAGGTCCAAGGGAATTATTTCCCTCTCTTCAGCATATGCAAAATTGTACAACTTCCAAGTCCTGTGACCTGGCTTAGGCTCCTCAGTGATGAAAAGGTATCTGCAAGCTAGAGTAAGCCTAGCAGTGGTCCACCAAGACAGTTTTGGGCCTCAACCGGGTAAGGTGGGAGAAAGGATAGAAAACACAGGAAAAAATATTACAATACTGCAGCAACCATGGAACACCGTTTAGGAGGAAAAGGTGATTTCATTTTATAGAAAAACTGGCTTGATTTACTTGCTCACACTCAATACAGATGATCTTGTCAGGTTTCCTTGCATTTCCGATGCATGATGCCCACTGCCAAGTGCTCCTCAGCTTTCCTGGGTTCACAGCTTTGTGTCCAGATGTTCTCATAGATGTGCTATTTGTATGTTGGAAATGGCTGGTGGAGCTTTTTTCATAGTTCTGAGGAATAAACAATAATTAGCTTCTCCACCTTCCCATCTCTGAGAGTCTTTAGGATATACTGGAAGATATTCTGTGGTATTCTGGATATTCTGTGTCTGGAGAAGTCACCGGTAAATGTATCCAGGAGCTGATATGTACTGACCACAACACCCTCCCTTGCCCCACTCCTTCCCTCTCCAAATGGGGTCAAGTGTGACCTGGAGCAGTAAGAAGCTGGGAGAAGAGACATCTGGAGAAGAGTCAAGCAAGTCTATTTTCCATGGGTAATCTCTACACTTTGCAAACATCTGTCACAATATCCCAACCAGATGACTTGTGCCTGTTGCCTGTGTCCCCTGCAGAATCAACAGGAGCTGTATACATGTTTATACAACCAGATGTGGACATAAAGTATGTTCCTATAGAAGTCTTTGTTTATACTTCTAAGGATAATGAGTCATTCGCTTTCAGAGATTCAGGTGGAAATATCATCACATGTGGTTGCCTCTTCTCTATATGGTGAAACTGTTCAGGAACAGCTTGACAGTATTAGTGAGACAAAAGAACAGCTTGCTTATAGAGGAGGTGTTTACTCCTTTAACACACCCCATTTGTGTGGCAGACCTACTCTAGAGTCAGCTGCAGCATTTGCTGGACTCTTTGGTGAGCCAGCTCAGCTCATGGATCTGTCAGAACGTTTGGAGGATGGGAGTAGCACCTACCATGTTAGTGAGCTAACTCAGCTCAGTAAGGTGTCTGACAAATGCCAGAGCTGGCATAGGTGAAAGTCCTTCAGCAGCAGCCAGCTGCTAGGTCTACTCAGCTGAATCAACAAACCAAAGCCATGGAATAAAGTGGAAAACACAAGCCTATCCCTCCCCCTTGAAGTTGCAGGGGATGTCCACCTGAGGTGTTTAGGGTTGCTACCTCGGTGCCTTCAGAATCATGGAGGTCTGAAAACGAAGTTTTCACTGAAACTACCAAAAATGCAGCAGAGTTGGCTAACACCCAGACACATGTACCACTCCAGTGTAGCACAAAAATTACTCTGCCACAGAGAAGTCGTGCCAGCCGCTGGCTCAAAACTGCAGAGGCACCCTCCAGTGCCTGCAGGACAAGGCGTGCTGTCTCCTTTCTGCTCCAGATGCTGCTGAAGGAAATTGCTCCACAGAGGCAACTCAAACCTCTGGGCAATATCCTCTCCAAAATGGAGTCAGTTTCGTTTCCTTTAATCTGTAAGAATAGGGGATTGGTTTAAAAAAAGAAACAAAACTTAAATATATATATACATATATATATATATACATATATATATAAAAAGAATATGCAGTGCCTTCTGTGATTATGGGGTGACAAAGCCAGGTGGTATCCCTATCTTCCTGGTGACTGTGTGAGTCAGAAGAGTGTAACACCCAGACTTATCTTCTGTACTGACAAGAGGTGACTGGCCTGACCATCACCCGGAGATGAGCAGGCACACGGGGATCTTTGTCTGCCACGATGGTGGCAAGCAACGGAGCTGGGTTTCTCCTTGTAGGGTTGCGCCAAGAGGAGACAGAGCAGATGGTGTCCCGTGTCTTGAGGGAGACATATGTCAGGGACAGCAAGGAGCCGAGTACGTGCATAGGACAGGCAGGAAGGGGAGCGGTATCTCCAAGCTGTACACAATTGTGGGGCCAAGGGGGGAAGAGAGTCAGGAGGGAGGGGAAGAGGCAGGGGGCTGCGAGGGGCCCAGGTGCAGCCATGTCCGCTGCAGAGAGGTTGCTCTGACCGAAAAGAACAAAGCTTGTGTTGTGCCCATTTCTTCCCCAAATGGAAAGAGGAGGGGAAAAAAAAAACAAACCTGCAAAACACGCAGTAATTCCCTGGTTATGGAGGAGCGGGAAATGCGGGTAGGATGCCGGGGCACAGAAGCAACACACCGACTAGACTCAAGGCGGCAGCAGCAGCACCCGAGCCGTGCCCTGCCCGTGGGGAGGGAGAGGGGCTCGCCAGGGCCCCTCCGCCCACCAGGGCTGAGTAGGCGCGGGGGGGTGGGGAAGCACAGTTCACACAACTCCGGGGAGGGAGCCTGGCGCTTGGCAGAGAGGAGAAGGAGGGGTAAGAGGTGGGGGAAGGAGGAGACGCTGCGCTGCAGGCAACAGATCCGGCCTAGACTGGTTCGAGCCGGTTCGGGCCGGTTAGGGCGCTGGAAGGAGACGGCAGCTACTGAGAACACCGCCTGTATCCGGGTGGGCGGTACTCTCCGGACCGGATCGCGCAGAGCTCTCGGAGCGGGATTCTGCGCGACGTCTCCCCGCAGCCCCGCCGGCAGGCGGAGGACTGCCCAGCCTGGGCGCGGAGCCGGAACCGTCATCGGGCGGGAATCCATTCGTGCCTTTCCGCCCCGCCCAGCGCGGCTCCGGGCAGGCGGCGGGGCAGGGAGGCTCCGGTGTCGGGTTTCAGCCGCAGTCGGCGGTTCTGCGCCCGTGGGGGAAGGGAGCGGAGCGGCGGCGGCGAGGGGAGGAGGTGCCTCAGGGCAGTGCCGAGGCGGGACCCCCGCGGGCCTTGCTGGGCGCGGTCGCCCGGAGCTGTCGTTCCTATCTCAACACTGTCCCCTGGGGTGCTGACCTAAATCCAGGCTGCGGGCTCCCGCCGCGCCACGCAGGGAAAAAACGAGCTTGGGCACCCCGGGATGTTCCCAGCCCGCTGTTGGGAGAGCAGGGGTGCGGGGCTGTGCCTCTGAGTCAGCTTGGGGTGGGAAGACCGTGGCTTACTGGTCACGCGTGGAGAAAGGAGCTTGGTTTTCCCCAGTGATCAGTAAAGCGCAGGGTGTTGAGTTTGCCTCGAGTCTCCCTTGAAACGCCTGTCAAACCGTACCTGGGTTTGGTGTTTCTTTTGCACAGTATTGGCGTTTATATATATATACACACGTAAATAAACGGCGTTTGCTCTGTCATGGTAGCATTTGAAGTATGAAAGCCATATTTAAACCCTTTTGTAGGGGAAGTGACACTATTCCTCTGAAAAACGATTTATATTTTTTTTTCTTCCCGTGGCTGATACAATCCCATTATTAAAGTGTCCATCAAAGGAACACAGAGCCACAGGCTCCTCACTTTGTTTGGGTAACGATTTCACACTTCAATACCTGACCTAGGAGAAGATTACTTCTTTATCCTTCCCCAGCCTAAATTACCGTTTTATTACATTGTACTTTCTTGATCCAATTTCCAATGGCCACCTACAGCATAGTAAGTCAATCAGCTTTGAACGAACGATATACTTTTCATCTGTCCCCATTATTTCAGTGGAGAGCTGCAGTTGCAACAGATGCAACTTCTGGCCACCGTGTTCTTTTGTTCTTTCTGTCATGCTGGGCTGGTAACAGCATTGTAAACTGGCCCGTGGTGTTTCAGCCGAAGGGCTAACTCAATCATCTTGTCATCATACTGAGCAGTGTTTTCCCCTTTCTTTGTGTTAGATCTGATCTCTCCATGTCTATTTGATCTCCTCCTAAGAATTTGTTCCACTTCTACTTTCAGCCTTTCATCTCTCAATCACCGGGTTATATTGTAAATGGAGGGAGCTCCCTGTCCACCTCTCTATCATCAACAGTGGGTTTTCTTGGTTTTGCTTTTTGTTTTTGATTGGGGTTTTTTTGTTCTTCAGGGTGTAACCAGTATGTCACTTTTTGACCATTGGCACAGCTTTGGGAGAGGCGCAAATGGTGGTGCAGTTGAGGTGTTCCCTTTAGTTGTCTGATCCATTTGCAGAAGCTACTGATAAAAATGCTTTTGGCCACACAGATTTTGCCTACAGCAGTATTCTTGCAGGTCTTATCAGAGGTAGAGCTGCTCTGGTAACTCAAAAGCAGCCACAGGAAATAATCCAACTCAGGCAGAACCTACAGGTATTGGAAAAAAGGTGAGCTGTATTTTATTCTTCAAAGCCCAAAGAAGTCAGCATGTGTCAATATGGACAAGCTATTTTTTATAAGTACTAAATATGGACAGAGTCACAGGACCAGAGGTGTTCATGTTTAAGTTCAATATGCTCAGTACTTGGAGGTGTGTCTTGTCTTACATCCATACTTCTTTCGAAGAAGACATGCAAGCAAATGTGGCTTGCAGAAGGTACTCTCTCCTAAACATGAAAGATAACGAAGCAAGAGACCTTCCTACTATCTATATTGGTTATTACACTGCAGTCAGGTGTTGCAGTTTGGGTAAGCCAGTTGTGCTGCATTCTTCTGATACTCTGTTCTGGCAAAGGATGGGGGTGGGTCCCACCCTGTACTGTGGAATTAAAACTGTATTGAAATGCGTGGGGTGGTTTATCCTTCCAGTACTCGCTCTTCTAATTATTTATTTTCTGTTTTAATAACAGTGTGTCCCATCAGAGGAGGAGAAAGACTGAAACAAATGAAAAAAACCCATTCTGTTCCTTCAGTTTGGTGGATGCTGTGTTTTGAAGTTTCTGCACCAGAGAAAGTTAGACCTGATTATCTATGACACCCACACAAGAACTGTAAACTCTTATTGGAGCCAGGTTTTATTTCCCATGCTTAGTTAAAAAGTGTGAATTGATAAGCAAGCTGTTTCCTGCATGTGTCTCTTAAAAATTGGCAAATAAGTGTTTCTTCAGGGTTGCTATGTTAATTTTGTCGCATTTGAAGTATTTTGCATTTGTATTTGAAAAAACAGGATTTTTCTTTCATCTGTCTCCCCCAGTATGTTTATTTGCTGTAACGTTCTGGTGTAACAATAAGAGTGCATCTGAGATATTATAAGCAAGTCAAACATTAGACGGATTGTTTTAGTAATTTTTGGCATACTTCAGATGTGTTGGTTAACACATTGCACAGTAAGTTTACATTCTTGCACTTACAAAATATATCATATCACCTATGTCACAGATCCTTTTGTAAGGGAAGCATGAAAAAAACTGTTCACACAAACATGAGAAGGAGCTTAAGGGAGTTGCTGAAGGCCACTGCAAGTTAAGGCATGCACAGGACATCAATGTCTGACAGCTGACCTCTGAACTAATACTACTCTTCTCAAATTACAAGCTTTACATTTCTAAAAAAAATTGAGTTGCCACTCATCTTTGCCCTGTCTGCAAAGGCTAAAATTGAGGATTCCCTGTTGGTAGGAACTGTTAAGAATACTACAGGCGTCTAAAGCCATGTAGGATGTTCAGTGACACATTTTGTTTTTGTTATTTTTATCCACTGTTTCCTAGGCAACAATGAACCTTGAATATGGGTCCCAACAGATAAATGGAAGAGAAATGAATTCTTTTTCACATAAATAGTACATACACAAGCACACTGTGAACAGTGGGTTGGTGTCATTGAAAATTATAAAGGGAATTTGTCAGTTTAGTCTTCAATTCTCCTGATGTTTTATGAATATGAAACTGGAGGACTAACAAGGTGTTCTTCCAGAAGATCTTGGAGCATCTTTTTTGATGTCACTGGAATGGGTGTTTGAACCCAAAGTCTCGACCAAACTCCAGTTTGCATAATTAAGTTTGGTCACCTCAAGATTCCTTTTGTCTACTCTAAACTGCTGTGTTATACACCACGTGTGTGTAGAATTACAGAATTGTTGTTCTGAATTTTAACCACGCAGACAAACCTCTTTGGGATGACCGTGTGTGGCTATCTCCATGCCCATTCTCTCCTAATTATAGCAGGGTAAAAAAAGGAAAGTGCCCATTTCCATCCATTAAGAAGATCGGCCTCCTTCAGTCTCCCATTTTCCTTTTCTGCTGTCTGTCCAGGCAGACTATGTAGAAACTGAAGACAGCCACGTAATTGTAGCATGTATGTTGATAGCAGGATGTTAAGATGTGTGAAGCTTTTTCAAATTCAAAATTTGAAAATTCAAATTCAAAAAATATTTCAAAATACGTAAGGCTAACCTACCTGACGTGAGATGCCTTTCTTCAAAAATCTTGGTATAGGGGCTATATTTCTCTTGTACTTCAGAGCAGAAACATCTTCTGGTCTTAGTCACCTTATTGGTAGAAAATAAACTCAAAATATGCAACACTAAGGTAGAAATGAAAATGTGTAGTTATGCTTTGGTAACAGTAAGGGAACTAAGATTTTGAGGAAGCCACAGATAAATTGGAGTTAATGCAAAGAAGGTCGGTGCCTACAGTTTATATGAGAGGATACCAAGGTATAGATATCAAAAGGAAGAAATGAAGAAGAGATATATCTTACCATAGGCTCAGCTAATACAAATTTTTACTTTAAAAGTTAATTTGTGGGCATTTGTCTGTACAAAGCTGTGCATATGCATGCATCTTCTCTCCCAGCACCATCCCCAAGACAAAACCACCCATTAGATGTGGATGATGGCTGTCATAACTGCATTGGGTTGAGAGAAAGGATTAGGCCAGAAATGTATGTGGAAGGCTTACTCTCCAAAAAAAATCTTCAGAACTAATAGCTGGGATGAAAGAATGGAAGTTGAAAATGCCTTTTTAAGGAATACTCTTAAGTTGAGACATGAAGATTTGAGCTGAATGTGTCTGCCAACAAATCTATATCTGCAATGCAGGAAGTAATGATTAACAAAATCTTATTTTTTCTAGATAATATGAGTTTTATTTGAATGGGTGATTCTATCGTATAGGAAGGACTACGGAGCACCACCTACTATTAAAGTTAACCGTACTTCCTACAGTAAACCCATTTCCAAATGCAAACAACTTTCACAAAATATTAACCATTCAGATGAAAACTTTGGTTTCATCTGACATTTCATACAAACACTATGTCTAGTGCTTGTATTTTATTTGATTACATTTTAATGTAAAAAAAAAAAAAAAGTTTTCCTCCATTCAGAGATTCTGATGTCCTTTACTTTAGCAAGCTCTACAGTAACTTGACATTTTGGGGAGAAATGGTCCATATGGTTGTGCTTTTTCTGTTCCTGTGAGGGTCTGTATGTGTTTGACTGGTTAAAGCCCTTTAAAAAAAAATACAGGATGTTCATGCTTTCAGCAGGGATCCTGTTTTTTTTATCATCATGAACATCATAATCTCATTTAGCTCTCTGAACCAAGATCCCACTGTGCTACGCTCTGTGCAGACACAACTCCAGGGCAGTCCTTGTCCCAGCAATGTGCTGATCAGAATGTATGGAGCAGGACAACAGGTGGGTAGAGCCAGTCTGGTAAAGGGGTTAAGAAGTGGAAAGTTAATGAACTACTACTGATCAGTGAGATAAGTAGTGGTCTCAGACCACTGGTATATTAACCACCACCCCATTTTTGGCATCCGCATCAGGCATACTACAGCCAAGAACTGAACATGGTCTTTGGGTGTAGCTCTGGCTTATTTGAGGGCTGGACTGTGGCCAAAGAACAGGACTAAAATAAAAATGCCTGTCTCAGTTACTTTCTACCCAATTGATGTTCAAGGAGTGAAAAAGGGGACCTAATTTAAATGGAGAAAGGGCAGGAACTAGATGTGGGAGGAAGAATGTTATGTGAGACTTGGGTATCCCAGGAATACAGTTACAGCAGAAGGGAATAGAGAAAACAAGCAGAGACTGTGATTTAATATGGAAGTACAGTAGACTGGATTCTGAGGAAACTTGGATGGAGAATTGAGAAAGAAATGGAATATGGGGCTTGGTGAGCTCCTAGGCCCGGACCTCAGAGAGGGATAATAGGTGCTATGAAAGTAAGAGGGGTATTAAATAATCTCTTTTGCATCTGAGAGGAGCCTGGAGCTATCCTGGGAAGAAAATGCTAGAAATTTGCATAAGCTAGGCAAGAAAGTATGGGCTAGAAATGGAGGTAAGAAAGACCAGAGATTTGGGAGTCAGTGTGGAAAACCTGAATAAGAAGGAAGGGTCAGTTCCAAGGGAAACAAGCAGAGAAGCTTAAGACTGATGTACTAGATTTCTGTTTCAGGTCTGGAACAAAACTCATGACTTCTGAACCTCCCCAGTCCTCAGATGAAAACAAATAGTAGTGAAATCCACCCACTCACAAGGACACAATACTGACAAAGAGCATAACAACATGCTACTTCAGTTACTTCTCTGCTAGCACAAGTCATAGAAATATGTAATTCAGTCTTGTCTAGGACTGAAGTGTCAAGCTGCCATCATGTGACTGAGATGCTAGGGAAAAATAAGAAAATAGGTCAATTTTTTGGTTTTGTTTATTGCCATACACATTGCATAGCGTTGTAGGATGTGATTAAGTTTAAATCAAGAGAGGTGATTCTTCCCCTCCACTGCACTCTTGTGAGACCCTGCCTGGAGTACCCTACCATGGGGTAGTGTGTCCATCTCTGGAGTCCCTAGCACAAGAACAACATAGAGCTGTTGGATCAAGTCCAGAGGAGGGCCAGGAAGATGATCAGAGGCCTGGAGCACCTCTTCTATAAGGAGAGGTTGAGACAGTTTGGATTGTTCAGCCTGGAGAAGAAAAGGCTCTGAGGAGACCTCATAGCAGCTTTCCAGTACCTGAAGGGGCCTACAGGAAAGCTGGGGATGGGACTTTTTACAGGGGAATGTAGTGATAGGACAAGGGGGAATGGTTTTAAGCTGGAAGAGGGTAGATATAGGTTGGGCATTAGAAAAAAATTGTTTCCTGTGAGACACTGGAGCAGGTTTCCTAAGGAAGTTGTGGATGCCCCTCCCTGGAAATGTTCAAGGACTGGTTGGATGGGGCTTTAAGCAACCTGGTCTAGTGGAAGGTTTCTTTGATGGTTCTTTTCTTTATGACATCTGAACAGGATATTGTTTCCTTTTCTTTGGGGGCCTGTTGATCTTGGTTGGTTATCACTTGTTTTACATTTTCTTTGTTTCCCCCATCTTCTTAATAGTTCAACAAGGTTTCCTCATTTTTGTTAAGCATATAAAAGAAATCAAAGTCTTTGTTGCTGTAGCATTTAGGAAATGCTTTGTGTCTTGTTAGTGTTGAGGATTAAGATACAGACAGTAGGATGAGTAATTGCTTATCTGTGTTACTGTGTTTTCTTCAATTTCTATTGCAATTTATATATTAAAAATACGTTAAAACTTTATGTAATTCTTTGATTTTTATTTAGTTTTCTTCAACAGCTAGGGTAGAAACATTTTCACTTAATCACCTGCTTTAGAGAATTCTAGTTACTTCTCATTGGAAAAGGGAGTGTAATGTCCTTCAGGACAGGGAAGCTTAAAAGTAACCTGGATTCAGAGAAAATTTTTTTGTTGCTCTAGAACTCTCCAGATCTTTGAGAGCAAGAGAGATATTTCTTCTCTTTGTATTCATGATCATAGCAATGAGAAACTTCGCAAAAACATATTTCAGAATAAAATGCTTTCTTCTCCCCTCTTGATAAACTGAACAGCAAAACAAACAAAAATTCAGGGTATTTAATTTTGCACAGAGCATTTCAAAATACTTCTAGGTGAGACTGAGCATGGAAAATTCTCAAGGCTTAATGTAGAAAGCTTAAGCACACAAATAGTTCAAAAAGTCCCCTATATAAAAAGCTGTTTAAGTAGAGGTTTCATGCTCTAGAAGTCCCATTGATGTTATCTGAGTTGTGGTACTTGGCAGCAAGATAGATACAACTGAGAGATTTAGGGGATCACCACTCTTCTCTTTGACTGTCTAACCTGCAGTTGGTGTTACCTGGTGGTCTTCTCTTAATTACCTGAGAGGGGGGAGCCTAAACTGCTGCACAAGTACCTAACTCATTCACATCATGACCCCTGAGCCTGAGCACCTCTGAAAAACCACTTAAAGAAGGTGAGAGAAGAATCAAGAACTTGCTATCTGTACATTTTCTTATGAAGAGTTTACATTACCAAAGTATTACACATCTCCAGAATTTTAAATGCCCGCAAAGTCATGAATGCAAGTTTTTTACAGTCTTATGTATTTTGGTGGCTCAGCACTTGATAAGAAGAGAGAAGGACGAAGAGAACAAGAAAGTGAAACTATCACCGGTCTCTTTTATTTTAAAGTGTAGATCTCAAATTATGCAAGTCAAGGACAGGTCTCATGAGATAGGACCAGAAGAAAAGCAAGTATGGTGAAGAGAACGGGAGGAGAGGATGGGTTAGAGAAGTTACATAAGGTGTAGGAAAAGCAGTGGAAGATGACAGGAGAGAAAAAGAGATAAAGGGATGTTGCCAGAGGATAGTAAAATGTGAAGGAGAGCAAATGAAGAGTAAAACAGACACACAAAATAGAAAGAATTAATGAAAAAGTAGATTTGCATCCTTCTTCCTAGAAATCATTTGGAGGTGAAAATATCTCCGGAGACCTCAGCAAAAGGTCCATTTTTTTTCCCAAGATTTGCCTTCCTATAGATACAAAGTCTTGTTTGGCATAATGTGGTTTAGAGTTCACATGCAGCACAAAAAATTACCTACCTTGGTATAGCAGTGCAGAATATGTCTTATAAATATTGATGTTTACAGTTCTTCAGTCTTCAAGATGACCAAGTAATTGTGACTCATCTCATCTCCAGAAGTTATTGGGCTTTGCCTCAGAACAGGGATGAGTTTATTAATGTGATATTCCTGGAGGAATGTTTTAAATGACATTCATTGATTGGACAATAGCATTTGTCTGAATTACAGTTTTAATAAATACAGTTTTCTGATTTTTGTAGTTTACCCATGGGTGGTAGTGGTGGGTGTTTTAATGAATGTGCTCTGTAATACTTTTCCTGAACTGGACTAAGAAACTTTCAGCATTAATTTTCCATCAGGGCGGAAGAGCATCTCCTTTCAATTAAGCAACTACAACCTCATTTCAACTTAGATGAGAAAAGTTTGTGCTCCTTTATAATGCCATTGAATAGGCTCCATCACCAAGCATGTGTGTGTATTGATAAACGAAACAGGCAAATGTCAAATCTGTATGGGAGAAATACATTTTGCTGGCAGTTTGCTAGGCAAGTATTTCTTAGGTTTCTGCTGATTTGGGGCATTATTATTGTGTACAGTCTTTCTGAAGAAGTGGAATTTATCAAAGAGCCTCCTGCTTCTGTTGTAATTTTTATCCTACTGAAAGTAATTGATAGTTCCCGTACTTTGAACAATAACTTGGGTAATTTATAAGATAGCCTACCAGTTCTGGGTCACATGGAGCCCTATATTTGTGTTGTGTATCCCTTGGCTAGAAATAAGGAGTGTATGTGCTAAAATGTCATGGATTTCACATGCATATTTTTAAATTGTGCCTCTTATGACAGCAATTTGTTTGTCAAAACAAGTTATTTTTTGGTTTTCTGTCATTATTTGTGAGTTCTCTTTCTTCAGTGCTGGGGTTTCACAAAGTGTTCAGTGTTTTACAGCAGAGCCTCTAAACTCTCCACATTCCAGCAGAGGTGTATGAGATCTGTTTCCTAGGATGAGAGAAAAAAATGCTGAAGACTGATGAGACACTGCAGCAGAATTTGAAATAGTGCTATTTATGTCTAGCTAATGGGTGTATATCATAGTTCCAATGGTTTTTTTCAATGTAATTTGAGCAGGCCGCATATTTTCAAGGAAATAATACATCTGTATGTAAAGTGAAAGGACAGGAGCACATTGAAGACTTACCTAGAAATGCTCAATGCAGTCAGGACTATGAAGCCAGTGAAATATAACAAAAAGTGTTTATCTTCCTTTATGCTTACATTAGGATTGCTAAAAAAGGGGAGAGAGGGGGGAAGAGAGAATTTTTCTCATTGATCATTTGAATAACTCACATTTGAACAATCATGCTCTAACCAAAAGGCTGTGTCTGGAATGGAAATCCTCTCCCACACCCTTCCAGGCTGACCTTTGCCCCCCATCTAGCAGAGCTCGTATTTCAGAGCTGATCTGGTTGCCGGCAGACTGCAAGCTGCCAGGAGGAACTCATTATTTGCTCCTAAGAAAGCAGAAAGGCAGAGACACAATCATTGGCTGCCCCCCCTGCCCCATTCCCTGCAGGAGCAGACATATTTCTATATTAAGAGATGAACTTGCTGTTCCTCATAGGTACAGCAAATCTTATAAAACCCATCACATTTGCTCACCTACATGAGAGCTTCATCGTAATCTAGAGTCTGCTTCTCCTCACAGAAAGATAAGTAGGTCATGGCTGCTGACCTGTCCCTGTGTTCTCATCTGATTGAGTCCTAGAGCCAAATCCAGATTGTTATTCTCATGTGATTTCAGCAGTCTGCTCACATCCAGTGGGCAGAGAAGACAGGGATCAATAAAAGCAAAGTTTATAAAAGGACATCAAAATTACACTGTTGCCTTTGGGCACAGGACGCAGTAGAGGCCTCTACTAAGAAGTGTTTATTAGGGTAGTTATATGTTTGACTTTGCAAGTGGACATGCATCACTAGTTGAGACTCTTCTGCTTGTCCTCTGAACAAAAACCAAATTGCAGCAGTGCCCCTTGCACTGTAATTGCATCTGTTCTTTGAATTTTTGGCTCTGTGGTTCCATTGGTCATGGAAACCTTGAAGGCTGAGGTTTCTTTAGCTTTGTCAGTCATGCTTTAAGAAATCAACAAGAACAGTATGAAAATCTTGTATTACAAATGCTCCATTTTACAAATATTTAATAAAAGCCAATAATTTTTTTGCTTTTCTTCTAGATCTTTTCTTGGCAATAAATATTCATTCACCACTAATCATCAACCATAATTGCAACATCTGTGCCAGTGTGTGCACACTGATTGGAATATATTTTGATTCCCAGATAGGCTTTACTTAGAATGGCAGGACAGCCTGTCCATGGAATTAGGTCTGATGAGGCAAGGGAAATTACATCAAAAACTGTCTGGACAGAGTGAGATGATGGGAATGCAACAAACTAAACATTAAACACTCATAAATAAATTAATTTAGCCCTATGGCATTGACTCCTGTACAGGAAATTTTTATTCAAATAACCATGCAAATATGTATTTTCCCCTGAAATATTAATATTTACCCAATAAATATTCTTTCTATCATGTACTCATGGAAAGTGTGGGATTGAGTGTTCCCTATCAGAAGTAGGCCTTTTAGGGTGACACAGCAACAGCAACAACAAAAAAAAGAGGTCAAGGGCTGTCTGTATACATGAAATACTGTGAAACAAGCTGGGGTGTGAATTTAAGAGCACAACAGTTATTCTCACCCTTTCTTAACTAACATAAAGAACACTCATTCTGCCTTCAATTTTCTGCTGCATTGCCAGGTAGACAAGCTCTCAAAAATATGTTTTTTAACAGCACTTCAAAGTTCATGTGAGATGGTGGAGGCAACAAATTTAAAAGTACGATGGCTGCTCTGAAATAACTGCACATAGATATTCCTTATTCAGAAAAAAAAGTATACACATGGACTTAACCAGGAAAAACTTCACATGTAAACACACGAATAATAATAATAAAATAAAGTAATAATAATAATAAAATAAAAAGTATTAAAATAAATAATAAATAATAATAAAATAAAGTATTAATAAAGTATTTTTTAGAGACAAAATTGACAGTCAAAGGGCCACTGTTTACTCATTCCACTTAAAAGCTGTAAGCAAGCCCAGGTTTTGGATAAGAAACTGGAGCAGATTATCCCTCAACTCAGCTAGAGCATGAGGTGGGTGAGGTGTCTGGGAGGAGGTCTGCAAGCTCTCATTCTTTTTTCCCTGGAGACCCTGGACCCAGCTTAAAGCCAGACCCATCAGTTTTATGACTGAAAGTTCTGAGGGTGCAGTTAAGCATGGAGGAGTGATCTTCAAGGCATCAAATAGCCAGAGATCATGAAGCCGTGTTCACACATGTCTAAGAGGCGTGTACTGAGAGACAAATATCTTTGGCATGATGAATATTCAGTGTCACCTCACAGCCTCAGCTCCAGACAGTTTTAGAGACAATACAAGTTTGATTCTATATGTACAGGTTTCCTGTTGCCTTTTTTGCTCTTTATTATCAGAAAGGGAGACTGAACCAGCATATGGGAAGGGACATGCATAGATGGTTGTAGGGGAGAGCATTTAATGTAGCACTTTAACTCTTGTGCCTTGTCTTTTTTCCAGGTGGAGAAGAAGACATTGTCAGTTCACAGTTGCCAGGAGGTGATGGCTAAGGTGCTGGAAATACTGACAACAGCAGGGGTGTTGTGTCTGGGCCAGCTAAACCTGTTAAACCAGTATAGCAACTTCCAGATATTACCATGCTCCAGAACTGCTCAGGAAGCTTCTTCTCTGCTTTGCAGGAATGCCTTTGTATTGTGGCCTGTCCCTTCAAAAGGGAATGGCAGAAGTCATTTAATTTTGTTTCTGGGTTCGTTTCCATGCCTTGGGATGGGGGGGATGGTTTCTTACCAACAGAAATGCCTGTAACTACTCCTGCTTTCCACTCTTGCCATCTCGTGTTTTAAATGAAACCACATGACCATTACAGCTGCTGGTGAAGGAATGGGTCGAATGCATAGAACTTTATTCCTTGTTCAGCAGAACATAGACCTTGTGATTATAAACTCTTGAAAGAGACTCCACCCTCATCAACCTAGTCCTGCCTAGATATCTCCTTAGTCCTGCCTAGATATCTCCTGAGGCCAGCTGCAGCCCTCCCCCACCAGAGATGACTGGCACTGGAGTGTGAACCTTTGACACCAGCTTTTTCACCCCGGATGATTAATGTTATTGGCATGACAGTGCCATGGAAATATCTGTTAGGGAAATAACAGAGCTGCTGGGGACCAGACCTATGTAGGTGCAGGGCTGGTGTAGTGGGCTAGGCATAGAACTCTGGGAGACTGAAACTTCAACTGATGCAACTCCTCTCAGAGATCCCACAAGTAGCCAGCCCTTCAGCAGGTGACCCAAAGAAGTCCTTCCAAATACTGTTTTCTTCGTATCAGATCCTGGCCCTTAAGATGTCTATTCCTCCTGCTGCTTCTCCCTTGCTAACGCAAGTCATCCCTCATCAGTGAGTCTGTAAAATGCTATGCGGATCTGCTCTGTTTATTCAGAAATTTACGAAGTAGGGTTAAAAAAACCAAACAGAAACAGCAACCTATTTTCCCTCCTATGAAGTAACAGTTGGAACTGATAATCTCTGTGGTCTGGGGTAAAATATACCTCCATGAAGGAGGTAAAATACGCTTCCAGGAAGGGCTTATCAGCACAATGAAAGGAGCTGACAGAGGACTGAGGGTAGGAGTAAGATTATGCTTACTAATGATCATAAAATTTGCTGACGATACAAAACTGGGAGTTTCTGTTGACTCTCTTGAAAGACAGGAGGCCTTGCAGAGGTATCTAGATAAATTGGAGCATGGGGCTTTGATTAATGGGTTGAAATGTAACAAGTTGAAATGCTGGATTCTGTGCCTTGGGTGGAGTAACACCAGACACAAGTATAAATTGGGAGAGGAGTGGCTGGTGAGGAGTTCTGCAGAAAGGGGTCTGAAAGTGCTGTCGATGTTAAACTCATCCATTTGCCTCTGGCAACTCAGAGGGTAAACTGGATCCTGGGAGGCATCAAACATGGCATCACAGGCCTATCAGAAGTGATTATACTGCTGTATCCAGCAGTGGTGCAGCTTCCCCTTGAGTACTGCATGCAGTTCAGGGTCCCACAGTTTAAGAAAGATGTAAAGATCCTTGGGTGCATCCAGAGGACAACAAAGGGCTGCAAGGCATTTCCAGTTAGGAGTGGCTAAGGACTTAGGGCTTGTACAGATAGGAGAAAAGGGAGCTGAGGGGTGACCTCACTGCTTTATATAGCCTCCAAAGGAGGAGATAAGCAGTGGGAGATGCTGAGCTCTTCTCAATGTTCATTGGTTCAATGTTGCACCAAGGGGAGTTAGGAATGTTAGGAATGTCAGGAAGCATTTGTTCAGGAGGAGGGTGGTCCAATACTGGAAGTCTTCCTAGGGAGGTTCTCAATGTCCCAAGCCTGTGAGTGTTTGAGAATCATTTAAACAATGCCCAAGGATGATGGGGCTTTTGGTCAGCCCTGAATTGATCAGGCAGTTGGACTAGGTAATCACTGTAGGTGTACTCCAATAGAAATTTAATTTCTATTCTATTCTGTTCTATTCTAAGCACCTGACCTTAGTGGCCCTGTTAAGATGACTTCAGCCCTAAAGCCAACCCATGTTGTGATGGTACAGCTGGTGTTGTCTTACCCCTCTGGTTGAGTGTTAATAATATTAGAATAAGGTACTTTCCTCTGCATATGTTTTTGAAAGAGAATCTCCTGCCTTCCATAGACCACTGACAATGAAAGTCTGTCCTCAGAAGAGGTGCTGTGTAGGTAGAAGGATATGAAATTTTACACCCACTCAACTTCTTCTTTCCCCTTATGGTTCTTCTCTGAGCCCACGAGATCACAACTAAAGCAAAAAGCAGTTTAATTTCCATCTTCTTGCTGTAACAGACCTCCTAGCGGAGACTGCCAACACAAGGACTGATTAGTATCCTGTGAAGTAGAGGGATATGAATACTACTTCCTCAGAAAACCACCATCAGTTCATTTTGTACAGGCTACTGAGAGCCACCAAACAAATTAAGCAGTTGGAAAAATCTGGGTGAGAGATTCAGTTTTATTGATACATTTAGGCTTTTTAACACCTGTGAAATGCTTATTCTATCTTTTCACATTAAGAGCATGTGAAATTCCCTTCACTGCTCCTCTTCACCTCTTGCTGTTCATCCTCTATGCTCCCGTTGTTTTTCATAGCCAGCTGAGTCCCATTTCCACCCCATGCTGTTCTTCACCTTCTTTCCTCCCTTCCCCCACATCTTAATTACCATAGATTTCCCTATGGATTTTTGTTCCTTTTTCTGTTCCTGTCAAAATGGTAGCAAAAAACCCAACCAAAAAAACCCCCTTTTTTTTGACAACATCGAAAAAAATATATAATTTAATTCTGCCAAACCATAGTCTCCATAGAGGAAAATATCTTGCCTATAAGACAGAAAAACAAACCAGAAAGCATCAGGAAAAGCTGTAATCTAGCAAGATATTTCTCTGGGTATTCTGCAGCAATAAAAGCATTGATTTGTTAGGTTAGAGTGGTTTAATCTAATATGCTGTCTCATAAGTAATCACTGGTAGTTGCTCCAGGGGAAGGTAAAAAATGCAGATTAACCCACCTGATCTAAGTCTCTTTTAGCACTTCCCACCCTCCCAACAGAGCTTGTCTTCACTTGACTTTATCTCAAGTTAACTAGTGGCCATTTAACTTGAAGCACCTGATACTTGCCAAGGGTAATGTGCATGCTCCTCATACAACTGATCTGGTTTTTAAACATTTATTCCTTAACTTAAGACTATCTTCATGGACAAAAAGGGGTTGTACATGTGTGTATTCATAATATTCCTCACCATGAAGCTCTAGTGGAGACAAACACATTACCAATATCCACTTCATTAAAGCAGGCCAAGGTCAAACATGCAGTAACAGTCTTTTCACTCAGGCCAGCTGTAACATAAGAAGTAAAAGTCTCTGACTTTCCTGGGATTTCCTAGCTAACAAGGAAAAAACCTGTAATTCTATCTGTAAAAACCACAGGCTGCTACTTGCTTCTCTCTGGAATCTGTTTGGTTTGGGGTTTTTTTCCTGTTTAAATATCATTCTTGAATGGTATTCTTCCTGCCATTCTTGAATGGCAGGAAACAGAGCTGCATTGTGCCCTTGGGCAAGAGCCAGGAGGCATATGTAGGTCAACAGAGCATGTACGGAATATCCTGCAAACTTGAATGCAACACACTGTGCATTTTAAGTGCAAGCATTCATCCGTGCTAAAAGTGCTGGTGAAACACTGTGTTCTGGGGGAAAAAAAAAGGGGGCAATTCAATAGCAAAGAATGGTATCTGTTAAGAATGTTCTGGAGCCAACATTTTTGACAAATAAGCTCTCTTATTTCTGATAACTATTTGCCAACTTGTCTAGAGGTACAGAAACTAGAGAAGACCACGAAGCTTAGGTGATATGCAAATATTTATTAAAAGGAAACAAATGTTAAAACTGAATGGTGACCCAAATAACTTTTTCCATTCTCAAGTTCTTTTGGTTCCCTTGAATGCCTTCATGGTATGAGAAATAATTATCTCTGAATCTTAGAGTTCCAACCTGTACGTGTTGAGAAGTTCTGTCCAGACACTAGTCAGAAGCATCTTCCAACAGTATCAATCATGATCCATGTAGAAAGAACATGGAGCCTAACCATGAGATTATAAATAGTTTAAGATTTGTTCAGTTCAGTAGAGCCCCAACAATATAATCTGGTTTGCCAGACTATAGTAATTCCAAAAAAGCCTTAACATCCACTTCTCCTACAAGCCACACATGGAGATCTTAGTCTTCTGAGGACTTCACAGATAGCTGACACTGAGCTGAGGTAATGTTGGTTACTATTTTAAAACAACACACAAAAATTGACATCTGTGCATCCAACCCTTTTAGACATTTTTTCCAACTACTGCTCCTACACATGATTCTACTATGCCAGTTATTGCATCTTTCTATAATCAATTTTTCCTGTTTCTTGAATTGTCTTTCCATCAGTACGATAGCAGGAAAATACAAATCAGGGAAGCTGTGATTCTGACTGTGTATAAAATGGTAAGTTCACAGGTTCAAAATGTAGAAATTTCCCTGCTAGTAATCTCTCTCAGTTGAGCTAGGAATAATTATAATACCAGTTAATTATGGTATAACTGTACCCTCCTAGCTCTTTAACCTCTCATGGGGCCATTTAGGAAGAATACTATCTCTTCTGTTATGTATTCAGCCCTGCAGTGCCAGCATACTTAGCTACCCTGGAACTGTGAACACTGGTTGTCAGAAACTATTTATAATCAGAGGAAAATACATTTTTAAACAATCCTTACACTGCAAGGAAACAAGATCTTATCCACCATACACCTTTCTAACAAAACAATAAAATATTGCATGATAAATTTTGGACCTGGAATCTTTCCTCAGTGAGATAAGAAGGAAAGTCATCCTGTAACTCTGGAGGAGGCATGATGAGGAGTGTATGTGTGCTTATGCATGTGTGGCACATAAAGAGTACCAGACTGAACAGAGAACAGGGAGATGGAGCTTCTTATTTTCCCCACAAAAAACAACAGTTTTGCAGGTCTACAAGACTAAAGGAAGTAAAGTTGGGAACATTGGGAAGAGATGAAGTCTGATTTAATTTCACTCTTTTATGTCAGCCACAGGGAGAGAAAGGTCCAGATAAAAATAATAATGCAGGTTCTTCTTTGACATATTCATTGTATTTCCCTCACAGCAGCATTGAAAATGTGTCTTTGTTGGAAAATATGTTTCAAATGTGCACAGTGTCCCTAGGAAATGTAAGTCACATACAAAGGTTGGGAGTCATCTAGTTAGGCTGCAGAATTTACCTCCCTCATTTGAGGGGATAGGACTGTTTGCTTTGGACTAGAGAGAAGTCAGAGAGAGGAGAGTCTGAAGAGGTTCAAATGAACTACACAGATGCTGAAACGAGCTCTAGAAGAGCTCTGCAAAGAAGAGGTTTCAGCTCAGGTACTTGGAGAAAATGATCCAGCTCAGCCCTTTTGGCTTCACCCAGTTAGGCTGCTTCTTGTGCCAAGGAGAATCCTCAGATCAGTGAATTCCTTTCAGATGTCTTTCTCTTACGAGTATCAATATCAATGGGTTGTGCTTGTGCTGGATGGGGAACAGATTTCATTGCATTGTGTGTGATGGAAAGGGCTTCCACCTGGTTTTTATACTGTAAATTATGAATTCGATGTAATTACTTTAGTGCAGGTTTAGAAATGGATCCATATAGCTTTACACTGCTAAACACTGTTTTTCCCATGCTGTTAGTTAGCCACTGGCTTTTCATTAGCATGGTATCTTAGCCAAGGTCATCTTGAAAATGTAGCATGGGACTTGTTTTTTTTGTCATGCTCTAGTGCTGTGTGAAGATGAGCTGTGTGGAATTAGCTCCATTGCCAGCTGAGGACCTGAGCATGCTAGGAAATTGTGTAGGTTTTGGGTTTGACAATTTCTTCCTCATCCTGATATGTGATCTCCATGTTGGTCTCCTGACTGTCTTCAGATACTGTTAACAGTTTAAGAACAAATATGTCCCCCAGCGTTCAGCTGCAATAACTCAAATTTCTCCCTTTGAGGACTCTGCTGACAAGACATTAAGAAGATTTTAGTGAAACAGAAGGCAGGAATTTCAAACCCTGGATGTTGAAGAATGGATATAATTTTCTTCAGAATTGTCCATATTTAGGAGAGGCTTATCATAACACCATTTCCATCAGAAAAAAGGAATAAAATAAATTATTTCATCTGTAATTCTGCCAGCCAGTGTTCCAGAACCTGGGGTGTTTTATTTAATATTTAATATCACAAAATAGCATGATTTAAAACTTAGCCATAATAAGTTTAGAAATCAGTGAGTTGTCAAAGGCAAATTTTCAAAATAAAACTGAAAAAACAAAACTGAAGCTATGCAAAGTATGTAAATAAGTGGCCAGATCATCAAGCTGAACACTGACTTTGGAACTCTGGCTGATTGTGACTGGAAGTAATCGTTATCAGAGAGTTGTTTTGTTTCTTAACCTGTGCAAAACAAGTTAGAGAGTATAGTTCTAATGGTTAGATCACTGCCTCCTGCTAGCCACTAATGTAGTTACAAGCATTGCTATTTTTTAGCTAACTGAATTGAAACCAAGAATCAAAAGACAAAACTTTTTCCCGTTGTCAGAAATGGGGACTTTGCAGTGCTAATAGTTGCTTTTCTTTAGTGTACAAACACAGAGAAGCAAAATACAGTAACCTAGATTTTGGCATAATATCTACTTCCTGTGGATGAAAGTATCAGCATTTTTTTTTTTTTCAGATTTGCATTGGATTTGCATGGCAAGTTTTTGATAGCTGGGGGACTACAGGGGTGGCTTCTGTGAGAAGCTGCTAGAAGTTTCCCCCATGTCCAACAGAGCCAGTGTCAGACAGCTGCAAGACGGGCCCTCCACGGGTCAAGGCCAAGTGGTGGTAGCAGTTCTGGGATAACGCTGTCGGAGACGGTGAGGGAAAACTAATACAAGCAATATGGTTGATAAGCAAGCATCGACCTTATTGCGCAGTAACTTTTACTTACATAGTGTTTCTGTGACCACGCCCCCACCACCACACACCAACATAATGTATTATTGGCCACCCGGTGTGCTTACCTGTAGCACGGGCCGAGCTAATGGGCCCCTCAAACATGGGGTTGGGCACGGCAAAGGGGTCACACCCCCTACCTTTTCGGGAGCATTCGGGAGCATTCTACAACATAACACATTTAAGAAGAGGGGAAAAAAACAATTGAGGAGCACAGCTGAAGAGAAAAGTGATAATATGCAAGAGAAACAGCCCTGCAGACACCAAGGTCAGTGAAGAAGGAGGGGGTGGAGGTGCTTCTGATACCAGAGCAGAGATTTCCCTGCAGCCCATGGTAAAGACCACAGTGAGGGAGGCTGTCCCCCTGCACCCCTGGAGGGCTGTGGTGGGGCAGATATCCACCTGCAGCCCCTGAAGAACCCCACGCTGGAACATGTGGATGTACCTGAAGATGATACAGATCCTATGAGGAGAGGCTGAGGGAGCTGGGGCTGTTCAGCCTGGAGAAGAGGAGGCTCAGGGGAGACCTCATCACTCTCTACAACTCCCTGAAAGGAGTGGGTAGCCAGGGGGCGGTTGGTCTCTTTCCCCAGGCAACTCAGCAAGACAAGAGGGCACGGTCTCAAGTTGTGCCAGGGGAGGTTTAGGTTGGATGTTAGAAAGAACTTCTTTACTGAGAGGGTGATCAAGCATTGGAATGGGCTGCCCTGGGAAGTAGTGGATTCTCCATCCCTGGAGATATTTAAAAAGAGACTGGATGTGGCACTCAGTGCCATGGTCTGGTAACTGCAGCGGTAGTGGATCAAGGGTTGGACTTGATGATCCCTGAGGTCCCTTCCAACCCAGCCAATTCTATGATTCTATGAATCTATGATTGTGACCCTGTGGAACATCCATAGTGGAGCAGGCTCCTGGCAGGATCTGTGACCCCATGGGAGATCCACACTTGAGTGGTCTCTTCCTGAAGGACTGCATGCAGTGGAAAGGACCTACACTGGAGCAGTTTGTGGGGGACCCAGTCATGTGGGAGGGACCCCACATTGGAGCAATAGAAGAGTGTGAGGAGGAAGGAACAAACAGGGACAGCATGCAACAAAGTGACCATAATTCTCATTCCCCATCCCCCCTACACCGTTGGGGGGGAAGAGGTAGAGAAATCGTGAGTGATGTTGTACCCAGGAAGAAGGGAGAGGTGGGGGCAAAGTGCTTCCAGTTTCTTTCTATTTCTTGCTATCCTAGTCTGACATTTTATTGGCAATAAATTAAATTAATGTCCCCAAATTGAGTCTGGTTTGCTCCTGACAGTAATTGGTGAATTATTTCCCTGTCCCTGTCTCAACCCATGAACCTTTCCTCATATCTTCTGTCCAGCTGAGGAGGGAGAGTGACACAGATTGACTCCGGTGGGCATCTGGCATCATTAACCAATGGTTAACCAACCACACCTGTGAGGGCGGATATGCACAACTTTTGCCTATTCAGCTAAGCAGTTACTGTCCTCAATCAGAGTTTGAGAAATAGGAAAAGAATATACTTAGACTGAAGAAAATGAGTAAGTTATGTTTGTTTTATGGAGGTATATTGAAGGACAGAAGGACAGAAAAGTGTGGCAGCTCTAAGGAGGTCTGTACCCTTTTCTGCATATAATGTAAGCAAGTTGTAACTGCAAACACTTGTGCTGCATGGGATGCTTGTGTTTAGAACAGGAGAGCGACATCAGGGTCAAGATGGGAGGACAGGAGAAAGATGGACACAAGTAAATGGAGAAGTTGATCTGGGTGTGGAGGAATAAAGAGCAAAAGCCATCAGAGTGGCTGATCTGAAACATCCATGTGTTCAGTGTGACCCTGTTTCCTGCAAGGCTGTACTTTGTGCAGCACCAAAACAGATGAGATGACTCAGTGCCAGGTTTTTTGATACATTTGTCAGAGCTGCTGTGGGAAGCAATAAACCAGCAGGAAGGCAACACAGGCGTTTTCTGTGTTGGCCTTCAGATGTAATGGGGTCATTCCTTCTCCTCTTGATATAATCTGACAATGGCCATTTCCTGAAACTCCTTAAGTCATATTGACTTGAATTTTCCTGTGTTTTTCTTTATTAAGATACCAATAGCATGACACATTTATGTATGCCATCATAAAATAGCCCCACCCATGCAATAATTATTATGACATAAATGTGAGACATTTATCTAAGATCTACTTCAGAACATACAAGTCTGTAAATGGACGTGTATATATATATATATAAAATGGTATAGTCACATGGCACAAGTATTGCTAAGCCTTGCTTGATTCAGGTACTTCAAAGATATGTATTTTCATAGGTATATTAGCCTGACTTTATTGTGTGCAAGTGAGCATATTCATACATAAGCTTAGAAGTTAATTGTCTGACTAAGCTTGACAGCTTACAACGTGAGTCTTCTTGTATCACTACAGTGTCACTAATAAGAGCCTCATTCCAAGTATTTAATATTACCTTGTCATACTACTGTGCAGTCCTACAGCTGTAGATTTTAATATAAAACTTTCCACTTACAGGTGCAATAATATGCAGGAGAGTATGTAGTGTGCAAGATTGCATTAGCTTTCTTGACTCAAGGAAGAGGAAGTTAGAGCAACATGTTGTTAAAACTGGACTGCCTCCACCAGTCACAGAAACATCCTGAACAGTAAATGTGTATCTTGATTTACTTTGCCACACCTTTCTACTTTAATCATCAAACATGCAGAAGTAGAAATGCAGGGGCATTGACAAATAAGTAGTTTACATGTGCCATATATTTTCAACTGTACTTCAGCCTTCCTGTAGGACAAAAATCATTATTTCACACCTCATTATTTAGTGGCATAGTTTCCATGCAGTCATTTTCCACCTCACCATCATTCAGTGTTAATATGAGCTGAGGGGAAGGATAAACGTTTTCCTGTAAGGATTCCACCAGAATTTGGTGTTGGTAGACACAGCCACAGAAATAATTTCTGTGGGCTCACTGATGATGTCATTACACAGTACTCTTTGTTTCTAAATTTCCTGACCCTGTCTGACTGACTCCTTCCCCTATGACTCACTTCCTTCCTTCATTGACATTGCACTTCCTGCCTCCAACGATCCTTCACAGCCTCTCATTCTCTTTGAGTTTCCTGCAACCAATCCCTCCCATTTTTCTGCCATATAAAGCAGAGAGACAAAGCCACACCCTGAAAGAGAAAAACCAAGACAGAAGTCAAGGAATCAAACAGATCACCTCTGCTATTTTGTTCTACCTTTATCTTTTTTTTCTCCTACAGATCTGTCTCACTCTTCAGATTGTAAGCATTCCTTATGCTCTACAGTGAAACTGTTAGTGCACTGTAAAAAATGTAAATATTTTCAAAAACTTCTTCTGAAAGTTAATGTGAAACATGCCAGTGACAACGTGGAACACAGTATCTTAGCTTTTCTGTAGCTTCAAACTGTAATGACTTCTTAATATTTCTTATAGAAAAATAATATAACAAACCTAAAATTCTATCTTACCTACTTATGAACTATAAAAGCATCAAAACCAAGTTTTAAAATATTTCCTCACACTAAAATAATTCAACTATTAATTTATTTTTCATTTGAAAGTGCCATATCAACATAGGACCATTTATAAACAATTGAAAGGAATCAAAATTGGAATGAAGTTGATATGTCAAATTTTAAAGGATGTGCAATAGCAAGTAAAAATGTTTTGTCTTTTAAGCATATGGGAGATCAATATAATCACACAGAAATTAATTACAGCATAGTTGATACCCAGTTACAATAAGGTCACGCTTGCTATGCTTTTTAATGATTAATTGATTATTAGAAAATACAAAGTAACTATATAGGTATTCCAGTTACTCCCATTCTACACAACATGTGTGTGTAATCTACATCTGGATTCTACATACAGGTATAGACAAACATATAATCATATCTGTATAGATATGTGTGTATATAGATGTATATGTGTCTTATGTACATTGCCCTCACAGGAACATTGTGTTCCCACTATAATTATTCCCAGCCATGCTCTTTTTTTTTTCACAAATTAGTGGCAATTTTAGGATAAAAAATTACTGGTGTAATTATGCTATAATTTCAATGTAATTCCATTCATTTTCTTATGAATTTTAACCAAATATCAATTCTGTACTCTTTCAACAGAACATTTAAGTGCAACCATTGCATAAAAAAGCTTGAAACTTACTTCACTTTCTGAAGGTTTCCTTTTTTTCGCCCACATTAGCGCCTTGCTTGTTTTTTGTAATAACTAAAAAGAAGAAACTGTGGGTACATGAAAAATGAATTTATATGAAATATGCTTGTAAGAAAAAGATTTTGTGGAAAATTAGCCTTTACCCTCAATTGCAGGGTTGAAAATTAATAAATCCTAACTGTATTTTTCCTGAAGAGATTTACAGTAAATCCAACACTTGTAACACATCTTTTTATGATGCTCTAATAGGATGTTTTCCCCCCTTGGATCTTACTTTTAATCAGTATAATTCTCTGATTTATTATTTCCATCTGTCACTCTACTGAAGATGCATTCAAGTCACATTCTATCTTGAAGCTTAAATGGAAAGAAAAAATAAGGAAGACCTCTACTCTGGTGTTTGACCACAGAACTTAGTCCAATGCCTTTGCACTTCTAAAAATACAAACAAATAATTAATTAGTATAAACAGGAAGGACTGTAGTTTTTCATATGAAAGCAATATAGTTTCTTCAGCTATGCGTCCCTCAGAAATGACTCATTAACTTTGCAGCTGAATAGCAAAGATATCTTTTAATACCTAAAATAGAGCCACCCATTCTAGAATTCTCAGGAACTAGAGCATCACTTGTCATTGTCTTAGTGAACAGCATGGCAGCTGTAGTTGAAACCTCCAGTAGGTGACTGGTTTCCACAAGCACAGACTTCTTAGCTTCTAAAGGCCAGCTGCAATATACCCCCTGGTTCGAAGGAAAAGATGGAAAAGGAAAGATACCTTTTGTCCCATCACAGGTTTCCCCTTGGTAGTCACCCCACTGTTCTTTGGGGAAGAACAGCACGCTGGGGGGCATGTGCCATGGACACAGCCTCTCACTGCAGGTGCTTTCCAACTCCTCCTTCCCCACATGCTGTGGTGAATATGAGCTGATAAGAATGATCTGGCTACCAGAGTGAGACAAAGCAGCAGCACTGCCAGTGTGTGAGTGAAGTAAGACAAGAAGCTGTTGAGGAAGCCTGAAGTATCCTGAATCAGGGATCCATAGCCTATTTATCCCTAAAACATTGTTTCATTGTCACTGCAAATGTCAGATAACCGTGTAAAGATATACAAGCTTGCTTTCTTACTACCCTGCCACTTACGACATGATTCACAAAATCAGAATTATATTTTAACAAATCAACATATCAGTACACACAGTAGAAGGTGAGGTGGAGTTAACCTGCACCTTAATATATAACTGTTCAGGACTGTTAAACAGCAAAAGAAAGGACATGCGATAGCTGGGACGTATAAATTAAAACATGGTGCTTCCAGTAGCACATTTGGCTATAAAAATGTTGCTGTACTGTGCGTATTATTGAATTTTCAGTTTAAACTCAAGGTGAATGAAAAACATGGTCTCTTTATATATGAAAAAAATTCTTTGGCACACATCTTCTAAATAATAGCATACACTCCCTCCTGAGCAGCAGACCATAATTTGAGCAACTAATGCTGTTGGTAGTTATAAACAAGTAGAGAGAAAGCCATATCAACTAGAAACCAGGAATAAATTTCTACCCTTCAGAAATAATATGAAGTGCACTCATGAGTCATAAAAAATCTTACAGTGACAATGACTTGTACTTCACAGTAAAATTCTGATGTCTGAGGAATTTGGGATAGTTTCTGCTTTTTTTTGCAGCAAAGAAATTTTGGGGGCAAAGAGGCACTTAATCTGTAACTTCACAAATTGGCTTTGAGTGAGTCTGCCTAAATACTTGCTTCTATTATGGCTCCTCATCAGCTGCTCCTTAACCTACCAGCTTCACAATTAGGAAAGTTTGTACTAAAACGTCAGTTCAGAAATGCTGAGAAGAAAACCTGTAGAATAGGTCTGGTGCCAGGAATTCAGATTGCCATGTAGGGATTTTAGCAAAACAATTAGAAAATTCTTTCCCATTGCACAGCTCATTAGTAAAAGGAAAAGCTCAGAAGTGATTTCTCTCTTGGATGCAACAAACCAAAGTTATCAAAAGAAGATCAAACCAAAGAAGATCAAAAGTTGATAAATTTTTCTTTGAGATACCTTATGAACTTGTAGACCTGTTTTCTATTATGTGATGCAGAAAATGCACGTATTTAGTAGTTCAGGTATGAGTGAAGCTGCAGCAGTGATAGGAAAGTGTCAAACTGGAGCAATTTCCTTCACATCAGATGGAGTTTGGGCTGCATGATTAGGTTTCCTGACTGCTCTAATTTAGCACATCTACAGTGTGTGTCATTCAGTTCTCACAACATGCCCTTAGCATGTTTTTTTAAAGGACAAGTGGAAAGTCAGCATGTCTCTGTCAAAAGTACAAATAGATTTATGATAGGAATATTAGAATTGATTGATTCAATTGATTAAAGGAATATTATAATTAATTGTATAAATGCTTAAGATTTTGGCAAACTGGAAAGTGCTTGATGTGACTTGATGAGCATGAGTAGCTGGATAAGGCAGTAAAACATGTAAAAACTATAACTAAACTTTGGTTGAACTCTTGAAATTAAATCTTAGTTAAGCTTTTACCCTACCACCTGGAACAACATTGAAACCAGATGTAGACAATGAGATAATTACTCAAAATTATTGTATACAATGGCAAGATAGATTTATTGAAACTTAGATTTGAGAAATTGAACTGTTGAAAAATTATCATGGCTGATAAAAGTAACTGGAGGAGAAACAAAGAAAAATTATCATGACAAGAAGCAATTGAAGATGAACAAAGACCCTTAGATAAAGAAAGAGCCAATCAGGAAGGGAAGATGTAATCGGTGTGGGAGATACTTGGATGAGCAGTCACATGCAATTCACATGAACAAAGGGCAGGGTCAGATCGTGAGGCCTTAAAAGGCACATGTAAAATAGGGGATAGATTCATCTTCAGAAGCACCCAGCTCCAGCTGGAACCCTGCTTTACAGTCAGGGGCAAAACTGGATCCAGCTGCACCTTGACTGCCCTCTGAGAAGAGTTTAGAAAGCAGGGGGGCCCAGTCCAAACATCATGATTCAGTGGGAGAGTCTTTTAGTCTTTAACAGTCATTCAGCATTTTTCATAGCTTTTGTAGCTGTTGTAACTTATTATTTCTAAACAGAAGATTCTCAGGCTTTCATTTTTGTTCACATCAATGTTTTCAGCCATCTCTGAACTCAAATTTCTGTAATGGTGTACCATTTCAGATGAAAGTATCTCACCTGAAAACTAATTCATATGAGGAAATATACAGATGGACTAATATTCTATGGATGTTGCTGTAATCTTCCAGTTTTGTATGTCTACTGGTATTTTTATATTTTATTTTTGTTAAATCATATTCTGTGAAGATTTATGTGTCTATTGTAGCCACCACGTGTCTTTTCTGAGGAAACATGAATATGTCCCTGTATTAGACCTCCTCATTCCAATCTGTTGTCTGTGTTATGAAAATTCCCTTCCCTATTATATTAAACAGACTTTACAATGTGAAAATATAATTACCTTGTTATTATACCTTCGTCCACACTGCACACTGCAATATAATAAGGTAGTGGAGACTCTTATGCTTAAGAAAAAGATACTAACTCATTGCTAGGACAGCAGGGCAGTCTGGTCCTGGAAATGACTTTGCTTCTTACAAGTTCAGAACTGTCCATGAAAGATAAAAGATGCCCCTGCTCAGCCAAGATAATGCCAGCATCTTGGGCCCTCTAAAACAATTTGAGACCCTCCCAGCATCGTCTGGCATCATGGATAAGCAAGTACAGCAAAATCTCTAGAATGATAGAAAAATAGCACGAATGCTGCAGAACTACAGTTGCTTTGCCAAGTTCTCCTCCGATTAGTGTTGTGTTAGTGATTAGTCAAATGATATTGTAGCTGAACACTTGAAGGGTACCAGAACATCGTGTAAAACCTGATTTGGGGTGCTGCAATTTGGCTGAGACACCTCACATGCATGAATAAATATCTCCCCTTGTAACTCCATGCTTTGTGTCCTAGACTCTCTTCTCAGTGGGCATGAAGCAACTGCAAATTTTCCTAGCATCTAGCACAGAAAACCAGCAAAAATTAACTGCCATTATACAGACATCTGGTTGTCTCCATCAGCCTCTTTCATTGAGATGCAAAGTCTATATCTCAGCAAGTCTCTGAACACATTCTACTTTAAGTAACAGTGTTTTATCTACCAGAGTTACCAATGCCACCAAAAAAAAAAAAAAAAAAGCGGTGTCACAGTTTCGGAAACCAACTGTGCTGCACGACACTGAGACACAGTGAGCTCTTTCTGATCTCAGCTTACACCAAGAAAACTGTAATTGGCCCTTTCACATCCCCACACAATCTGCAGCTTGCCCGTAGGAACGAGGAGGGGTGCGGGATGAGCCTTCCCCAGGCCCGCCCGCAGCCAGGCCTCACGGTTCCAGGCCAAGGCCTTCTGGGCACGCCCAGCACCTTCCTACAAGCACCCTTCGGGCCTCTCCCGCCTCTGCCCGTCCTTCTACCCTCCGTTTGGACGGGTTCGGGCCCGTTTCCACGGCAGGTTCACGCTTTCTCCACTCCCAAACGACAGCTCCTTCTCCTCCCCCACCCCCCCCCTCCGCTCCCTTTCCAACCGCCATGCTCCGAACTCTCTGGAGGCGCCTCGTGCCTGGAGCCCTCGTTGCTAAGCAACGCCGCTTACCTCACGCGCGTTGCCAAGGCGACAGCTCCCCGCGGCCCATCCCCAGTCGGCGACCGCCATGGCCGCCCCTGTTCCTCTGGGCCCTGGGGCCCTCGGGACTACTCGGGACCCCTCAGCTCCTGGCCGGGCTGTCAGCTGCGGGCTGCCCCAGGACTCCCTCCCCTCAGCCCTTTCGCGGGGGGCGCCAAGCCTAAGGCGCACTCCCAGCTCCACCTTACACAGTTTCAGGACCACCTGCTGCTCCGTGACTCTGATAAAAAAAATGTGGAAAACATATCGTTCACTAAAAGCACCGGAATTCAGGCAGTCTGTGCAGTGACCCTTCACAAGCTACATTGCGGTCGTGGTTCAGTTGTTGGGATATACACGCTTTGTTTTACTCCCATATGCTCCAAATGTTGGTGGAAGGAGTTGTGTCTGAAGGTGCTTGAGAGAGATGAAGATCGTGTGTGCATTCATGCACACATGTCCGGAGAGGGCTCATCATGAACAGCACACCTCAAGTGGGAAATAAACACTGAAATCCTTAGGTTTCCTGTTCTCAGGAACCACTTAACTCCACCGTTTTAACCAAACTCCTGAAATGCAGGCAAAGAGACTATGTTTAGGAAGCAGACATTGTTTGATTCAATTGTGCACAGAATCGGCCCCTCGGGGAACATCTCCCAGACTGAGTGCTCCATTGCTCACAAAACTTCACATATTTGTATGCTGAAGGTTATACCCTTGGCCTACTCGGCCTTATACATCACATTGAATCCCACCTATCTACTATATTTGCATAATGCTAATATTGCAAAATAAAACTAGGCATGTGCAGGGGTCTTAGGTGGTCATCCTAGGTGGGTTGTGGAGGTGCCCCCCCCCCTTTATTCCAAGGGAAAGTTCACTTTAGGACTCTCTGCTTCTTCTATTCTAAACAAAAGATGGTGCAAGCATTTTATGTATCTTTTTGTCCCTCACTGCCTCAAGTCTTCAAGGGCTTTGGGATACAAAGTGTCATCCTGACCTTGTGAATGTTGCACTTGAGTGATTAAAGATGACAAATAGATGGAAATATAGCTACAAAAGAATGTCTCCAAACATTTACATAGGGCTTTGTTTAACTCTTGCTGATATGAATTACCACTCTAGTAGTGAACTAGCAAGTAACTAGTAAGTAAAATCATGGTGCTAATCCTTAGCAAGAAGCAGAAATGGTCTAATAGACAACCAAGCCCTTTTAGCAAATGGGACATTACTTTTGAGTCACTGGAAGAAACCACTTTAAAACTAGAGGAAGTAAAACCACTAAAAAGAGGAAAATCTGCAAAGCAAAATAAAATTACTCATCCAAGCAAAACTTGAAACAAGCAAACCTTCTACCCCTTTGCAATAGCTGGCTTTCCTGGATAAATAGCATCATCTCCTTTTGAGTATTATTGCAGAGACATTTCAGGTCTCATTGTGTCTATGGGTACATATAAAACAGATTTGGTTTTCTGCTGATGCTCCAATGCTGAAACTTACAGATTTGTCAGTTGGCAGTTCTGTAGTTCCTCATTGGCTTGGATGACTAAAAATGTGAATGAACCTGCTCTTTTCAAAACTGATTAGAGAAGCCCTAAACAGTTTCACATTTCAGAAAGAAGTCAATACCACAGACTGGTTGGGAAGCAGTAAAGCAAAAGAGATACCAGGTCCTGGAGCCACTGAAACAGGTGGGACAGAAACAGCACATGCTCTGTGGACACAGCTCAGGAGTTAATGAGCATTAGCATGTCATTAGCATGACAGGAGTACAAGAAGCAGAACTCCACAATAGTTTGGAGAGAAATCATAGAATCATAGAATTGTAGAATCATAGAATTGGCTGGGTTGGAAGGGACCTCAAGGATCATCAAGTCCAACCCTTGATCCACTACCACTGCAGTTACCAGACCATGGCACTGAGTGTCACATCCAGTCTCTTTTTAAATATCTCCAGGGATGGAGAATCCACCACTTCCCTGGGCAGCTCATTCCAATGCCTGATCACCCTCTCAGTAAAGAAATTCTTTCTAACGTCCAACCTAAACTTCCCCTGACACAACTTGAGACCGTGCCCTCTTGTCTTGCTGAGGGTTGCCTGGGAAAAGAGACCAACCCCCCCCTGGCTACCCCCTCCTTTCAGGGAGTTGTAGAGAGTGATGAGGTCTCCTCTGAGCCTCCTCTTCTCCAGGCTCAACAGCCCCAGCTCCCTCAACCTCTCCTCATAGGATCTGTGCTCAAGTCCCTTCACCAGCCTGGTTGCCCTCCTTTGGACCTGCTCCAGGACCTCAATATCCTTCCTAAACTGAGGGGCCCAGAACTGGACACAGTACTCGAGGTGTGGCCTCACCAGTGCTGAGTACAGGGGCAGAATCACTTCCTTGGACCTGCTGGCCACACTGTTCCTGATCCAGGCCAGGATGCCATTGAGCACCTTGGCTTCTTGGCTACCTGGGCACACTGGGCACACTGTTGGCGCACAGCTTAGAAACCTCAGTGAAGTTGCACCTAGAAACCTCAGTGAGGTTGACTATTCACCTGGGGGTTTCATGTCTTTTGTTCAGAGCTTTGTCCTTTAACAATGAGACTCCTAGCCAGTTAAATAAAGTTCCAGAACGTATTTTTTGTTTTTGTTTTTGGGACAGGACTGAAAGAGTGATTGTGGAAAGGAGGATGTAGTGAGAGAAAAGATACTTGATGGTATTTCATAAATTTAGCAGGTTTTAATGGATATGGTCTTTTAAAATGTGTCAAAATACTCAAGTGATATCTCTGACAAAATTGTTGACCAGGCCTGTTGTTAATCAAATACTGTGAAGAAAGTGTGTTATTTAGGTGTTGAGAAATACTTGCTGCTCTGTCATTGATCATAAAAAAACTGCATTTTGGTGACTGACAGTGTTACCATCAGACACAAGAAAAATTATAAATATTCCTGTTATTTCAGGTAACTCAGCACTATAGCATCATGAGAGTGGGCTATTTTACACTAGGTATTACGTGAAGTTCTAGAATTCTCTCTCTGTTCTGTTTTGTTTGGTTGGTTTTTTTCTTTAGAAACAGAAGACCAGCATAAACTGAGATCACACAGTGATCACATTATAAAAATGTTGGATTTTCAATCAAATATAATTTTAGAACCTTTGACACTTCTTTAAACAGTATTATTAATATAATACAACATAATATAAACCATGTTTTTTTTCCAGATTAATCCTAAAGAGTTACTGGTATCTGAAAGTTGGGTTAATGTATAAATGTATCAGTTGGCTCAAAGATGTTACCCACATTTAGAACATGCTTTTGAGTGACAGCATAACTTTTTCCATGTGTCTGTGGATTTCAGCATTGTTTCTCTTCCTCCAGCTACAAGAGGGGTATTTTTGCCCCAGAGCTTCCTTAGAAACCTATCCCTGCCCCATCATAAGGAGGAAACCAAGTATGACGTTGTTTTGCTTTGACTTTTTAAAGTTGTTCATTTCCTTTTGAAACAAATGAAGTACATCTGAAAATATGATTTTGTTAATAATTAATAATTTTACTTATACAGTGAACTACATCAAGAACACATTAAAATTTCAACTTGTAAGATTATAGCAGAATAACACAAACAAAACAAGAACCAGTAGCAGCTTGTGATAAAAGAAACTAATGCTTCAGCATTTTTATCAAAAAAGCTAAGAATAAAGGAAAATGTATGATTTATTACACAACAGGAACTTGGGGCTCTGTTTGATATGAGATAGGGGAGGGACGAAGGCATAGTTTTAATTTTTGTTTTTATTTCTCACTACCCAGATATATTTTAATTACCAATAAATTAGTGTTCTAAATTAACTGGTAAGCCATTTCACTGTCTTTATCTCAACTATCCTAAGTTTGTCCACCCTATTTTTTTCCACCTGTCCTATTGAAGAGGGGCAGTGAGAAAGCAGCTGGGTGGGTATCTGGCTGCTAGAAAAGGCTAAGCATCTTTTTTGGTGTCCAACATGAGGCTCAATGAATTTGAGATAATGACAGTAATTAAAAGAGATAATGTACAAAACTTGGATTAGACAGTGCCAGGGAGTGGAATTATTTGGGAGCTATTATTTGATGCTGGTATTGGGATTATTTGTTGTGGTGAAGGGGAAGAGTGGAGTTTTATTGTGTGCATGTGCTATTCACCCTTGTCAGTTTTGTTATCACATGATTTGATATTGATGTGGGGAATTTTTTGTTGATGTTTTAAGTTTGTGGGATGGATGTGGGATGAATGTATAGTTTAATTGGAAAAATGTGTTTCAAAAAAGGGAAGGGGAGTGTATTGTAGGTAGGTGGCAAGATTTTGGTAGCAGGGGCGGATTGGAGAAAATCTCTGAGAAAAGGTCAGGGACTACCTAGTGCTGAACACAGCAGTTTCCAGCCTGCTCCACTGCAGACCCACTGTGGGACACAACTGAGCCCATCCACCAACATGGTGGCAGCTCCAGGAAAACATACTTATGAAAGGGTAAAACACTGTACGGCAGAAGGAGTGAGGAGAAAAATGTGGGAAACAACCCTGTGAACACTAAGGTCAGAGAAGAAGGAGGTCAGGTGCTCCAAGCAGAGATTCCCTTGCAGGGAAGTGTAGACCATTGTGAAGCAGGCATTTCCTGTAGCCTGTGGAGAGGTCCAGAGTGGGGCAGATACTTCCTAGAAGCCCATGGGAGACACCATAGTGGAGCAGGTATCCATTCTGCAGCCCATGAAGGACCCCACACCAGAGCGGGTGGATATTTTCTGGAGGAACTGTGGAGGAATGATGCTGGAGAAGTTTTATCCTGAAGGACTCATGGAGGGACCTACACAGGAGCAGGGAGAAAGTGTGAAGAGAAAGGAGCAGCAGAGAGGAACTACTGTGTGCCAGCTGCAATCCTCCTGCACTGCTGGGCAGGCTTAGAGGAGTTGGAAGTGAAGGTGAAACTGGGAAAAAGAGGGAGGGGGAGGAGTTGTTGTAATTTTTGCTTTTGTTTCACACAACACTGAAACTGATTTCCACAAAGCCAAGTCTGTTTTGTCTGTGACAGTAAGTAGAAAGCAGTCTCCATCTTCATCTTGACCCACGAGCTTTTCCAACCAATTTTCTCCCCCTGTCCTGTTTCAGAGGGGAATGTGAGAGAACAGCTGGATGGGCATCTGGCTGCTGGCCATGGCTAATCCACTGCAGGGGAGCAGCTAATGCAGTTGTGTCTTGGAATCCAGGGCTAAGATTTATGCGTATTTTCATAAAGGCTTATTATTAATAATTCTTTTTTAATATTAATGCCATATGCTATTAGAAATTTCAGAAAACATAACTATTATGTATATGTTTTTGCTTGCTCATATTGAATAAAAGAGCTGTCATACCTGTCCTGTGGTAACTATATTTGTGCCACAGCTTAAAATCAAGCTTCAGTAGGTTTTTTTGTAAATAACATTCTAAAACACTTTTGCAGGATAGTATGGTAGAAATAGCATGGCATATTTTTAGCTTTAATTCTGTCCAGTGCCTTTTCTGATCTGAATAACAGGCCCATAGCCATGGAACAGAGAAATCCAATGGACAGCAATGCAGTTGGAAAAGCAAATGATTGATGAACAGCTCAGAATAACTTTACCCATCTGTTCATGTTATTTGAGTCACAAGCAAGGGACTGTAGAGTTGCAGAGCAGGTATGTTGCATAGTTGTTGGCAGAACAAAATGAAAACCTTTGATAAATGGTTGAAATGATAAATGCTGTCCCCTGAACAATGGAACTGATTTGGATCAAAGGAAAACAAGCTTTGGTAACATTTGATTCAGGGCTTACATGCAGCCTCTGAACATGGATTTGCAATGCAGAAGACTGATGGAAAAGGGGAAAGATTAGAGAATAGAGGAGGGGAAAGAGTGGAAGGAAAGTTGGTTGCAGGTGTGGCAGAGGATGAGGACATTAAGTAGTGAGGTATATGGATTGGATAGAGAAGATAAATTCTTGGCAGCTCTAATTTCAGTCCTGCTATTGTAATACACTGGTCAACTTCCTTTTAACTCTGACTCTTCTTATTTCATCTGCAGCCATCCATCTGCTCTTCACAGCCTTCACAGCCATAAGGAGTGGCTGGTACAGAAATGGATGTATCTCAAACAAAAGTGGGAATGGAGAAGTGACTTTGGGTCCCTGTATCATAAGTAATGTCTCTCCAGGAGGGCCCTGCTATGCTGGTAGAGGGATAGGATTGTTTTGATGTGTACATATTAGCTTGTTAAAGTCTAAGAAGCTCTTTTCAGCAAAATTTTATTCAAATTTTGAGGACTATGCATCCCTGGAGAAAGTAGAAGAAGAAGCAACGTAGGCTTCCTTCCTTCTTTCTTTCATGAGTCTATGTGTATACAATATGATCTGTGAGACCTCTAGCTCAAAAATACAAGACCTCCTTTCTCACTTTGCCAAATTCTCAATTTGCCAAGAGATGGAGAAATCATCTGCTAAGTCATGGAAATTAAACATGTTATTAAGTAAGATGGTGGCAACTGCCAATGGATGGATGCCGAGTCCTTTATTTGTTGATGACTTTAATCAGAATTTGTGAATATCCGTGTTTTGGTTAGTTAGCTGCCTCCATATTGGAATAATTGTATAGTTGTTTCTAAGCTATATTTATACAAGAAGTATTGATACCACATAATGAAAAGAACCTATAGAAGGAAATAATGAGGAAGTACTCGGAATGAGGCAAAAAATAATAGATGACAACTTCAATTAGGAAAAAGCTTTGAAGGCAAGACAATGATTCCTGTCAAAAACAGTAGGCAACTTAACATTGACAAAACTCAAAACTTCAAAAGGTTCCTTTTTTTTTTTTTTTTTTTTTAATAAGAATTATTTTCTTATTTTCTTTTTAAGTATGGCATAAAAATTGTGAGGTTGAAGTTACCCTTCATTTTCACTTTTTAGTCACTGTGGAGAAAATTCAACCCAAGCAGGAAATACAACAGTAGCAAAACAAACAATAATAAATAAAACCAAACAATCACATTTTTACATTCCACTCTTTTCCTCACAGCCAAATTCTTATTTACAGTACTTCCAGCAACTTAGTACAAGGATGATCATCTGGTGTTCAAGAAAAAAAAAAAAAAAGGAAAAAAAAAAAAAAGGAAGAAAAAAAAAGGAAAAAAAAAAAAAGGACATATCTAAATACAACTGAGAACGTGATGAGTTATTCTTAAGTCCCCATTCTTCTACTAAATCACTCTGCATCTAATTCTTCACTGACAATTTCCTGCAGATATACATCATTTGCTTATAACTTTTTTACTACTATTACCACTTAGATTCATTAACCCATGAGTCTTCTAATTTCTAGAAAGGTCTAAAGTAAGTATGAAATTTAAAAAAGCCCAAGGTTAGAGGTGAGAAAAAGATACTGAGAAAAGAAACTGACTCACTCTGAGGGCAAGCCTTTTTAAACAGCATAGAAATTTTTCATTTCAAGAAAGTATTCCATTTCTAAACATTCATAAAGGTCAGATATTTTAATTCATTTAAACAAAGCGAGTAACACGACTACACAAAAATCAGCCCATATCTTTTAGATCACAGCACAGTTAATTTACTGAAGACATCCCATATTCATTACAGTCCGTCGTGATGTTCCTTCCAACGGGTCAAAACATACTCCCAAGGAGAAAATATATTAAATGTCCTTTACATTTCTTCATTAGTTTCTAAAAATACCTAAATGCGTTGGATAAAACTTAATGAGACACATGTTCAAAAACCTACCTGCGTAATCTGGATGTCAAGCACATTGTATCCAAGGAGTAGTGTCATGATAAAATTGAGCACTAGTTTCTCAGCCTTTACCGTAATACCAACACTTCTGCAGTATTACTTTGCATTTTTAGGGGGGGAAAGGCATCTTCCAAACCAAGCTACTTCTAGAGCAATTTTCTCTGAAGTAATGGAGCTGCATTCAGGAAGTAAGTTACGTAGTAAACAGACTTGATGAAACTCAAGTTGTTCCTCTGCCACCACAAGAATACTCCTAATGATTCAAAACAAATTGCAAGAAAAATAGCTAAAACTAAATGAGCTTTTTTAGCTTTAAGGTTCTCCATTATATCAGGTGTTGTTTTTACAACTAGGTTTCATGACATTCTATCAAAGAATACGTGGGACAATGGGAGATAAGCTCTTCTTTCCAACAAACAGATTGTTGATTTGTGCTTAAAATTGACTTAATTTTTAGGCCCTTTGGGAAAGGATTTTCATTTAATAGATTCCAATTATCAGTTAGGTCACATTTGTTAAAATTACTTTCTTTTCAAGTCTGATAGACTCTTTAGCTAGATGTTAAGCACAAGAATTTATGGTGTGGATGATACTTGCTTGTTCCTCAAAATACTGACAGTTTAGTGTAGTAGAAAGAAATTTAACAAGCTATGAAAACATGGTTTTGTCACTACTTCTTCATCATTTAGCTCTGCATTTACCACTGAACTATATCAATCTTTAAAATACAAAATAACATTTTCTTATTAAAACCAGAAGTTACGTTAGATTTAGTTTGATGTGGAGGTAGAAACTAGCAAAGTGAGAGGACAACTCAGAGGAAAAAACGGAAGGTAGATCTTTAACCTAAACATGTCTGCTCAGCAAATAAATTAGTTAATACAGCAAAGTCACCACTTAATAAGTTCCATCACCACAACACAGCTGAGAAGCAGAATATCAACTTCATGAATAGTACAGTTTATTTTTAAAAACTATTATGAAATCAGAGAAGAATAGATTTTTAAAATTTTCCCAGATCCTCTTCTTAGCCTTAGTAATAGTTAATATTAGTATATTTTACAAAAGTTACCTTGTGGGAAGGTTCTTATTATGTACTTAAAAGTAACCTAAGTAAAGATGCCTTAGGTGTCTTTGATTCATTATGGTAAAATTTCCCCAAGTATTTTTGTAAAATTACCGTGTTTGTCCTCTTTGTACATTTTATGTTTCAAAAAAGTTTAAGAAATGTCTTAACGTATTTTCATAGATTTCTTCCTGACAGCTGTGCTCTAAGTTTCTGTATTTTTTAAAAAAATGTACTTAATATGAAAAAGAAATTTTTAAAATCTGTTTTTTTTTCACAAGAAAGGTACAATGCAATTCCTTTTACAATGACATTTTAAACCTTGTTAATGAAATTCCTGAAGTCCTAAATGAGTCATTAAATCAAAGATTATGTTGACAGATAACAATGCAGATAACACAGACAACACTGTCTTACCAGAAATATTTCTGCTACTAAAAATATTTTCTTGTATTATGGTGTTTATTTAGCCCTGTGTAATCATTCCATCTTTATGCAATAAATACTTCTTAATCTAGTTAACTACCAAGAAAAATGAACATAGATCTTATTGGCTCAAAAGTGTTGTCCATTTAGCAAGGTGATGGTTTGTAAATACACATTTTCTGGCAATGACTTAAAATGTAGAAATAAAATTACTTCTATTTTTTCCTTATTGTTAACCTTTTCTTGTTACCATATTCTGTTCTCATTAAAAGTCAGTAGTTGCCTCTGTCTAAAAAAGGATATTTTCATACTGGGAACTATACCACTTTTGTGCATCACTTTCCTTTTTTCCAAGTTCAGTGGAGAAATGAATATATCAATAAATTTTCTGTTGCACAGAGCATACTCTTTTTTATTATTATTTTTGTAAAGTGCAATGGAATCTGTTGGGTTTTTCTCTTGTGTTTATCGCTACAGTGCCTGAACATGTTAGCAGGGTACTCAAACACAAAAGTGAACTGCACGAACATTTACTTTTCTGTGACATTACAATTTTAGTATCTCATAAATTTAATTTCTGTGTAGTGTTTACTTTACATGCCACTTCCATAGGGAAAAAGAAATCAAAATAAAGAAAATCTGAAGTCATGTTTTCTCAATACTTTTTTTTTAGTTTAGTTTTCTTCTTGAAAATAATCTGAGCAATATAAACAGGTACCATTGCTTTTTCAAACTTATGCCTAGTTTGACTTCAGCAAGAGCAGATGACAGAAATCTGGATTTGTGCTTTCTCCAGTTACTAACCTAATAATTCAAAGATGGTCACTGCTATTCAAAATGAAGGATGTTAGCCTACTGCTTATGCTGGTGGGTGGTTTTTTGGGTTTGTTTGGGGCTTTTTTGTTTTATTTTGTTTTGGGTTTTATCTATTTATTTATTTTAGGGCTGAACAGGATTGCAATCCAGCTTTAAGACGGATTTTCTCCTCCCCCCCCCACGGTGGACGGAGGGGTGAGCAAGTGGATATGTGGGTTTTTTGTTGCTGGCTGGGCCTAAACCACCATAGAGTGTCTGCAAATTTTCTGAGTGTACACTCAATCACATTATCCATGTCACTGATTAAGATATTAAACAGTAATGGTCCTAGTACAAACCCCTGAGGGACACCACTTATCATCAGTCTTTATAAGAACATCAAGATATTGACCACTACCTTCTGGATGTGACCATCCAACCAATTGCTCATCCACCTAGCAGTCTACCCATCAGAACCATCTCTCTCCCATTTAGAGAGAAGGATATTGTGGGGGGCTGCGTCAAAGGCCTTAGAGAAGCCTGGATAGATGACATCCATAGCTCCTCCCTTGTCCACTGATGTAGCCACTTGATCACAGAAGGCCACTGGGTTGGTCAGGCAGGACATGCCCTGGTTGAAGCCATGCTGTCTGTCTTCAATCATCTCCCTGACCTCCGTGTGACTTAGCATAGCTTCTAGGACAATCTTTTCCATGATGTTCCAAGGCACAGAGGTGAGGCCAACAGGCTGTTGGTTTCCATGGTTCGCCTTTCTAAGTTTTTAAAAAATGTTTCCCTATGTTTCCCTTTTTCCAGTCACTGGGGACTTCACCCGACTTCCATGACTTTTCAAATATCACAGAGAGCAGCTTGGCAACTCCTGGCTCTGAGATGTATGTCATCAGGTCCCATGGACTTACTTATTCACGTTCCCCAGATGATCACAAATCTGGTCTTCTCAGCCTTTTAGAGACTTTGCTCCCCCAGTCCCTCTCCCAGTCCCTTGCAGTCCATCAATTTGAGAGATGAGGGAAGAGGGATGCCTGTGAAGACTGAGGAAAAAAAGTTGCTGAGTACCTCAAGCTAATAGCAGCAAACAATCTAAATGCAAACATTTTAACGTGATTAAACCTTCTTCATTCTCCCTTTAGGTGCACAAAATGCATTGCAGTGAACAAAATACTATATTGCTGTAATGGCTTCTGTACTAAATTAAATTTGAAATACCACCAATTGTTATTCAAAGAGATTGCTGTACTAATCCCAGTCTTTTGAAAACAAGCATATTTTAACCACAGAGCATTCATCCCTGATTGACCCTCAAAGAATGTATATTCACAAACTCTTCGAAAATGCCTACTTCTGGATGTTCTAGCCTATTCTTTCTGAATGCCTTCTTGTCCTCTGACTGTACCAAAAAGCTCAGAAGACTCAACTTAAACTCAAGTCTCCCTTTTTCCAAGACAACACATTCCAGTATTGCACTGCAGCTTGGTAAAGCTAACTATGAAAATTTAAGAAATTACCATTGCAGGTATCTGCCACACTTTCTCTTAGAAATTGTCATGCCTGTAGCAAAGAAGGCAGAGCAAGGTTTATGTTCACATTGTGGCAGTTCAAATTCCCAGGCTGGTACACCGGCTTAAAGCACTTTTGCAGATGTGTCTGGACAGTTTTGTGGGCAGAACTTCTTCTATTTTGGCTGTGCAATGGAAGCTTGTAGCACTCTTACAATGGCTGTGTCATTTTGCAGCCCAGAAAGCCATCTGGGTCCTGGGCAGCATCAAAAGAAGCATAGACAGTCGGTCGAGGGAGGTGATTCTCTCGCTCTGCTCTGCTCTGCTCTGTGTAGTACTGTGTCCAGTTCTGGAGAACTCAACATAAGAAGGACATAATGCTCCTTGAGTGTGTCCAGAAGAGAGCCACAAAAATGATGAGAGGGATGGAGCAGCTCCCTATGAAGACAGGCTGAGGAGGTTTGGGTTGTTCAGCCTGGAGAAAAGGAGACTCTGAGCAGCTTTCAAATATCTGGGGAGCCTACAAGAAAGCTGGGGTAGGGCTTTTTTGTGAGGGTGTGTAGCAAAAGGACATGGGACAATGGTTTAAACTTGAACAGTGGAGATTTAGGTTAGACCTTAGGAAAACCTAAGGTTAGACCTTTCTTCTGAGTGTGGTGAGATGCTGTAACAGGTTACCCAGGGAAGTTGTGGCTGCCTGCTCCCTGGAAGTGTTCAAGTCCAGGTTAAAAGGGGCTTGGAGCAACCTGGTCTGGTGGGAGGTGTCCCTGCCCATGGCAGGAGGTTTGGAACTAGATCATCTTTAAGATCCCCACCAACCCGAACTATTCTATGATTCTATGATTCCATATGTATTGTTTCAGACCATAAAGGAACAGAGCATCCTGTTGGTCAGTCTGGTCTACATGCAATGAAAAAACCCTCATTTTTAGCTTAATCTCAAAGTTGAAAAATAAGGTTGCTACCTTTCATGCCTCCAGTAGGAAGAATGTGAACTCTATTAACCTTAATAAGGAAGAAATGGGACTCTCCATTACAGGTTTAATAGGTGACTGATACTTGAATGTCAGCATCAGATTAGCACAGGCAGCATATAAGCCTTTTGGCAGAAAACTCCATTTGTTCTTCAATGCTCTTGTATCTTTTTGTGTACCTGAAGATACAGTTTCTCTACTGGACCTGACCTGTACTTTGTGGGATGGAGCAGCTATCGGCAATGGTCATTCCTGCCTTTGGCTGTAGTACAAAGGGTGTCAAGTTCTGGCTCAGAATGAAGCAGGTTCCCATAGCTTTCTCCCTCTCCCACCGGTGAGTGAGAAACAGAAGGGTGGGTGGGAAGTGGCCACGTGCAGGTTTTACCCGCAGCTCACCCACTATAAGGCATGATCCACTTAAAACACAGCCAATTATATTGTTTTATTGAAGCCACAAGCTGGTTATTAAAAAAAAGCCTAAACCTCTGCTTTTTGGGCAGCCTCTTGTAGAGAAAACTTGAAGTCCCCTCGTATGCAGCCCAGAACCTGGGAGGAGCGGTAAGGGCAACGATGATGAAAGCTAAGAACGCAGGTCTAATTCACAGCTGCTGGGTAGGCAGGCTTGCAAGGCCTGCAAGAGCCACCACTTAGCCCACTGCCTCCGTGGCGGGAAGCAGAGGGAGGTAGAGGGAAGGGCAGAGGGAAGGGCAGAGGGAAGGGCAGAGGGAAGGGCAGAGGGAAGGGCAGAGCTGCCCGGCTGCTCCCGGCTGCTCCCGCCCTACTCCGGCGCCTCGCCCGGGGCCTCGCCCGCCGCCCCTCCGCAGCGCCCCCTGGCGGCCACGGCGGCAGCGCCCTCATGGAGCCCCCGTCGCGTCGCAGCGAATCAGAGTCCGCCACCTCCCGCCAAGGGGAGGAGCCACCCGCTCATTTAAATAACTCGGCGGCTGATTTGCATGCGGCCGAGGTGTCTGGCCCGGGGATTGGCCGGCTCCGAGGCAGCCCCCACCGCCGGCCCCCGAGCCCACAAAAGGGGCGGGGTCAGAGGAGAGAGGGGAGGGGACACGGGGCTGATTTGCATAACGGCCCGGCGCGTGCGGCGGGGGTAGGCGGCGTTGGTGCCCGGAGCGGGTTCCGATTTTGAATCTGCGGCGGCAGCACCGGTGAGGGCGGGAGCGGCGGCGGCGGTCGCCGAGCGGTGAGGCAGAAGCTGCCGCCGGGGCCCCGGGGGCACAGGTACCGTAAACGGCCCTTCCGGGGCGCGAGCGAGCCGGGCCGCGGCGGCACTTTTTGCGTGGAACGCTGCCCCGCGCGGCGGCGGCGGCAGCGGCGGCAGCGGCGTCGGTGGCAGTGCGCATGCTCCGGGGCTGCAGCTCTTGCACAGGCGCCGCTGCGCGCGCCCCACGCCCGCCCGCTGGGTGGGGAGCGCGGCGCAGCAGCAGCCCCGCGCGGGCTGCATGGGAGCACGTGACCCGGCTCCAGTGCAGGCGGCGGCGCGCATGCGCGGTGCTGTTTTCGCGCAGAGGTGGCAGCAGGTGGGGAGTGGGAAGCGGGGCGGTGTCTTCCTTTGCGCCACCCCCGGGGGTAGAGGGACCCCCGCGGCGGGTCACAGGTAGGTCTCGGCGGGAGGGTTAGGGTGCAGGCTGGGGGTGCTCAGCTGTGTCTTAAAGATACAGCGAACTGGGTGAGACCAGGCAGCTTTCTGGCTGCTTTCTGCCTTACGCAGCGGTGAGGTGGAGGCACCTCACAGGGCGGGTGTTTGGGTGGGGCAGAGGTGCGTCAGGCTGCTTGGCGCCTCGAAAGGGTTTCCTTGCTCTTGGGGAATGGCGTGATTTGGGTGGTGCCTCATGCAACCAGTGGACATCCTAGCAGGTACAGCAGGTGTGGATGTTGAGCATTGCGGTTGATGCACTGCAGAAGCAAGAAAAAGAAAACTTTTTCTCGTTATTGCACTCAGTAGAGCATCGGCGAACTTAAGAGTAATGTTTCTGAAATGTATGGACAACATATGCAACTAGAAACTGGGGCTTCTCAGTGAAGGCAAGAAAAAAAAAACTATAAAAAGGCCTAAGGCCTTTCTAATCTGCCCAACAAGGGCAGATTGGTTACTCCTGGTTGTTGTGGAAGCCCAGATCAAACAAAATGGGAATAGTTAACAGTTTAGGTAGTATGGTTACGAAAAGACGGTACTTCTGGACGTCTCGCTTTCATTGAATTTAAGTATTTAAAATACTGAAACTGTATTAATGATTGAGCATTTCAGATTTTAATTCTGATGTGGAGTCCATGAGAGTTTTAGCATTGTCGTCAAACATTTTTTCTTTTAAGAGATACGTGTAGTTCTTGTTATCCTGATACATGACAGGTATCAGTGGAAAAGGCCTAGTTTGGAATAATGTTTTTGTCACATTAGTAATCTTCCTGAAATAAATTATGTATTTTAAGTGTGAGTGATCCTTAGCACAAATAGACTTATTGGATGAAATTGTTAATGGAAAAGTAGTCTCTTAAAGAATTGAACAGCTCAGCCCAGATTATGCAACTAAATACAGTATAATTACAAATAAGTTTATTGGAATTCGTATCTGCAAGATCACTAGATTTTACAAGCTTGCTATTTTGCTCTCTTTTGCAAGTGAAAATATATTTGGGCCATTACCTATTACACCAGTTCTAATGACAAGTATTTTGCTCTAGCTTTTTAGAAATAGTGGAAACTGTTTAGCTTCTACTTAAATCTGAAATTAAAATGTTAAATATGAATTCTGTACACAAGCAGTGGGTTTTGTTGTAAAAAACAAGTCTTTTTCTGATTAGGTCTTGTTTGGTGCAATGCTACAGGAAGGTGTGAAGAAAAGTAATAGCTTTAATATTAAGAATTCTTAAGATGAAAAAAACAGTGCAAAACCCATTGCTATTTGATATGCAGTCTCTCAGTAGATAATTTCTCAGTTTTCAGATCTGTGAAAGGGGCTAATGGGTAGTTTTCAGGCCCATCATAAAATGAATTCACCAGTGACTGAGAACTTTTGAAACTTATGAATCGTAGCAGTTAAACCGACTATTTTTATTCATCAAGTTTAGCAATTTTCTTACTGCTTTATATGTTCTAGAACTATCAAATCAGATTCTTATTCATGTTCTTGTTGCTATGCTCTTAGCTTAGTAGATTTACAATGTTGGTTGGAGTAAAAGGCTTTTTATCATCTCCAACCTTGCTACCAAATGTTGCAGCGCTGAACTGATGCTTCCTCTGATAATACGAAACAGGGTTGTATTTTGCTGTATGGGTTACTTTAACAAGACTATCTTGAGTGTTATGTAGGCAAAAAATTGATCACACTTAGAAAAATTGATTCACAGAAGGATACAGTATCTATATACGTCAATTGAAATGATCATTTTCCTGCTTTTGAGGGAGCTCTTTAATTCTCATTTCCTATCCCTTACGAAGTCTGCTTCCAATAAGGTACTAAACCAAATAGCATGCATGCTGTACTCTGTGGTGTTTATTGTCCTTCTTCAGCTTTTCAGGGCTTCTTAGAACCTCAACTTTAACTGTAGTATGTTAGTTTCCCTGTAAAGGGCTCCATTAATAATGCTTCTAGAATTTGGGGCATAAATAATTGCAGGAAATGTGGTCTAATGTAGACACATGCTTTCCCACCAGCATGGGAGGTGGTTTGGGTAGTGAAGAGACTGGTTAGTCTACGAAAATAGTGTAATTTCAATTACTAATTTTACACAATCTGTTGAGAACAGAAGAAAAGTTTACATGTAAAAAAATGTTAAAATTCTCTTTTGGTAATTTATTCCTAATTAGTAACTAAGTTCTTGTTTTCATTGTGTTTGGTTGTGATTTTTAGGAGAGGGCATTAGGGTTATTAATGAAATGGAGATTATAAAGCCAAAATATACTTCACCAGGATGTTGATGATATGTAAACAGTTTGAAAACTGAATGTCTCCACCTAGTGGTTTTTTTATATTGGATGCTAGTTATATGTTTATGCTATGAGTTTATTTTGGAAATTACTGCAGTGACACAGAGGAACATTGCAGTTTTCATAAGAGTTATTAGCTGAGGAAAATAACTTGAGAGTTATTCAACGATTGTGAGGGTTTAGTTTGTTTTTTCTTCCCGAGTATATATTTTGCATAGTATTTCTCTTAAATGAAATGAAATCTAAAGTTGTTAACATTTTTCAGTAAAATCTGTAGCTGGACTGTTCTCCTTAGTATGTGACATTACTTTCGAAGGTTTACGTACACACAGAAAGCAAATGGGAACTCATAAGCTGGCCAACACAAATGATGCTTTCAGGGTATGTATTTGTAAATCTGGTATTTTAGTTATACTCATTGCACTATATGAAAAAGCACTCTCATGTTTCCACCATATTGTAGGAAATTATGTTCATCAAGCAGCAGTGGCTTTTCCAAATACGGCATGGAAACCGAGGGAAGGTTATTGACTGGGGTTTTTCTTCCTTTCATTAAAAAACAGACCAACCATGAAAACCAGAACAAAAGCCCAACAAACACAAGTAAATAAATATATATTTATTTTTTAAAAAATTTCTTGAAAGATCATTGCAGAAGCAGGAGAAAGTAAGACCGTTCTCTAAAGAGAACCAGCTGTTGATAAGTTGGACTGTTACAAAATGTCTTAATCTCTGAATGAAATTTAGATATAAATTGCATAATACTAGGTATTTAAAATTACTGTAGGTTGTCTTTTGGATAGTAAAGCTGGTGGCTGATCCCAAAGAATAACTGTTAGATCTTCTAGCATTGAGAATTTCAATTGGGAGGATCTAGAGCATAGTTTCTGGGCGAGTGTGCCCAGCCGGTGATGAGCGTGCAGCCCTCCTGCTGCTGATTTTAGCAGCCTGCTGGCTCATGCTGGTGTGCACTGGTCCTGTCCCAGGGGCTTTCACTGGGTTTTAGGACTTTAGCCTTGGAGAGTTTGGGGGTTTTTTCCTATCTATGGAATTATATCAAAGGGTTAGCCAAATCGACATCCAAAATGGTGTCCTGAGTGAACCCAGTCTGTGGCAACTGATATTTGTGAACTGATTTAAAAATGTGGGTAAACTGGAATGTGTTACTTTGGTTTTGACCCTTTAAATGCAAATTAGCTGACATTGTAAACTGGAAGTGATTTTTTTCAAGCCAAAGGAGGCATTTCAACCAGCTCAGTGCTCTTGTTTTTTTCCTGGAAAGGGAGGTTTATTGAGTTTCTGTCAGTCTTTGAATTCTGGTTATCTTTTTCACAGCAAAATTGTCTATGAAGTTGTAGGATCTTAATTTTCATTCACCTGAAGAGGTTTTGTGTATCACTCATAATGTGTTTAGGTGTCTGAACTTTTTTGTTTGCAGTTTTTTGATAATTTTTTTTCTTCCCTATTTCTCTGGTAATGGGGGTCAGAAAATCCTTGAATTGATAGGTAGAATGTTTAAGTCTCAGGAAGCATCTGATCATTAGAGTCATTATTAGTCTACACAACAAACTATGAAAGTGAGTGTCATCAATTTTAGAGACAGAAAATAATATTATTAGTTATCCAGAAACTGGATCTGCAGAATGCATGAGTTGTTTGGGGTTTGTTTTGTTTGCTTGTTCTGGTTGGTTGTTTTTTTGTTTTGATTTGGTTTTTAAAGAATGATAAAGAGTGAACTAAACCAATAAACGCTCCAGCTTTTCAGTATATAAGAAATTGAATTGTGATTCAGAAATGGGAGTCTGTTTTGATTGAGTTTTTTCTGTCTCCTACTTAACTCCATATTCTGGTTTTAGTTAGTGTTCTAGTACTTATCTCTGTTCTGTCTTGCTTATTTGTGTGGATCCATATACATGTCAATCCCAAAGATGAGAGTAGCATTTCAGATACACTCAAGTCTTATGTGGCTTTATTTAATGTTTCCACTTGAGGTTATGTTCCTATTAAATAAAAAACAGAAAGATGTTAGTGAAAAATGCCCATATGCAGCTTAAAAAATGCATGAATAAAGGTATTAAACAGCATTTCATAATTCCACTAGTAAGGCAAATATGTTTATCAAATAAAAATTATCTTTTTTTTGCATAAGCAGAACATTTACTATAAAGCAGGTGAGTGACAGACAAAACTGCTTAGTTCTGCCACAGCACTGCCTATTCTAACAGAAATTTGCTCATAATTTACTGCTGCTACAGTAGTAAATTTTATGCGATCGTTGTCAATTGGTCTATCCTTCGTAATTCTTGAAAGATTTATTAATTTTCTGTATGTTTGACAGAGCAGTAAGTATCAAAGGTAACAAAATCTTGAAAAATTTGTGAAAACAAGCAGCTGGGGTGAGGAGAGTTGAGGCTACCATTGTTCCCGGTGAGGGACCTTGGCTTTCACACGTTGTTTAGGGGGATATCTTGCTGTCAGTCAGGACATGGGTGTTGTCTGTCAGAAGACGCTGTCACATCAGCACGCAGCTTTGCACTAGATGTGGTCGTGCACTGACTTGCCCAGTGTAGTAAGGCCCTGATGATAACCTGAGGCCATGCTGATAAAAACTAGTAAGACAGTACTTACAAATCTGCAGGAAATGGGGTATCATTAGTTCCCCTGCTCACTCATTATTTCATTTAGTATCACTGGCATAAACTCTTGAAATAAAATCACCAGTATATTTAATAGCAAGTCTTCCCTCACTCCAGTTTTCCCCGTCCATTTTTTTATTTTATTTTTTTTTAGTAATTTTTTTTTTTTTTTTTTTTGGTGGTGTACATGAAAGCATAATAGTAACTATTCCTAAATGACTGATCCTCAGTTGTATGTCAGCTTCCATCATATCACTGTGGAGGAGTTCAGAACACTTACCTATGTGATATAAATGCCCTTCACATTCCCTTGGAATTTATGAGTGACTTTAAGAAAAACAAAACAAAACAATAGACAAACCTCTCTCCCCCCTGCTGTTCTTTACAATGTTTTATTTGGAAGCTGTGCCTTGTTATAAGTGACAAATCTACACTCATACATTACCAGATCTTATTTCTCCCAGTAACAAACATCAAGTCATGTGATATCTTAGTAAATAGGATGGCTGTGTGCAAAGAATATTTTAAAAAATAATTTGTTTTCAATTAGTTGTTTTGTAAGTAAATCAATAGTACTTACTAGCTTGGATATTTTTAAGACAGGGAAAATGCTTTTCTCTTAGTGATAGAATTTTTGAAAATGCTCTTAAGTTAATGTAAATCAAGTTACAGGTTTTATGAATTACATGATTGTGGGTATGTCAGGTAACTGTTAAAATAACCTGCATATTTGCTGTCACTTTGTGCTGTCCTAAGCATTACCCTCCATTTCACAATACCATAAAGAAGAAAAAAAAAAAGGGCAAAAAACCCCCACAAAAGTTCCTTCTACCTTTGCCTCTGATGTGCTTACTTATTCCAGTTTCTGGAAGGTAATTTTAAAAAGATGTTGCTATCTGGATTTTTTTACATGCGTTTAAGAAGTGTTTAGTAGCAAACTAGCACACAAACATAAGTGCTTGCTGACTTTAAGCAATACATTGAAAATTTTCTTTATTTGTTCTTTGATCATGTGGCTTGCAACTATAGGAGTACCTCAAATGTTTTGCAAACTTTGACTTCCTGGACTGTAATATTTCTTGTCTCGTGATCATCCTGGACTCTTTTTTTTTTTTTTTTTTTTTTTTTTCCTCGGGTAGTTTAAGTAGTTTCTATTTGCTAAGTTCTTGCAGCCCAGAGTGACAGCAGAGAGGATGTTTCTTGAAGTCAGCTTACTGGCCTGTGTTAATACAGGAATAAAGGTTTCAGTTGATGGTCTATTGAGACTTCAGTTCAGATGCATGCAAACAGTAGTAGTCTCCCATGAATTTTTCCAGTGTAAAATGTGTTCTGCCCGTTTAATGTTAAATAACATAAAAAAAAAAAAAAAAAAAGGCGGGTAAATGAGAAAAGTGGCTAAGCTGTGCTTTGTACACAAGGAAATGTGAAGGATGTGTCGCAGATTGATTTCTGAGCTTATAATTTGAGCAAAATAAATTATTTATGATTTGGCTGCTTTTTTACCGCCCTTGTAATGTGAAATGGCATAAACCCCTGCCTGAAAGTCCAGAATTTTCTGCCTCCCTTTGAGTCTCCAGGGTAGGATTCCTAGTTATAAAGTGTCACTCTAGCTAATGATACTTAAGAGGTGTGTGTAGGGGTAATATTACTTCTACAAGGCAACAATTAGAGAAATGACAGAGTACCACTCTGAGTTTCTTGTTTGATGTTCATGAGAAGGTTGGAAAATGGAAGCTCTGTTTATGACTAGATAAATTGAACTTGCTGAAATGATAGTGTAGTGTGTTGGAATGTCATTAAAAGGGAGCAGAGTTAAGGCTGGAGTTTTTATTATGCAGATCAGTTACTTCGCTCTTAATATGGTGTTTGGTTAAATTTTATGATTTATTTTAAAATAATTTTGGTTAATATTTTCAACATGTTAACACACATATGTATATTAACTGAAATGTATTGAAGTGAATTGTTGAGTAAATGCACATGGCTTCTTAACGTTCAGCTAGATTTTTTTGCAACTAGGTATCTGTATTACCATATCAGTACCTCTGCATGTTCATGAAGCTTTCTGACAAGGTAAGACAATTGACTGCAGCAACTGGAATTCTATTTTTTCTGGCTCAGTGGAAATATCCTCTGATTTGTTTTTTTTCTATTCAAATGTATTTAAAGTAATTGACTTTCCGTATATTAATGTAGATTTCTTTTGATGTAGAAATTTTGTAGGTGTGCTAACCTCTTCTCTATTAAAAACATTGCTAGTGTGCAAATCAAAGTGTCTACTCATTATATAGATCAAATACCAAGTCTGAATTTTTACATGTTAGAAGTTACTGTAAACCTTTTAAGTTGATAGTGTTCTATGTAGGAAGCTCAGAGTAAGCAATGTGGGGTTAAAACTGACTAGTACAAAACATTTCAAGTTGTAAGCTTAATGTTTTGGGGTTTTTTTTTCTTCATTATTTATTTATTATTTTTAGTAATAGGTCTTGGTGAAAAAAAGCTTCAGGGTAGTGGGTAATGTTGAACTAATTCTCATTGGTCTCCAGTCTTTACAAATTTGAGAGACTTTTCTTTTGGGCATTTGAACATTAAGCATATTTTAATTTAAACCTCTGAATCTGTACAGTATTATCAAAGATAGTAATAGTCTAAATAGCTGCTTACATGTATGAGGCATATGCATTCTTGTATTGCATAACATTTTTCCTTTTGTCCTTGTAGTAGCGAGGTAGTGTATTTCAACATTTTAAAAGTTTGAAATACTAAATGTGGTGCTGATGAGTGCATCAGACAGCTACTGCTGGCATGTGATTAATCAGTCCTGAAATAACTACCTACAGCTGGCAACAGACATGCACAGTTACATAAGTTTAGGCATTTTCATAAAAGAAGTAGATGGAAGGCATATTCCCCCATTTTGGAGGAAGGGAGGAGCTTACCGTGTTGGGCTAATTTTGGATCACAAAGGTAATTTTTTGGTAGATAAGAATAATTAATATTGATTTTCTTCGGGACAGCTCTTGAAAATATTCTGTTTTAAATAGCTGTATTGTGATTTTGTAGAAGAGGGGTACATGGGGATGTGAGGGAGATACATAGAGGAGCTCCCTCTAGAACTGATCCACCATTTTCTAGAAGAGAGCATGGGATTGGTGTTAAGGAACAGATTCCAGACAGGAGCCTGTATTACATTTACTTCTGCTTGTGTTAAAATTGTCTATTTGTTTGACAAGCCCTCTGTCTCCCCTCCACCAGGTTCCAAAAATAGTTGTTTAGGAACAAACTACTCAGTATTGTTACAAGAAAATTCTAGCAAAATTGTTGAAGGTATTCTTGATCTGTCTTGTCTTCAAAAAACTTAGCCAACATGCACCATGACTTAGGAAGAATTGGTTACCTGGAGTGTTCTTGGGGGTTTTTGCCAAGCTTTGTTGTTTATAAAGTGAATTCTGTTTGCCCCCCCCCCCTCCCCCCAATTAAAACTGTTTAATTGGGCAAATAATGATACAGATTATTTTAGAAAACATTGGTTCTGTAAAAAGCTATAGATCAGTTTCTTAAGGGCTTTGAGAAAAAAACAAACAAAAAACAAAAAACAAAAATCCCCACGACTGAAATGGTATTGCCGAATGTTGATCAGTCTGTGCCTGATCTGGCTCCGTAGCTGTGGCTGTTAATATGTGACATGGATTTTAAACTGCCTGGAGTTGGGAGGGATTTGGAGTATGTGACACAAATCCTGTATCACAGACCTAGCAGGGCTGCCTCTCCCTGGTCTTTGGTTTATTTTAGTTTTTCTCTTTATCAGCGGGTGCCTGGGAGTAGCTGCAGTGTTGCAGCAGTGCATTAACCATTTCCTGCCTCTCAGGAGGAAACCATTCCCCTGGCCTCTCTCTGCCTGTGCAGTTCGAGGCAGTGTGGCGAAGAGGGAGGGGCTTTGCTGTATAAGTAAATAAATGCTTTATCCACTGCTGGGTTGTCACTGAGTGCACATGGCAGCCATCTTAATCACGTTTTCAGTGCAGCTGAGGCAGTGCACTTTCAAAATGGCTGCCGAGGTGTTCTCATTGCCGCAGCTTAGCGTCACTGTATGCAAATGAGTGGAGCTGTTGGCATCACATGCTCCTGACATCAAGAGGTAAGCATCAGCTCTGCTTTGCTGAGAAACATTTTCAGATTCTGTTTAGGTAAAATTAACTCATTCGGAACTGTATAAAATATCTTGAAATAGTGTCCTTTTTTTGTCAACAGGAGGGTGGGGGTTTGTGTGTGTTTCTTCTTTTTTTCTTCCCACCCATCCCCTCCCCCCACTGAATTAATTCATAGACCTCTGTTCCTTCTCAATTACAGGATAGATTGGGTGGGGCAGGAGAGGTCAAAGGTCATACCCAGATGTCTTGCTAACCAAATTATTTCATTTTGGCTTACCTCCCTTACCAGGCCAGAAGAGGCTTCACTTTATGGTGCCCTTCTTCATACTTCAACTAAAACATTAGATAACCTCTTTATAAACTTTGTTAAATTTTTGTAACCGAGTGGTTAGGTTTACATTTGATTACAATATTTTATACATTTAACTTTTCTTCAACAGTAGATAACTATAACACCTGGGTAATACATGGAATAGCGATGATTATGTACATTAACTGACTTGCAGGTAGCAGTTATTTGCTACATACACTAGTATAAATTGTGCAGAAGTACTCCAAATGATAGAATGAAAGTCTCGAAGGTAAATTATTCTTTTATTTCTTCTGCATAATTTTATTGAAATCTGAATTTCAAAGTGGTAGTGGTTTCCTGTGGCCTAGTCTTTTCCTGTGTGTTACTGGTTGGTGGCCTAGCTATCTGTCATGCTCAACACTCATTAAAAAGTAGTTGACAGGTGTCACTGTTCTGGGATGTGAAGATGGCGTAGAAACAGTCCTCAGCCTTTTTCCATGGTGGAGAGCAAAAGCAGAGGAGGAGAAAGGAGACATTTTTCCTCACAACCTATTCATTTTCTTGTTTTGTCTCAAATACCTAGTTCATGTCTTTATGGGATGCTATATTGGGTATGAGTTAATATGAGAAGAGTGAAATAGGGAGTTCCATGAAGTTTTCTAGAAACGTGAGGAGTACCAGAAGAAATGGGTACTCACCAGGATGTAATTTAAGAGTCTTTTCCTGTGTGAAGTTGAACTTAGTGCCAAGGGTGTGCAAATCAGTAATAGAGGCCAGAAAGTTTAGTGTTTTTGCCCGATAATTCAGTGCTTAGCATAATAAAAAAAAGTCGGCGGTTAAATTAGTTTTAAAATATATATTCCTGTAAGTGATCATTCTATAGTTAATGACAATATACAGTTTATAATGAAATTAAATATTCTGAGTAGATAGTATATGTCAGATTCTCGGTTTCTTCATGTTTACTGTGTGCATTTGATACAAAGAAATAAAATAAACCCTGAGCAGACAAAAAAAATCCACCACACCAAAACCCAGTAGAATACAGGATTGTAAGCCCTGATTGATTGGTGATGACAGCTGACTCTAAATTTGTGTCACTGGTCATACTGTTTTCAGAGTTTAGGATAAAAGATCAGTGACAGGATTAATGTGAACATGTTGTCATAGGTGATGATGAAATGCAGGTATGTAGGTAGGTTTATTACTTGTTTTATTGCTTGCTGAATTTTGTTTAGTGGGCTTGATTTAGGGCATATTTTAGTTCGTAGTGCCTTTTCTTGATTAAGATAGTTAAGATTCTGAGAACATTTGGGCACTTTAAAGTGTCTTAGAACTCAAACAACAAATCCTACTTAATAAAATGAAATTTGGCCATACATTCATTCACCTAATCTAATCAATGTAGATTAATAATGAAGTGAGATTTCCTTCTTCCTGTGCCTCAAACAAACTTGCGGGTTTTCTGCAAGATACTCTTGAGTCAAGTAATCCTGACTGGAGTCTTATAAATTATTACTGAGGTTTTGTTTGTGTGGTTTTTAGTCAGATATTGTTGATTAATTCCAGATGTTAATAGCTCGTATTGTTCAAAGCAAGCAGAAACAATTCATTGAGATCACCCAGCTCCTACGTGTTAGTCATTGAAGAAGATGAAATTTTCTGTTTAAAACGTATTTTACCATACATGTCCTGTGGTGGTTCTGTTGATTTTTTTTGTACTGCGTTTTTTTATGAGTGTTTGAATTTATTTTTTTTAAGGACCATAATGCAAATCTTGTAAAGCAGTAGGCATGTAAAAATTGGCGAGTTCTATTTGTTCTGTTGCTTTGGGGTTTTTGTTATTGTTTTTGCTTTTTTTGTTGTTTGGTTTATTTTTTGTTAAACCCCTCTTTAATGGGAACATGAAAAGTACCATAAAATTAAAAGGAGTGCATCCATTAAAAGGAGTGGTTCTTCATGTCTTTAATACAATTGTTTTAGAGCCTTTTTTGTTATCTTTTGTTTGTTTTACAGAAAAGGCATAGAGAGATTGCCAGAGTTCAGAGGAAAGCTCTTGTCTGAATTTCTTCCTTTTGGTTTTGGTTTACTGTGCTCTTTAACAGGACATATTGAAAACAGTATCATTCTTGAAAGTGTTGTATAAAATGACTGGCCCAGCAGGGAGCTGTAGTGTTTTGTTCTAGTAAACTGGGTGGGTGGTGTGGTTTGGGGTGGGAGGTTTTTTTGGTGGTGGTGGTGGTTTTCTTTTTTCTGTATTAAAATGGTTGTTGGTTTTGAAACTTGTGTTGCATATGGAACACAACCCCATTTCCAGAAGTCCAGGTAACATTAACAGTTTGTTCTTTAATAGTCAAAAAGAAAATTAAACCCAGCAATTTACGTGCATTCACCAGGCACTTGATGATAAAAAAATAATAAATATCTTTCTTAAATACATTAATTTGATATGCACAATTTTAATTGGAAACAGTTATGTATAATGAATTAACAAATACAACTGATTTAATCATTACACATTTTTTATGTGCAATGCATTGTCAGACCTTGCTCAGTGTTGCAGTTGTCTGCATTTTCTCCACTTTTGAGACCTGCTGCAGTCTCAAACACAACTGTGACTTTCAAAGAGAAATACCCAACAATAGTTGCACATTTTTTATAATTCAGTTTTTTGCAAATGGTGTATTTGATTTTAAGGAAATTATTCCACTTTATTTTCATTTGTGCTCTTAACTGAGTAGTTTTTCATTACTAAATCCTACTTGCTTGGAGCCACTCTGACATGACTTGATTATTTTTTATGTTCCTTTTATAATTTAGAATGGTCTTAATTTGCACAGCTGCATACTCTATTTTGGTAGCAAACAATTTCAGGCAGGATTCGAAAGAAATTGGAATGAACTGCTGAATTAATGCAACGCTGTTTAATGGATGTAAATCACTTCCAACCAGCTGACTTGTTTGGATCTTTAGGTACTAAATAAATGGTTACCAAGCACTTAGTGTTTTGAACCTTAAATAATGGATCGCATTATGGCTTACACAAGTTATATTGGACATTTATTTTTAGATGTAGACTATTTTTCTGGAGAATGTGGTGTCTTCAAAGGAATCATGAGCAAGGCACGTGTTTTTTTTCTGCATCACCTTGATTTGCAGGTTAAGATGTCACCTGTTCAGTATTTGTTTAGTAAATGACAAAATTCTTCATGTAAATTCAAGTGAGCAAAATTCGTTTTTTCTAGAAGTTGATAAGGAGTCAAACAGTATTTTGCCTTTGTAAAAGAAAGGGAGTGCAACATTCGACTCGGGTCTAACTGCCAGCCAGTTACCCATTATCGAACATTTTCTCATCCCTTTTCTTCAGTAGAAAAGCAGATAAAACCAGTGGCAGCCCTCCCAGTCCCCACTTCCCCCTTCCTTTCCCCTCTCCCTGTTTCCTGCCTTCCCTTCTTCTGTTCATGCAAACTTCTGCTGCAGAGAATCTTGAAAAGCCACACTGGCTAAGGTAATGGGTCAATTTCTCTACTTAAACTTCACTTTCAGTGCCTTTCAAAAACCGATGTGAAAAAACTCTGGGAACTGCCGAATTTCTGGGTGACTCTTAGGAGTACGATTAGTTCTGTTTCATGCTTTGGTTAAGTCGATCTGTTGCCTACAGAAGGCCCAAGACATTTCATTTTTTTCTGTGGTGGGTGTTGCTTCTTTTTCTTGATCAAACCATTAGTGACAGATTTAGTCGTTATTATTTTCTTTTAAAAATCCTTATTTTGAATAAGGTTTGTCAATTAAATGCATTCATTTCTAACTGTGTTGAGTTAGGCAAATGGCTTTGTGGCAGACTTTGGTGTCTGTTCTGGATCAACTGACATTTAGGATTTGAGGATGTGGTCTTTGATACATAACAATTCTAACCATACAGCTAATGTTAATTATATCAAATGCAGCTGTCCTTATTACTGGAACATCTGCTCTTTAAGGTCGTTTCTGATGAGAGGTTTTGTAATTGTTTGCATCTTGGGGGAAGACTCCGGTTACTTGGCTTTGAAAAAGGCCAAGTCCTAGAAACTCCCGGGTGTTTCCGCTGACTTCAGGCTAAGTGTGTGGGAAAGGCAGGCAGACATTTTGTCTTTTTCTGTTGAGGCAATCACTGGAGGATATAATTCGAGTGTGATATTGTTTATTCTCACGGATTAAAAAACCACAAAAAAACAAAACCAAAAAAACCGCACCAAACAACCCAAACCAAGCAAAAACGCGCGCACACAAACAAATAAAAAAAGCACAACACAAGCTATCACCACCACCCCCAATCAATCACACCCCCCCCCCCCTACACAACCCCCGCCAAGAAACAAAAATTAAAAAAAAAAAAAACCAACAAAACCAAACCGAACAGCCTCCCACACACACCCAAATATCCCGTGTTGTAAGCGGTCCCTGTGTCAGGGTGGGCTGGTGCCTGACCGGCAGGCGCTGCTGCAGCTGTTTGGGGCTCGGCGGGCGAGCCCTCGGGTTACTCTTATCTGCGAGGCCACCCCCGTGCCCTTAGTAACCGAGTCGCTGCGTTTCTCGCTGCCGAACCGATCGCTCCTCCTCCGTAGCAACGCTGCGCGTTTGAAATGGAGCTTTCTGCTCCTAGTCAGCTGGTGCGAGAGGCCAGGAGGCGCAGCGGGGGAAGGTGCGGGCGGGGGGTGTGGGTGTTTCTGCCTGAACGTTCTGGAAGTGGGGTGTTGCCTCCCCAAGAAGGCAGATGGAGAGCTGGCCCTCCGGGCAGCCAGCAAGCTCTGGCCTGGATTTCCTGAGGAGACTGGAGCCGAGGATAGAAAGGGTTCCAAGTACCGGCTTCTATTTTGCAGTATCTGTTTTACTGTGTTGCGAATTGTACTGTTATTTCTGGTATTTGTGTACAAGGCTGCAGAGCTGAGTGGGGGGGCGTGGCTTTCTGTGGAAAACACGGTTTGGGTTCTTTTTGTTCGCTGTTCATAAAGCAGTGTTGGTGCTCTTTGATTTTTTTAAGCTCAGGCTGCTCATCGGATGATTCCTTCAGCAGATGACTACAGCAGTTGTGAAAGATGTATTCTGCACAGTGTTTGAATGTGCTAACATGCACAGATGTCTGAAAGCAAGATAAAAGATACAGGTGATGTGAAAGAGCAGTACAGAATCACTGGTATAGTTAAGGGTTGTCACTGTAATGTGATAGTCTTTCTAGAAAAGTAATTCTTTCTCCTTTAGAAATCATCACTTTAGGCTTTTGGATACCATAGCTGAGGATGAATTGTTACAACTAATGAAGAATAATTTTCATTACTAAACACTTTCAGACACAAAAGCGGTAGCTTTACTGTAGATGAGGACTGTGTTATGCTGACATAATCTAGAACCAGACATACAGCAAATTAGGCTCACACTGGAAAAGGGGAAATGTAAGGTAATCTGCCTATATATAGCCTTGACACTGCTGGCATTCTGAAGAGCTAGAAGAGGCCCGTGGCGAAGAGCAGCCTTATGTCCGGAGGCAGCTGTGCCTTTGCCCTGCTGGGGATTGACAAGCATCACTCTCACCAACACTTTCGATTTCCAGTAAATGGTGCCAGGCTGCAACCTACAGCATTGTTGCTAAATGTGTAGCTAGCCAAGCATTAGTGTGGGTTTAACTTCATTTTATTGAGGGTTTCTCAAATTCATGTTTGTAGCTAGTGTAACAAGCAGTATGTTTATTTACATTGAGTTGTTTCATGCTCTGAATGTTTCTTATAAAGGCAGAAAATGAGAGGAAAAATGTGTTGACAAATGATTCATCATTTTCCTGCACACACCTGGTTCCTCCCTGCCCTCCCGACTCCACCCCACCCCCCAAAAAAAAAATTATTTCTAGAATAAACATTTGTAAAATGTAATTTATTTATTGATGTACTTGAACCTTCACTTGAAGGAGAATTGTAAGACTTAAGATTAACTGTTTGAAGTTAGAGTGAGACTGAAATCCAAGCTTCTGCCTCCTTATGTCACTGTATCTTAGGTACTTGAAAAGATAAAGTGCAAAGCTCTGGATGACAGATATTTTTTCCTTCATTTGTCTAACGAAGAAATATTAAATGTGAAGTGGAAACAGCAAATTAAATGGCCAGACATGTTACCTGTCAGCATTAGGTTAAAAATGAATTTGTACTGCTTGGAGCTGATAGGTACTTATTTGTACAATGCAAAATATTGGAAGTACCAGTTTAAGAAAAGCTGGTTTCTGGGGACTGAGCATACCCATTTTTAAAATTTTATTTTAGCTACTACAGGGCGCTCACCAGAATCCCTGGGAACTGCGAATCGCTGGGCAATGTGTGGAACAGACTTCAAGGTGGAATTTATTTATTTTTTTTTTTTTAAAGACTATATTCAGTTTTCGTTTATATAAACAGTAAGCGCAGCACTTGATTTTGACACGGATCAGGATTATTAGCAAGCAAATAACTAGAGGATAGATACATTCTAGAACCCGTAGTGGTCTCTGGAGGGCGGGGGGACGTTTTGCCCGGCAGTATCTCCCTGCAGTTTAGCCTTGAAATGAGGCCCCCTTTATGTAAATTTTTACTGGCGCCAGCGAGCTGTAACTGCAGTCTGGCCGTGCTTCGGCAGCAGCTAACATGTGGCATGGACTTCTGTGCACGGATTGCAGGAGCATTCGAGTTCCTGGATCCTAAGAGCCGTACTGCTGAATCTGAAAACACGTACAAAGGAACCTGGGTGTAATTAGATTGCTATAGTAAGTGAAAATACCGAGGAAATGCTAGCTTTTTTTGTTTGTTTTTTGTTAGTGTGCTGCCTTTCACTGTGTTGTACTAAATTATGCTTGTTGGTACTACTGTGTGGTATGTGGGAGGTTCTTCACTGCACATAGTTGCTGCAGTGCTAATAGTTGGCAGCACAGAAGGAGGTACAGAGTCCGACCGAAGGCACTTGTGCTGTTCCCGTGGCGGCTGTGGCATGCTCAGGGAGCTGCAGGGACACTCCTGCCACAGTCAGCCACTTGTGTGAAGAAGTGGGAGTAGCAGCAGGCTTGAACGAGCAGATGTAGGCTGCTAGCTGAGAGGTACAACAGCACAGATCAGGCTGGCTTAGAAAGAGTACTCGTGCTGCTGCTATGTAAACAAAACGAGATCTTAGTATCAAGATGGCCGACCTGGAAGTGTACTCATGATACTTATGCAAATGAGCTACATGTTAGTGGCTTACGCAGAGGAGGAAGCTCATTTTGCACGTGCCACCTTCTCCCCAGGTAAGAGAAGCAGCTCGTTTTAGTAATTTTTGTTTTAGAGGCCTGTGAAGTTATTTTTCCACTTACATGCCCATCCCTCACTCTGGCATAATGCCAGCAATTAAATTTTGATAGGAGGTGTTTTCGGAGAGGCCTGGAAATAATTTGTTCCTGCTGTGATTATTTTTGGGTTGCTGTTGTTACAAGTTACGTAAAGTAGCAAGCACTGTAAAATGTTTACTTAATTAAAATTGAAGACTTAAAAAAATGTTAGAAATGTGAATATATAGGTTTTGCCGCTATTATTTTTGTTTGGTTAAAAGCTCTTCTGTTTTATTTCTGTGTTATTTTTGCTCCTCTAGTTGATGCACATGGAGACTTAGCAATACTGTGAGCTTACCCCTGGGAAGGGTGCAGAATTACAAAGGTTGAGTGCACCAATGGTGGTTTTTTGGCTTCATGGCATAATAAAGAAACTTCATTATCCTGATCGTAATTTGAATTATCTTCTTCTTGAGATTTGATGTTTAAACAATTGAGCATTGAACTGTTGTCCACGTATCTTTTAGTATAAATGCACATTTTCAAGTGTATATATGTAAATTTTTTTAAGATCTATTTATAAACAGGGAAACAGATAAGAATAAAATGTGTCTCTCATCTACCTCAGAAGACAGTAAGCTTGCCTTAGAGCAGTGTATTTTAACTGAATAATGGTATTGCTAATTACATAATATACTGTATTGTGGTTATGCATGTAGTGCATGAAATGACTGCATGGGCAGATGTGCTGGTTCTAGACAAATGTATTTACATTGCCTTTATTCTACAAGACAAAAATGTTGTGACAGCTTGGGAGACTGATAGGAGACGGTAAAAGAAAATCACTGGATCTTAGAGATAATTGGAGTTGGATGAACAGGCCAAGGAAAACATGGACACTTAAAGGTAGACAGCAGCTCAAGATAGGTATGGCAAACTGGTGGTAGATGTGCTTGGTCTTGTTGAGAGAAAATAGATTAATTGAAGAGAATAAAACTAAAAAGGTGTAAGGACTAAGTAGGAAGACATTATTATTTGAGCTTAAAATGGCAATGATAGGGACTAAATGTATGGCATCCGTTCTGAAATTAACTGCGTACTAAGGCAAATAGGGAAGATATGATGATGCTGTGAAATAAAACTGTAGTAGGTAGTTGATTCTGAGGAGGGCAAAATTTAGTTATAATAGAGAAAGATATTCTTCATTGATACGTCAAGGTAATATGCTGCATGCCAGCAACTCAGGCCAAATGAGTTGGGTTTTGTACATATCTCATTTAATTTGAAACCTTTAACCTTTTGGGGTTTTTTTGTGATAAATTAAGATCTTATAGGGACACAGTTATGCTTGTCATCTAAAATTCTGGTTATTTGTATACCCAGACCAGAAAAGTATCAGATTTGTGTCTGTGGGCACATGTGAGAAATTATATTAATAGGTATATGGTAGATTTTCCCCTAAGAAATTACATGGAAATTACATAGAAATCACAATTAGCAACTACCAAAGTTGTCTGTAAAGGGCAACTTCTGTTAAAACCAGTCTTTGAAATGTGAAGGGAGGAGCCCTGAATTGCTTCCTCCTTTTCTGTAGAGTGTGAGGATGAAGTGTGTAAGTAGAGGAGAAATGGCATAAAGAGGGGCATGAAAAATGTAGAAAGCTGATTATAAGCAACAAAATGTTCCTGAGAGAAAACCTTCACTTGTAAAGCAAAGGATAACAAAGGTGAGATTGTTAAAAATTGAGAGATAATTCTAAGAGTAATGTAGATGACAATGATTACATGATCCATAGTGAAAGAGAAAAGGCAGAAGATTCCAGTAAGTATTTTTGAGTTTTCTTTTAGATATAAGTGATATTACATTATAATGTCTCACAGGTGACTTAAGTACTTTAAATCTTAGGAGCAGGAAGGAGGATACTAAAAAGTCTATGAGAGGCATTTCTTAACAAAGGCTACAAGCAGGTCTTTATAATCTTCACCCAGGAGTTCTAAAAGAAACTTGAAAACTTTTGAAATAAGAAGGTCAAGCAGGATGACCTAGATCTAACTATTTAGCCCCCCGTAAGTCCTGGATAAAAATAATGGAGGGACAACTGAGGGGTTCAGTAAATAAGAAAGATTATTATCAGAATTAATGCTCAGGCAGTTCTATGGAAAGAAAGCTTAATTTAAAAAAGAAACGTAATGTGATTTGTTTTAGAATGAGGTTTTTAGGTCTAAATACCCAATACGTATAATGCAATTATACCTTGATACACTCTTTTTCTTATTTAACAAACACCACCTTTCCCTGCCCCCAAACACTGTGTCTATACAGTGTTATGTTGATTTAAAAGTTTTTTAAAGCTTTTAAAAGCTGGGGTAGGATGCATGCTGTAAGTAGTTTCTTTACAGTAGGTATTGTAAAGCAGTTACTTTTGTTAACTTTCAGAGAGTAGAAAGATCAAGTCTTGGAGTTATCTGGACCATGTGCTTAGTGGGACCCACTCCAGCAGTATTATACTGCACAGCAAAATCTCAAGCTGTATATTTAGAAACTGTATGTTACAGGACATCTGCTCAACAGGAAGTCCTATCCTGGTGTTTAGCAGGGATCATAGAGATAAAAATGTGAGCTAAAGCCCCAAATAGAAAGTTAATGTAGAGGGGATGGAATTCTGTTGAATACAGAGAAAGAGTAAGGAAGTCATCCACTACATTCATCATTAATACTGATCATGTGAATTCCATATCAATACAGGTTACAGTCTTGTTGTTTAAAAGGGTTTTTTTTACAATGTTGAAAGATAAGGAAGGGTCCTGCAGAAAAGGCACAAGAACCACTGGCTTAAGAACACAATTGTAAAATAATTTAAAATTTAAACTGAAAATCTAGGTTGGAGGGACCTCTGGAGATCTTCTAGTCTGATATCTTGAAAGAAGGATAACCTCAAAACGCTACCAGATTGCACTGGGGTTTGGCAGGGTGACACTTGAAAATCAGCAGAGATTCTGCAACCATTTTTGTTAAGCTGTTTCACTACTTTTGTGGTGAGGAAGCATTAGCTACATCTGTCTGGAATTTCTTCTGCTGCAGGCTGTATTTGTTTCCTCTTGCAAGTGTGTTGTGCATCTCTGAGAAGTCTGGCTTTGTCTTCTCTATGAATACCGGTCATGTTGTTGAAGAAGCAATTAGTAATTTTCCCCACTTAGCATTTTACATGGTGCACAAATTCAGCTCACGAGTCTCACCTCATCTGTCATGTTATCCAGCTCTCAATCATCTTTATGGTTCTCCATTGAATCTGCCTATCTATATATCTTTTCCATTCAGGGTCCCTAAAGTGGATGCAACATACTTCAGATGCAGGTTCACAGGTGCCAAGTAGTGTAGAATAATTACTTGCTTTCATCTGCAGGCTGTGTTTTTGCCTATGCATACTAGTTTTGAATTTTAAAAGAATTAGTGTAAAGCAGGAATTTCATTGAATATGTTCCTTCAGAAAGCAAGAATTACTACCAAAGAATTACTACTTCAAGACAAGAGGGCATGGTCTCAAGTTATGCCAGGGGAGGTTTAGGTTGGATATTAGAATTTCTTTACGAAGAGGATGATCAGACGTTGGAATGGGCTGCCCAGGGAAGTGGTGGATTCTCCGTCCCTGGAGATATTTAAAAAGAGACTGGATGTGGCACTCAGTGCCATGGTCTGGTAACTGTGACGATAGTGGATCAAGGGTTGGACTTGATGATCTCTGAGGTCCCTTCCAACCCAGCCAATTCTATGATTCTATTCTATGGTTGTATGATCTTTGAGAATATGCTTTGTCATAAATAATTTTTTAAAATAGGGTCCCCAATCCAGAAGGGGGAAGAAGGGGAAAAAAAAAAAGCGACTAAAGAAAGTGAATTTTCTGTCTTAGTGTATTATTTCTTTACAGAAAGATAGTAATCTTTATTTGAAGACAGGCTTAAAAGAAAGGCCTACCTATGGTACTTAGATGGCATATGGATTTGGAAGAGCTGATGCATGAGGCATCCCTGCAGCTGGGTTACGTGGGATAATGCAGGCATGAAGTCTTCCATGTAATCTAAATTTCAGGTAATTTGATGCAGTTACCTAGTAGAGATTGTTACAGACTTTACCACTAGTTTGGCTCAGAGCTGGTTAAATATTTAGACAAACCATACCCAGCCTTACACTGATGTGGAGAGACCCTAGAAAAGTTGTCTAGGTCTTATGTCTAAGAATTTCTGGATCATCTCATCTTGTGGCTCTTAGCCAGTTAAGATATTTAGATGATGTCAAGAAAGTCAGCCAGGTTGCATTAGCCAAGTGATTTTCTGGTTTCAGCAAATGGATGGCTAAGGGCATTCAATGCCAATATAACCATAGAAATGGTTCATTTTGTTGTCATGCAATGTCTTTAATTCCATCAGTTTCATATTTTTCACCAGTCATGTTTGAGTGGGTAGTATTGCTTCATTCCACACCTTCCCTTCTGAAAGGACAGTGGGCAAGACTTACTGTGCAGAATAACTTGTAACTTTTGAATGAAAACCCTTATAATCAAAAAAAGTAAAACACCTAATTGTCTTCAGTCATCTTCGTGCACTGTAGTCAGTAATGTTATATCGTTTTTATATTTGCGATTTTATTTCTCTTTTATTATGAGTCTTTTTCTTAATTTGTGGTCAGACCTGGTTTTCCTTTTGTGCTTACATCTGGTTTGTTTGGGCTGGAGTATTTTAATCAAAGAGAATAATACATAGAGCTATGACTTTTTGTACCGCCCTGTTATAGAACTTAAATTACAAGATCAGTCACAGGCATATCTGTCAGTTTGAGGTAGAGGCTTGCCCACTCTGTATGTTGGAGTAGGAGGGGAAGTGGTCCCTTCTGTTCTCCATCAGCAACCCCATAGAGGGAGAAGTCAAACCTTGTTTAGCAGTTCTGAATAGATATGAACTCTACTTAAGAAATATCATCCATGCTGCAAATAATTAATGTATTACCTTTACTGAAAATAGTTACGAGCTTTTCCAACTTTGATTGAGGTAGAGCATCAGCAACTTCCTGTTCATGTAGTTGGTTTCATTATTGATCAGAAGGGGAAATTGTGAAGCTCTGTCACACCTGGATTTACTATGACAAGATGCGATGGAAAGATATTTCTGAACATTCTGTAGCCTGGGATTTTGTACTGACAGCCCTAATAGTACTTGTTATGTTTGACAGCAGCAGGGAGAATGGAACTAATGTCTTGTGAGCAAGTTTGCAGAGTGAGAAATAGCAGAACTGCATTGGCGTCATTTTATTGGCTGGGATAAATCTGTTGCTGTGCATGCCAGCACAAGAGCTGCATGTGCATACCAGCAAGCATTGCTGACAGTAATAAGGCAAATTTGGCAAATAATTTGCTGTTGCTGGACTAGGTAATTACCAGTCAGCTCAGTAATGGAGGGGGAGGTAATGCAAAACCAAGACTGTTCATTTGGCTCAGAAAACCAGCTGTCATAGAACTACCAAAATTAAGTTCTAACATCTTAACTTTAGAGCCACTTAAAGGAGATGATGCAGGCTAGCAGGTGGTTTAGATGTGATTATTTCTAGCTTGGTATGGGAAATGAGCTGCTTCTAGGGGAAAAGGCTTTGCAAGAAACAATCACAAAAAGTGATTGTTTCTAATGAAGTGTTAGCACTCATTTAACAAGGATATTGGAACAACAGCTTACAGAATAATGAAAGCACTTGATGAATATAAACGTGATAGAAGACTGGTTGATACTTGAGCTGGGGAAGGCTAATGTTATTTATCCCTTAATAGCTACAGTGCTGTTTGTGTGCAGAATCTGATCATTTTTTAATATCTAACTAATATATATATATATGTATATATATAAATCTTTAAAAATATCAAGTCTGTTAATGAAAGCAGCATATATTGCTGGCTTTCCCTAAAAGAAGATGAAAGCATCTTGATGATCAATACTCTAGTTATGTAAAATGGAAAAGAAATTTTTCTTCTCAAACAACTGTGGTTATTAACTACTCTGTTCAAATGCAGCATATGTAGCAATTTGAAAATTATTGATAGGATCTGTTTTTTTCGCACACTGATGGACTACTGTGCTACTGCAGTAGTGTCTGCAAAATTTGGGAGGGTCAGCATACTGTTGGCAGGAGCCTTTTCTGAGAATTGTGCACTCTGAAAACAAGATGGAAATTCTCAGGATTCATTGACTGTTTTGAAAAAAATACATGTTATTGCCTCTGCTCAGACTTCTGGCTTCAATTAGTTTTGAGTAGTAAAGCCAGCTTAAAATTGTTTGAGTTTTGAGAAGAAATCATTTGGGTATTCAGTGCTGCTGCTGTCATGATCATCAAGGAGATGGAACCAGACAAGGTGTCTGCACAGGTAGTGAAGTCACTGAACCTGAGTCAGTGCTATGAACCTGAACTCACAATACTTGTATGTTAAGATGTGGAGCCTAGTGCTTTGAAACTTTACAATAAGCAGGCTATGTCTACCCAAAAACACAACATCCAGATGTGAATCTGAAATTAAAGGGTGTCTCTAGCATGAAAGGCCAAATGCCTGAATTGTCAACATTCATCCCAGACCTGTTTTGCATTTTGCTGTGCCATATGACTAGTTAAACACTTGAATGCATATGTGGTGTTGTCTGGATGTAATGTCAAGAGACTTTACTTAACTTTTGCATCTAGATACCATTTGTGGGAGTGAGAAGGTTTCTATAGATACCAAGATAAGCAGACACTTTCTGAGCTTTATAGTTTGCTCAAATAATGGCTTCTTGATTTGCCATAAAGTTTAAAGAACAGAGGTGCTTTTGATACAAAGCATTTCCAAGCTGAGGGTAACTTCTACTTGGATTCCAGTCTTCCTATTTAAGATTCACAAGTAGATTGTCATGTTCTGTCAGAACAGGATGATGTCAGGTATTTTACAAAAGATTAAAAGAAGCAGCTTGTTTTTTGCTACCTATCAAACAGGTATTTTATTTCATGGACCGCCTTCATTACTGCGCATCGATTTATTCATTTGTTTGGGAGTTAAGTCACCAGATGAAAAGTCTTACATAATTAGAAATACATAGTAGGGAGAAGAGTATTCCAGGTAAATTATTTCTCAAGGTCAGTGAAGAGATGAAGTGATTTTAATTTTTTAAAGAAGTTGTTTCCCTGCAGAACTGGGACAGGCTTCTTACTTGAATCAAAATCTGGAAACAATACTGGTTTGCTAAAGATCTCTTCACCCCAATCCTTTCTAGAGGTTAAATAAGCCTTCCTTTATGTACAATATGAAATTTTCATTGATACGTAATTGTTACTAAGCTAGTACAGCCTGTGTAATCTGTGCTCTTTGATGCAGCACAAGGATAATTTTGAATTGGGCTTTGCTTTTGATATATTAAAAATACGAGGAAAATTACATTCTGGAGTTTTGCATCTCTTAAATGTATGCCACAAATTATTAGTGTTATTTCATGACTTAGGTAGTCTCCAGGCAACTTTCACTGCAGCAGAGAAACCTTTTTTTGGTAGCTTGGAGAAAGAAAGGAGGCATTTGCTTTGAGTTTCCTACACTTCTGGAATTTAGGATCAGTTAGTTTTCAAGGACAGGATTCACTTCACAGACAGTCATGTAATGCCATTTCATATGATCTAGGATGTGACTTCTGCATCTCAGCTGTGATTCCAGAAGGGCACTGGTCTCCTGTGCAGTATCTGCTAGCTTCATGCAGGTTCTAGAGCATCAAAACCAATACTGGTTGCATGTTCTTAGGCTACTGAGTCTCATGGGTTGGATTTCTAAGTTTCTTGAACTTCTCCCTTTACCACAGCTTACTATAACCTCTGACGCTCCATCTTGTTGTCCTTAAAGCTAGAAAATCTGAACACTTCATAACTCTTCAGGTAAAACATTGCATCGTACTTAGCTTAAACTAAGATGTAAATGTTCAGTTAATGCAGCACGAGTAGTTCCAGTTTTCCCCATCAAGATACACTGTATACTCTGTTCTTGCTCTCATAAATTCGAATTACTTGAAATAGATTCTAGAAGCACTGTCTAAAACTTGGTGATCAATACTAGAAACTGCCTTAATAGGGGAAGCATTCTAATATTCAGTAAAACTGAAGCACTGAAAATAGATCTTTTTGCTTTGGTTATTTGGAGATTTTGGTCATGTTTATTTCAGTACTCGTGTGGGGAAAAACAAAAAACACCTACACAAACAGTGGAATTTGGCATGAACTTGTAATTTGTGGAATTTTCTTAAAAGCTGTGAATTTATTAATAAGAATTTCCGCTCTTCAAATTCAAAATCTGAAACGCATTCTTAAAGAATAGGGAAATCCCTTACTTAGTACAGTGTTAATGTCCCCAAGATCTAGAATTAAACCAAGGATAATCAGAATCACTGAAGTCTCACAGACAGTCATGCCCAATGATACGAATTAATAATTTGTGAGTCATCTAACCTTACTTTTTCCCACAAATTATGCACACATGATAGCAAGTATACTTAGTGTATCTTTAGGAACTTCACATTAGTTAGACATAGACACACACTTACCATCTTAGTGGTGAAAGTAGATAAGCCACCAGTTGCTATTGGTTGAGGAGAATGAAAATGATCTCCAAATAATCTAGATGTGGTTTCAGAATTTTGCATTCACATTGCTTAAGCAGCACTTGTGACTTTGTGGTTATAGATATTTGCTCCTAGCCTTTGCCACCCTGTTCATTACTTAGGTACAGCAAGCAGGTGGATCTGAAAATTGATCTGAAAGGCTATTGGGTAGAAGGAGCTGGTTGAGTGTTTCACTTTATTGTGATGTAGAAACTGTTCTGACAACATAGTAGAAGTAGCATAGGGTGGGAATGAGGGACTGAGGACTAAGGGGTAGGAGTTCCTGCTGCAAAAAAATGCACATTGATCTTTAGTGCCAACAATCCTGTAAATGTCCACAGTAATTGTAGATCTGAATTTTTGATGGTTACAGGGAAGGACTATATTTTACAAGGACAGAGAAAAAAAAAGGTTTCTAAGGGCATTACATAACCATTGTGTGTTGAAGTTTTGCTTTTGGTTTAGATGGGGTTGGAGTCTAATCTCTTACTCAATTTAGAAAGTATTTTTATTATGTTGACTTTACAGAAAGCTATGTCTATACAGAATAACAATGAGAGATTATAAATGCATCAATGTTATGTAATGTGCTTCTTTCTCACACTGTCTCAGTCTTACTGAATAACACGCTCCTATTTTCAAGTCTGTCTTCTGCTGAAATGCCTCTTGCTTTAGGTCTGTCTTCTTTTAATTTCCTCATCTGCAAATACATAGCAGAACAGTTAAGCCACAAATGAGGAAGCAAACTAGATTTTTTTCTCTTCTTAAATTTGAGCGTGTGGATGGTCCGTTATTACTATTTTATTCTTGAAGAGGTCTGAAGTGTTCTAAAAGGGTTGAGACCAGAACAGGATTTTTTCCAGCCTTTTTAAGGAAGATCTTCCAAGGATTGCTGGCAGACCCTATGTTTAAAACTTCTTGTGCTTAAAAAGAAGCAGTTCTTCTCTGCCTGAGTAAGGGGGAGAACTTGAACTGACTGAAACAGTTGCTCAGCTCTTCTGAAGGTACTCCTGCAGTAAGGCATTGGCCAACAAGATTCTGAGAGAGAGCAAGAGGCTCTAAAGCTTGTTGCTTGCTCTTTCTATCACCTGTCATCATCTGTGCACAGTTTGAAAGTGAACCAAAGCTGTGTCATGCCAGCAATGTCAGCCCAGTTCCATCTCAATTGAGAAAGAACTCTGATGGCTAGTTTTGGATCATGTGGTTTAAAATCTGGTCCTCTGGATGTAGGCTGAACACCTCCTGTAACAGAGGATCTCTGCTGTGTCTAGGAGGCCCCTTATGAAGTCAGTAATTCAAACATACATAATCCTTCAAGTGTCCTGAAAGAATAAACCCAGAGTTCTGCTGTCAGAAGATGCCTACATCAAATTCTGCTTTGTGCGGGATAAAGGATTGGGAAGGACTAAATGTGGATCTTTCTTTGAAGCAAAAAAATACATAGCCCCAGCAAAAAAAGGATACAAAAAAGATTGTCCCTTTTTTTAAATTCTCTGAGATGGTGAGAAAATCCACCGAAGTCTGATTGAAAACCTTGATAAGAAAAACAGCAAAGGAAGCTGGTCTCTGTCACTGTCGAGTATTTTGTTAAAACACGTTCCCCTCAGCATTTTATAGAGAATATCATAATACTGTCCATCAGAAAGCAAAGAAGCTACCTCCATCCCTGAAGTAGTTCCATAGAGGAAGATATTTGTTGGAATAGGATGTGTTTTGTCCCTACCAAACAGCATTAAAAAAACTCAAACAAACCAGGCCTCCAACACAAAAACAACAAGTATCTTTGATAAGATGTCTGCAAGAAAGGAAAACTATACTGCTCATCCAGTCTGAGTCAGAATCCTTACTCAGTATCGTTCTTTCTGAATAAGAAAACATGTTCTGGGTGAAGGCTTCTTCCAAGCAAAAATGAAAGATCGATAGGTATTATAATTAAACTGTTAATTCAAAATAAGAGTCTTTATCTTTCCATAACATGGATATCCTAATACAGAAAGGAGACCCATTGCCAAACCACCTCATAAGCAGAACAAAAATGTTGTGGGGTTGTTTTTTTTTTTCTTTCTTCAAGGGTTACCTATGATTGGCACTCCTGTAGCTCCATTTACTGTTATAACCACTTCATTTGTTAGTTTGGTGACTTCTTTTTGAAGTCTTTTGGAATCAAAATGTCATGGTTATAAAGTAGAGTGTTTATAGTTTTGTCTCAGATGAGTGTGGGGGTGTCTTAACACTATCGTGGTACATTGTCTTGAATACTCGAAAAACTTAATAATGTGCCTAGTTTCAAAGGAGAAAATAGAACTTGGAGGGAACATTTGCCCTCTGAAAACAAATATTTTTTTAGAATGTTCCTTCAAGGATCACGTTTCTTGAGCAGACAGTTTTCAGTGGAGCTGTACAAGTTTTTAAAGAGGATAGTAACGTACTCCAAAGAAAATGGATTTGAAGGATTCTTGGAAGGTTATCTGGATCAATAGCTTGTGCTACCTCTTCAACGGTATTTTATTAGAGAAGTTCTCCCCGAAGAAGATCCCATGTGACAGATGAACATGATCTAGTTAATATTCACCTTTTGGGCACACAGATGTGAACTTGAGATGGTCACAGATACAGAATAGTCAGAAGAGTCTGGAGTTAGTCTGCAAGATGAACAGGAAACAGCTAACCTATGTTATATGACAGCATGTGAAGAAAGTATGAATACTGATGTCTTCAGTCATTCAAAGAGAAATTTAGCCCTATTTTTGTAATTAGGTGAAACTAGAGCCCTTTCTTTAGAAGAAAAAAGCAAACAAGCATTATGGCTTGCTGGTTTACCAAGCAAAAGTCAGCCTGTGGAGAGCTACATTCAGAATATTTCTTCTGATGTTAAATGTTGCTGAGTAGAACCTTGCTGGAGGTTGAGCTATTACAGCAAACCTTAATTAATATTTAAGACTATTTTTCTTTTGAGGTTTTTATACCATTTATCAGTGGAGGCATTCCTGAGTACAATTCAAACTGTCTTCTCCTGGCATCTAACTCTGGGTGGCATTTGAGAAGCTTTCTAGACAAGAAAAATAAACCTTGTAGGTAAATACTCGTACTCTTTGTGGATGCGTTTTTCTCCGTGTAATTTCCTGTGGAATCTGAGAAGGCAAGCAGTCTAAAATAGCTGTATAAATTCTTCACTTACTTCTGTGTTCATGATGCTGCTGTATTGTTGCTTCATCAACTGCTTTTCTCCCTGCCACAATGGTAAAATTAAGGACATTTTTTGTAGAGCTATCTTGAGCTATTCAAACTGCGGTTTGGAGATGTCTTTTATAGACCAAGTATTAACCACTGCTGAACGTGTTGGCAGTGTCACTGTAGCCTGGCCATGGGCTTTTTGGTCCAGGCTCAAAAGCTTTCCATGGACTGTTGTAGCAAAATCATTGTCAAAAAAAATGTATCAGTTCAGTAAAACTTGCATCTTCTTTTTTTCTGTATTGTATTATGAATGGCAGTTTGATGTTTTATGCAGACTATCAATGCTTCCTGAGTTTGTAATGTTGTCTTGTTTTATTTTTAAAGATGTACAGTAGCAAGCAAAACAGCGACCTTATTACTGGAAGAAATGCATTCTGCTTTTGTTTAATTCCATTCTTTCTACGTAGGAATGCAACACTGCCCTTGGTAGGTGGCTCTGTCTGAGCAGAAGGAGGCATGGGTCCTAGGAGGACTGTACCTCTAAACACGTATCTCAGGTTCACTAAGCTAATATTTATGATCTTACCAGTCAGCATCAACAAAATCTTTCTGGATGATTCCCGTCCAGAAGCTTGCTGCCAGCTACCATGCACAGTTGACAGTGTTCAGTGACTGCAAACTGGGATTCATAGTTGTCTTTGAAAATAATTCCACAGGAAAAAAAAGAAAACATGTCATCGTAGATGTGAAGTTCATAGCCAGGAATGGCTTTTTGAGTGGTTTATTTGTGCATCCTTTATAATGGCAAACTTAATTGGAATCATTATTGAAGAGCCTCAAGATACAAGAGAGAGTTCTGGGAGTGTAAGGTGATCTCATTTGAAGCCTTGTATCTTCTTATTCAAAAAAAGGCAGAGTTCTTCATCTGTAAATTGGAACATTACACAGTCTTTTTTATTTTGCATTTGAATCTTCTAAGAACCCTAACCCAAGATAACCTGCATCCTGCTGTGTTCAAGAGGACCATCAGGAAAATATTTAACATACAACTTTCTTCTTTCCTCTTCAAGGACCTTTCTCTAGGAAGTTGAGAAAACACAAAAGTTGATTCTTTCTTGGTCATGAAGAGATGCCTTCTGACTACAGATTTTTATTTTATTTTATTACATTTAGAAGTCTACATTCCCTTGAAATACTAAAAATAAGATGTAATTAACAAAAAGTAGTTTGGATTATAGTACTGTTTGTTACAGGCATGGCTGTTGATATTTGGCCATACTGCAACGCAAAAGATAAATGCAAGCTAATTAGGAGCTAGAGCACCTTATTCACAGAGGCTGGTGATGGAAGGCTAAATCTAAGTGACATCACCTTTTAAAGTAACCAGGGCTCTTTGAATAATTTTAATGAACTTTATAGTTTACTGATCACAGAAGCCCAGTTTTGATAGGGACCTGTGTCAATATGAATTTACATAAAGATTGATTGGATTTATTCATGCAGCTGGATAAAACAATGTCAGACTTAAGAAGTCCCCTTCAAAAGTGCCTCTGTGCAAAATTTTTTTTAGACTGGGTTGTTCGAAGTCCCATCCAACTTCTCATTACACACAGCCAACTGATGAATTTCTTCCTAATATCTAACCTAAATCTACCCTCTTCCAGTTAAAAGCCCTTATCCCTCATCCTGTCACTACATGCTCCTTATAAGAAGATCCTCCTCAGCTTTGCTGTGGGCTCTGTTCACATACTGAAAGACTCCTGTAAGGTCTCTCTGAAGCCTTCTCTTTTCCAGGCTGAACAACCCCAGCTGTCTCAGCCTGTCTTTGTAGGGGAGATGCTCCATCCCTCTGATCATCTTCAGGACCTTCCTGTGGACTTGCTCCAGCACCTCCATGTCCTTTTTAGGTTGGGGGCTCCAGAACAGGACAGTGGTCTAGGTTGGGTCTCACAGGAGTGGAGTAGAGTGGGAAGAATTACCTTCCTTGACCTGTTAGCTATGGCTGCTATGTTTCTTTTGATGCAGCCTAGGATACAGGTAGCCTTTTGGGCTGCAAGTGCACATTGCTGGCTCATGTTGAGCTTCTCATCAGCCAGCACCCCCAAGTCCTTCTCAGAGCTACTTTCAATCCATTCTCAGCCTAGCCTGTATTTATGCTGGGGATTGCTCTGACCCAGGTGCAGAACTTTGCACTTGGACATAACTGAAGGTCGGCATGGGTGCAGTCCTGTCAGGATCCCTCTGGATGGCATCCCTACCCTCCAGTGTGTTGACTGCACCACACAGCTTGGGTTCATCAGCAGACTTGCTGAGGCTGCACTCAATTCCACTATCAATGTTGCTGACAAAGATGCTGAACAGCATCTGACCCAGTACCAGTTCCCCGAGGAATGTCACTTGTCACTGGTCTCCACTTGGCCATCAAGCTGTTGACCGCTACTCTTTGAGTGTGACCATCTAGCCAATTCCTTGCCCACAGAGTGGACCATCCATTGTATCAGTATATTTCAATTTAGAGACCAGGATGTCATGTGGGGCAGTGCTGTATGTTTTGCACGAGTCCAGGTAGATTATTTCAGTTGCTTTCCCCTTGTCCATTGATGCTGTGACTCCATCATAAAAGGCCACCAAATTTTTCAGGCATGATTTGCCTTGTTTGCTGTTACAAATCACCTCCACATTTTTCATATGCCTTAGGATAGTTTCCAGGAGGATCTGTTCCACGATCTTGCTGGGCACAGGGATGAGTCTGACTGGCCTGTAGTCCCCCAGTTCCTGGAAGAGCTGAACAAATCTAGATAATAATACAAACTGCTCTGTGGTTTGAGGTTATTGTTATATGAAAGTGTTATTGTTATGTGAGGTTATTGTTACTGTGAAAGTCTCTACTTTCTGTTTTTGTTTACCCTAAGTAGAGAAACTAGAAATCAAAAGAGTTACTTCAGTAACTCTTAGGACTCACTGAAACCAGGTGACATTTCTGTAGCACTATGATGTTTCTTGCCATATGCAAATACGCTGTGATACTTTTATCTGCAGAAAATACAGTGATATTTAGAAAAGCACAGGAGAAAAGAGTTTTCCTTCTGGTGGGGTTTCTTGAGTTTTGGGGATTTTTTTTTCCCTACCTATGATTTTTGATAGTTTAATCTGTATGCTTGGGGGAAGAAGTCTTTATGGAAGAGGATCCCCAAAAGAGAATTGTAAAGGCAGAACCCAACATATAAAGAAAAAGCACCTACTGGCCCCTGAGGAATCTACCTAATTGCATTATGTAACAGTTGTGAACAGCTCACTTTTACATTTGGTTTCTGATGTTACAGAATCAGTGCATTATGGGTCCTTGGAAAAGAAGAGAAACAAGAGTATTAGGTTCCAATGAATATTCCCAAATGGCATGTGTCAAAATTGAGATGAAATTAAAGCAATGTTGCTTAGCAACCGTGGTGGTCTCTGGTGACCACAGATGAATACAGTGAGTGTTTACAGCAGCAGGGCAGCTGTAAAGTAAGTCTGTCTGAAGAAGGTTTTCTAGAGAAATTATTTTTTCTCATGAAACTCAGTAATTTTTTGCTCCTCATTCTGGTGAACCTTCAAACTACCTTTGTCAGGGATGGGAAAAAACAACCTGTCAATAAAACTGATTTTGCAACTTGATGTTTACCTAGTGGTAAATAATACTTTGTATCAAATACTTTGGTATTATATTTTACATTATAGGAGCAATAAGCTCCAGTATTTCTATTCCTCAACTTGTCTTCAGAATTTGGGGCAGGATTATACTGGATTAGTTGTGCATAGGCTATGTTAGCAGAACTGGGAGAAAAAGGATTTCATTATATGAGGATAAATTTATTTCGGTATAAATCTGTGGAATTTATCTCAGTATAAATTGTTTTCCCCAGGTGTCAGTACTGGGGCTAGTTCTGTTTAATATCTTTATCAATTACCTGGAGAAAAGGGATCAAGTGCACCCTCCAGCTTGCAGATGACACCAAGTTATAGGTGGGAATGTTTAGCTGCCTGAGAGTAGGAAGGCTCTACAGAAGGATCAGGACAGGTTGGATCAATGGGCCAAAGCCAGCTGTAAGAAATTCAACAAGACCAAGTGTGGGATTCTTCAGTTGGTTCCTAATAACCTGATGCAACACTACAGGCTTGAGGAAAAGCGTCTGGAAAGCTGCCTGGTGGGAAAGCACTCGTAGGTATTGGTCAGCTGAACTGGCTGAATATGAGCTGGCAGTGTGCTCCAGTGGCCAAGAAGGCCAACAGCATCCTGGCTTCTATCAGGAATAGCGTGGCCAGCAGGACTAGGGAAGTGATTGTTCCCCTGAAAAACGAAAACCAAACCAACCAACCAACAAACCAACAACAAAACCAGAAACACCTCCCTTCCCCCCCAGAAAAAAGACCATAAAAAAATAACAAAAAAACCCACGCCAAAACCACCGTGCCACAACAAACAAAACAAACCACCTGAAAAAGAGGTATGTTTTTTACAGGCACATTAAAAGTCTTTGTTGCGTGCTCAGTGTAACCTCGCCTGGACTTCTGAAAATAACCTACCCCCTTTTACAATGGCATCTTTAAGCCTTCCAATATACATTGCCCTTAAAACAAAGCCATTCATAGTAGTGTTTATTCAATGTCCTGTTGCTTTGTAGTGTATTCCTAAATTAAAAAATTCTGATTCATACCCTCTCATTACTACTGCATCATTCTTAAATATTAAAACCACTGTCCTTATCTGGTTACAGCACCTTGAAGAATTTTGCAAGATCTGTTAAACTTGGTATTCCTTGAAGTGTCTTCAAGTATATTTCACTATATTCTTATCAGCGGCATTTACTGAATGAAGAGTGCATATCACCATATCAGAGTAGTAAACAGTTGAAAAATGAATGCAAGAAAATGCAAAATGCAGCTCTGGATTTTATTGGTTAACCAAAGAAATGGTAGTCAGGTGCTTAGCATTATATCTCAGGTCTATCAGAAGGCCATGTCTTCTGTCAAATAAATTGCTTCTCAGAAGCAGAGTCTTACTTCACTGTCTATCAATTTTTTTTGCATAGCTGATAAGAGAATATACTGCATTTATATTCCTGCAAAGACAAGTTCACTTCTGCTTATTTCGGTCTGGTCTTCTACTATTTGCTATATTTTCAGCTTCCGTACTCAAGAATCGTATTTAAAACCCTATGCAAATAAAACTAGATCCTTAAGTTCACGTATATACCATCTTTTAGACTTTTCTGACTGTAAGCTGATGACATTTTCTTCAACCATATTTATATATTTAAATAGAAAATATAGAGAGTATATGAAATTAATTTATATGTGTGGGTATGTATCTAATGCAGGCAGGGGGGAGGACTTTGTTTTTTTAATGGCATAGCATATTGGTAGAAGATTGCTTAGCAATCAGCTGTACAGTTGCTGCTCTTTTGCTGAAGATGTAACACTCCTCCAGAAGACTGACTGACCAGTCATCTGTCTACCACTGAAGGTCCTGTTTTAGAGGTCTTTTTAATATCTGGCAGCTAATGCTGAACTTTGGTCATAAAATCAGTCTTACAGCTAAGTTCATAGAGTACTCCTGTCTGGAAGGGACCTCGAAAGATCATCTGGTACAGCCTTCTTTGGGAAAGGGAGGCTAGGTGAGACTTTCTAACACCCTCTCCAATCATAGATTTAAAACCAGCAGTAGGGGATTTTGCCTTATCCCTGAGGATGTTATTCCAGTGAATCTATTGTTCTCACTGTAAAAAATCTTCTCTTGAGACAGAAGTTCTTCCTTTTCATGATTCTTTTCCCACCAAGTGATTCAGTCAAACTTCAACGGTATAGAAACCTTGAAGCTGGTTCCTACAAGCTCTTTGAGACTTGCTAATTGGATAGAAGTGGAAGGAATCTCAAGCCAGTGTTCCTGCTGAGACTAAAGCAGGGCTCTTAGCATTCCTGTGTAGCTAGTCATCAGTTGGCACCTGTATAACTTTCAACAAACCAGAGAGGGTGCTTTCCTTTCTCTCCTGGGAGAATTCTAAAGCCTGTATTGACAAGAAAAAGTTGTGCAGAAGTGGAACAATCTCCCATTTTCGTTGTTTGGTTTATTGTTTTTTAATGTGGAAGCATGTAGAAATGACTTCCTGATTCTTTGTGCATGTGATATTTTCTGCCTACTTATTGCTTTTTCTCAATCATAACCACTTCTATAAGGTAGCCTACAATGGTATAAACAGAAATAAAACTTTTTCATTTTGCTTTTTTGTTACAGACGGTAACAGAGAATTGAATAGAAATGTAAATGCTTATGTTGCATCTTTCAGAATCACTGTGCTCATCTCTGTACTGCTTCTCTGTAGAACTGGTTAGTACTGACCTGTCCAGAGAGGATGCTGTCCAATAGTGAAAATTAAATCTGCATGTTAAATCTTGCACAGTTACTTCACATTTTACTTGTGCTGAGTATACACTTGGTTTGAAGGACAGAAGACTCAGTTACCTGGGCATATAATGGGGGAGGGGGAAAAAAAAAACACAACAAACCAAAACCAAAAGAACAGATAATAACTTCAGGTTATTTATTTCTGTTATGGGTTTTACAGTGAGAAGTGTGATTGGAAAGGTACTAATGATCACAAACTGTTGATCTTTCTGTATTTATGCATTCAGTGTCCTGGTTTTTTTTATTTTGTTTGTTTTCAGTGGTGCACTATCAGCTTGATCTTTCTGAAAGCAGTTTGTTAATGTTCCCAATTGTCATGTAAAATAACTAGAAGCTTTGAATAGTAGAATAGCCTTGTTAACTAGGCTTCAATATAGCTGAGGCTGTGAGGAGTTCACCCGGGTACTTCCTTCCCCCACCCCCAAAGAAAATCTTCAACATTTTCTTCAGCTTCCCTTGTATGCAGCTACAAGTTGTTTACAAATGAAGAAATGGCACCGGACTGCTGCTACATGGAGTATTGCTGTGCGTCCTTTTTGCACTAACTTCATCAAATAAAATATCCTCTTAATTTTGTTTTATCTATCAAAGTACCTTAGAGTACTGGACAGTTTGAAAATAGTGGTTTAAGTGGTTGTGGGAACTGGTTAGAAATGTAAATGTGGGCAAAAAAAGGGTAGATGTCACTTTTTGGAAGAACCTAATCTAATGCACGACCTGATCTTACAAACTGTCAGTTTGGAAGATAACTGGTTTACTTATGGTTTACTGTTATTTTTATTAAGACAAGGCGTAAATGAAATGAAGATAGGAGAGACATGAGATTAGCAAATTGTAGGGTTTTTTTCCTTACTGTGGTTGGTTGGTCAAGTATTTCTAGGCTTGTTATCTCAAGTAACCCAGTTAACTTTCTTTCTCTACTGCTAAGTTCACCATTAGTTAAATAAATGTCAGATATATGCATTCAGTAGAGGAACCACCCAGGTCTTTGTTAGCAAATAAGTTGAAATCAGAATGATCAGATCTAGAATATTTATTGAAAAATATTTCAGTATTGTCAATGTGACAAAATTTTTGCATGCACTGTTTAAGACTAACATTTGGTATTTGTTAAAGACAGGTGTGACCACATGTAACCATCAAAGGAGACAGTTAATCCAGACTAGTTCACCAGTGGGTGTATTTGGAGTGCTGTGCTCCAGACTTCTCTACTTCTATGTGTTATTGTTTAAAGTGTTGTCTCCAACTGGCCAGATCGGCCATCAGCTACTGTTTCTCGTGAGACAGGAAAGCTGCATCAAATGTTAGTTACTGTGTTTATAGTTTATTTTTGTCAACTTAGTACAGCTACATTACAGTTTGCTCTCTTTAATATTTAGTGAAGAGGTTTAGATCAGCAAAAACTCCAATTGTTCAGTATACACCAAGCAGAAATAGAGTTTGAGGGGTTTTATTCTGTTTAGTTTTTTCCTAATACGGTTTTGCAAGGGTTTTTTTGTCAGATTATTTCCAGGTAAGAATAGAGCCAGGGAATCACAGAATTGTAGCATGATATGGGTTGTAAGAGAGCTAAAAGATCATCTAGTTCCAAGCCTTCTGCATGGGCAGGGACACCTCCCACTACACCAGGTTGTTCAAAGCCCCCAACCTGGCCTCGAACACTTCGAGGAGGAGGCAGCCACAGCCTCCCTGGACAGTTTGTTCCACTGTCTCACCAACCTCACACTAAAGCATTTCTTCCTAATGTCTAACCTAAATCTACCCTCTTCCAGTTTAAAACCATTCCCCCTTGTCCTATCACTATATGCCCTTGTAAGTAGACCCTCCCCAGCTTTCCTGAAGTCCCCCTTCAGGTACTGGAAGGCTGTTGTATATAGGTCTCCCCAGAGCCTTCTCTTCTCCAGGCTGAGCAACCCCAACTGTCTCACATCTCCTTCTGGGAGAGGTGCTTCAGCCCTCAGATTATCTTTGTGGCCCTGAAAATCAGGGAAATCAGTTTTCTGCCTAGGTAGCAAAAATTATTTGGGAGGGGAAGGGGAGAAATGCTTCAATGATGTCAACCTAAAAATTAGAAGTTTTCTTTTGAGTTTCAGGATAATCTGTGATGCTTGAAGGAGTTGCTTCTCCCTGTTGGTCCTTGTCACAAATGACAGTTCTCTTTGATTATCAAATGCAGACCCATGAATTTTGCAAATCATGTTTATTCAAGATATAATTAGTTTTAGGCTAAGCCATTTCAGGCTTCAATAGTTACCTTCCCCAAAGGGTACTCCAGCACACCAGGCTTTGATTTTTGTCAGCTTTTTGACCTTTTTAGTTGATGCAATACTCAGCTTCATGATGATGATACTTTGTGGTTTTTTGGGATAACAATATTAAGTAGAGCCATGCAAACCAGCTGTGGTTGGTATATAGTTATAACTCTTCCTTAATTAATTGTCCTGATTATGTTTAGAATAGATACCAAATCACTAAATTAATGGATACCCCAAATACATGAGTGAGTAGAGAATTTCCACTGAAAATTTCTACAGTGAAATTTCATGTGACCAGGAAAATTTGAGAGAACATCATGGAATAAAGTTTGTCATCCAATTTAAATTTTAGTAATAACACACTTGATTACAATAAGGTCATTTGGCAAAAAAGCTTAGTATGTGCATATATTTAGATGAGCCACCACAAATAATTTTTTTCTTTTATGAAACAGATAATTAAATGTTTGCACATACTGTAGGATGTGCACTGAAATGTTTTTAAAGGGATAGGGTAATATGGGTATCTTTTTCTTTTTTTTTTTTTTTTTGTACTAGTACTTACGGTATTGCATTCATAATACTGAGTATAATCAGCATTTGCTATCTAGAATTGAATACATAAGTCTGGAAATATTTAAAGAAAATTTCACATTCAGAGCTTGGTATTGCCTACAGAGCAGGGGCAAATTTTGTCTTCCATTCTTCTTAATTACACTGTCCAAAAGCAGTGTGTGTTTTAGGGCCCTTCCACCACTGTATAATCTAGTACAATCCAAAACCAGGAATTGAATTAAATTAAATTCAGCCTTTAATTTGCTTCTTTATAGTACTTTATTTTTGAAGCTTTCAATAAATAACTATATGTTATTTTATGTGTAATTAATATAATTGCACCTGTTGCTTTTATGTCAGAGTAGTAGTTATGAGAATGTAAAAATACTTAACAAGACCAACACTTGAATATATCAAATACAATTTCATTGTGGGAACAGCCTCCTTGCCTTGTCCCTAAAACACCCAAATAACCAGATGAAGCTGACTTCATGGGACACCATGTAGTGTTTTCTCTGCCTCTGGAAGGTCTGTCTATTACAGCAAGTCCTTGACTCAGACATTCACACCCAGAAAATGCAAGGCTGTTCTGTTCCATGTTCTAATGCAGCAGCCCTGCTGTTCCTGTGATTGTTTTGTCAGCCAGTTCAAGGAGCTGAGTTTAACAAAGCACTGATCCTACTAAATCTGTTTCTGAAGGTTAAGCTTCCTGATCTAGCTCAGTGTTGTTGTTGTAGGGGTAATGTAAATTGGTATTGAAAGTCTGGTATGCAACACACTAGTCTTGAAATACTTCTCTGTTCCCCTTTCTGCCCCTTCTGTTGTGCTGGCCTGAGAGTCAAAAATAGCTGTATGGCTGATAACTTCAGACAACTGATCTGGGCCGATGCTGTTTTTACTTGCTGGGTTATTTTCATTTGCTGGGTGTCGTGGTGTGGGCCCAGCTGGTGACAAAAGAAGCATGGGGCTGCTTGCTCACTTCTCCTCCCACTTGTGATTTGTCACCAGTCAGATGAGGGCAAAACAACGATAAACGAAATCAGATCTTGAAAATGCCCTCCTCCATCCCTTTCTTTCTTCCTGGGCCTGAATTACTTCACTCCCAACTTTCCTACCCCCTCACCCCAAGCAAAGCAGAGGGGTAGGAAGTGGGGGTTGTGGTCTGTCACACTTTCTCTCTGCCACTCCTTCCTTCTCAAGGAGAATAATTTCTCATACTCTTCCCCTGCTGCAGTGGGGGGTCGCTTCCATGGGAAAGAGTCTTTCATGAACCCCTCCAACATAAATCCCTCCCCACAAGGTGTAGTCCCTCAGCTCCAGTGCAGGCATCCGCACAGTCTCGGCTGCTGTGGGAACAGCCACCTCCCCTGGTGTGGGGTCCTCCATGGTTGCAATTCCTCATCTTCTCTACCATGGTCCTCCTGCCATCTCTCCACAGGCTGCAGGGTAATCTCTGCCCTTGTGCACCTCCTTCCCCATTGACCTTGGTATTGCTCTGACAGGCCCCTACTCTCTCCTGCAGGTCTGTAAGCAGCTTCCTTTTCCCTTTCTTAAATGTCAGCTTCAGAGGTGATATCCCTGTAACTGATAGGTTTGGTCTCAGAGAGAAGAGGGCCAGATTTGGAGCCAGAAAAGCTTCCAGCAGCTCCTTACAGGAGCCACTGCTATGACCCCTCCGTTTACCAAAGGCCCCCATAGAATCAACACGCTGACTTAAACTAAAAAGTTAGCTTTAACATGGAGGAGGCCACTAATTTGAATTTACATGCAGCCTCACCAGCACTTGCTTCTCTCTTCATGGCACCTTTCATATGCAAACATGACTGCATACTGTGTAATGTGTAATATATCAACACTTTATGTGGATTATATGTAATTTTGTTATCAACATTCATTCAGAAACATTCATACAAAGCTTAAATATTTAAGTTTGTTGGGTTTTGTTTTTTGGTTCTTTTTTTTTTCTGAAGAACCAAGTACAAAAGGCTTTTTGCATCAATTGAGTGATTACACCTAGGACATTCCTCTGGTCTTTCTTTGCTTTTCATAAAACCTCTTTGCTTCTCAGAGTATATAACTGAGTTGACCTCAATATATTAGCATTAAGTGTATGTCAGCACCTCAGAAATCAGTAGGGCGTATTGTGCTTTTCTGTTTGTTTAAGGTGCTGCTTATGCAGACAACTACAGCTGTGCCACTTAAAACTAGTATGACTGTATTTTAAAATTTATAACTTCTTGCATTGAATTTTAAAACTCTGGGAAGAAGATACTAATGGTAAAAATTAAACCTACACTGTTGCATTTGGTCTCATCTAGGGCAAAATTGAGTACAGCAAGATTGTAAATCTACTGACTGTTCAGTAATTACACTAAAAAAAAAAAAAAAAAAAAGGTATGTTGAAAGTTCTAGAAAGGAAGAGCAAGAATCAATGCAATTACAAGTAATGTTCTGTCCTCAAAATCCCCGTCAAAAGTAGTTCTGTTCTTAGTGTCTATTTCTACTATGGGAACTACATAAAGAAACCATCTTATATTTATTTACTTTCTGCTTCCTGTTCCTTAGTCAGTTTAGCAAAGAATTAATTTAAGCCCGGCAATCTGTGTCTGCAGAACTTATTCCATGCCTACTTAAGTTGAAGAATCGTTTGTGCAGTGGTTGCTTACATATTGGATTATGAAACATTTAAACTGCATTTTGGGTAATACCTCAGGTAATTTTTCTTACAACTCTCTAAAAGTTTGAGATATGACAAACGCAGCAAATACAGAAAAATAATTGCCCATTGACCCAAGGGAATTTAATCTACCACTGTACACTTTTACTAGCATAAATACATCTTACTCTGTTCTATGCATGGTATAATAAGAAATTGACTGCCGTAGAAATTTATTAGAGAGTGACTGTTTATTGTTGTAAAAAACCTGGACTACCTGCAGTATCTAGGATTCTGTCATATTAATACAGTGCACTACCAGCACTGAAAAGAGGCTTTTTGATTTTTTTTCTTGTATCTAGTAGTGAAGAGACTACTGGGCTGCTAAGCTCATTTTAAAGTTCCAATTCTTCCCCACCATTAGTTTCTTCTGGAAAACATTTAGACCCTGATGAGTAACTATCATGTGGGCAGGGGGACACAGTTACTAATAACATTTAGTAGCAGTAACTAACATCTGTGGAGTAAGCTTCCTTTCTTAGAGGGATCCTTCTGGCAAACAGTTCTACCAGTAGGTATGGGTACTAAAGTTTTAGTAAATTGTAGCTTTTAAAAGGAACTTTTTGTGGTTTTTTTGTTTGCCTACGTTTTTTTTTTCCCCAAATTATATTATTTTAATTTTTTTTCATACTCAAATTATGTTAAAATATTTGTGGTTTATTTTTGTGATTCTGTTTTGTCAAGTCATTCAAAAGCAATCAACCATTGTCAGTGGTCACTCCGTGGCCGACTGCATTATCCATTTTTCTTCCTTCTTACTTAATGGCAACAGCCTTGTAGAAAATACATTTTTACACATCAGAGTTGCTTGTGTATACCTTACATTATTGGTGCTTTTCAGGCTGCCAAAGACCTGGATTAGGCAGCTTTAGAAGTCCCATGTGTACTGGGTGCTTTTCTTGTCTGTCTCGCTATGTTCTCTTTCTTGTAACCATCTCCATAAAACAGAAAGTTTGGGGCAGATGTGGATAGAAGAGCACAGAAGCCTCTTTACTTGCTTCTGCTGCAGTCAGAAGAATTTATGCTTTCAGTTCTGTAGTAATGAAAATCAGGCTTGTGTAATGATGCCCATTTTGTAGGTCAAAAATAGTAAAATGTTGTATATGTAGATGATTGCTGGAGTTATTAATAATAGAACATGTATTTACATAATTTTAAAGTTGTGTGCTTTACTTAACCTGGTTTTGCATCTAATCTTTATTCTGAAGATGCCATACCTATTTACAGTTTCTTTTCTTGGTTCAGCCTGCTCACCTTTCCAAATCCACGCTGTCTTTAGTGTCAGTGCATGAATTGTGTGACTTACTGAGGGACAAGAGGGGAGCCAAGAAGCAGACTAATTTAAGGTGTAAGGGCCCACCCATATTTAGTGAGGATTTGATTAGAGCTGCTGTGGATGTTGCAGATGATTCAGTTTTCATGCCACTAAAGTGACATAGGGTATTAAGGAGAGAAGGAGTTGATGGTTTCTGTTCCTGCGTGTTTAGAAATGAAGGCAAGAAAGAGGTTCATGTGTAGACTGTAGTTGTCCGTGTTTTGATTTGAAAAGAAAATTACGTCAGAATGAATTCTTATTAAAAAAAATAAATAAAATCGCCAAAACACACAAAATCCGGAGAGTCTTAAGCGTGCCGTGCCCCCAAGTAAAGCATCAACTTTGGCACAAAACTTGGAAGCTGAGGCGTCCCTCTGTTCCTCGTGTTGGCAGAGCGGCACTCCCGCTGCGCCTCCTCGGTAGCGGCAGCGTGGCGGGTGCGCGTTTCGGGAAGAGGCGGAGGAGGAGCCGGAGCCGCCGCTCCGCCCGGAGAGACCGTTCTATTTTTAGCCGGTTGCCGGGCGGATTTGCAGAGACCTGGGGCGGCTCCGCGTCCCTGCTGCCGATTGGTTTATGCAAAGCAGCTCTCCCGCAGCCAATCCCGAGACGGTATGCAAATTGCCAACAGTCCCCGCCCATCATGCAGCTGGTGCGGGGACAAGATGGCGGCGGGGAATCCATCCTGTCCTCCCACCGACTCTTAACAGAAATCAAGTCCACAAAACAAACAAACAAACAAAACAAGAAAAAAAAAAAAAAGGAAAAAGGAAAAAACCAAAAAACGAAGAAAAAAACCCACCACCACATCATTTTGTGTGGAAAACAGGCAAATTACCTTTCAGCCTGCAAAGTACAAGAACTGTGAAAACCCCCCACTAGGCTTCAGTTAAATGAAATTCTGGAACAGTGGGTTCCTTCACACACTGAAGACCTGCTTCTTCTGATCTGAGGTGATGTGCATGGTGGTAGTTCAGCACTGAGTTACCTATTTACAGAGTTTTATTTATTTTATTTACCTTCTACACACAGTGTGTGGAAGGACTGGTCTGAGCAAGGAACAAGCAAGCAAGGCAGCAGGTGCACTGCTCCTCCTGGAGAAGGGATATCTTCCCAAGAGGAAATACTGAAAATAACAGGTCTCTACAGCCAACTAGTAACTGATATTGCATTCTTATATTCTTCCCTTTTTTCGTCACTGAGAAAAGGTAATCTTTGCAAGGAACTTACAAAATGCACACGTATTCATGACAAACAATACCATTTAAATTCAGCATCCGCTCTTTTTCTGCCAGTATTCTTTTTGCTTGTGTTTCTTCTGGTATTTAAGAAGTAATCTCCAGGGACCACTGTTAGCATCAGACAGCTCACCTCTGAAATCTGCATTTATCTATCGGAAGATTTGTAAAGAGATCTGCCTTAAAAGGATGTAGTTCTGCATGCATTACTGGTACCTTCTTACAGCTAAAGCTGTGTTTCTAAGGCTCTTGAGTTGCTTGTATAAAGCTAACTGGACTACGCATTTTAATTAAAAGTTGTCTAGGAAAGATTCTCACTTATTTTCCATTTTTCTATCTTCAAAAGTCTGCATTTTATGTGCAGTAGTTATGAAGGCATTAACTGATGAACTCATAAGGAGAGCAACTGTGCAACCTGCAAAATTGTGCAGGTGAGTGGTCTTATTTGTGGTGAGTGGTCTTATTTTTCCCATGAGGAATCAAGTTTTCTCGTAGGACATGGCAGCCTTATGCTTAAAGAACAGCTTCACGAGCCAACATCAAAACAGTAGTATCCTCTGGAGGTAGAGAAGACGCTGGACAACTTCTTAATTTACTGTGGTGTGGAAGTGGCCAGCACAGTTCAAGGATGTACTTGACGTTGCTGATGAAGTACAGTACCTAAGGCCATACAACATGTTTGAAACTGCTAGGAATTCACTCTGGTACACCAAGCCTGTAGCCATACGTTGGGGCGTTGTTATTAGGCGTAGATAGGTGTGTGGATTCTTTCTTAACTCCTTCTTTAAAAGGCAGTCTGCAAGGTTGGGGGAGAATGGCCTCCACTTTCAAGGCAGAAATCATGTTGCACTTGTGAAGAAACACTGATATTGATGTTTTTGTTGCTACACCAAGAAATACGTGGGCACTGCACGGTATTTGAAGAAAAAAAAGCTTACCAGCTGTCTCCTTGAACCCAGCCTGGGTCTCAGCAATTCTTGCAATTTAACATGTAAGATCATAGAAATTCAGGAGTCCTATAATAGACTAAAAATGCTTCTGCACATTTAACACCAAATCTTTATTATGTCTGTGCGTCTCCGGTGCACTGTGCTCACAGGTTAGCGCTGTTGTGGGGCTCCAGGTCTGAAACCTGAAAACCCTTAACGTTTCCTTATGGCATTTACCAACTCTTTGGAAAATCTTAGTTCCACGGACGCCTGCAATCGTGCTCCGTGGGCCCCTGCCTTCCTGCTCACGCCGTGGCCGACTTCTCGACGGCTTCACGCGTGTGGTTTGGTTTGGGGGGGGGGGGTGAGAGGGGAAGTTGTTGTTGCTGGGTAGAATATAAAGAGCTGCTGTCCCATTGGCTGCCGTGCAGCTCCTCTGGCAGCCAATCGGAGAAGGGGCTGGAGCCCGTGCCCCCGCGGTGTCGGGGGGAGGGCGCAGCGGGGGAGCGGTGCCCAGCGGGCTCCCCCTCGGGGGCGCCGGAGAGATTGCAGCGCCCTGCTGCGGGGAAAGCGCTGTTTGTGCCTGAAAACGCGAACCTCCATGCTGCAGAGTGGGGGGGGAGAACTAGATACTTTTTTTGTTTGTTTATTACAGTGGACCTTGTTTTGCTGTGTATGTACTCGGTGAACTAGGACAGGTTGGTGACCTAATTTTTTCTTAGAAAATGGCACATTCTTCTTTCACTTTGTTCAGCCAACACTAACATAGCTTTAGCCTAAAAGGGAGGAAAATTCAAGTTATCTATGGTGTGCTAGTATTGTTAGCACTTACCATGTCCTCTGTCCTATTTATTACATTTTAAAATAAAAAACACAATTTTGTGTGGATCTCAGGAGGCTGGTGATGGGTATCTTTCATGGAGTCAGATAAGTAGACTTAGCTAGAAAAAACATTATGGGCATCTTATTTCTGGGGGTTTTTTCTGCTTTGTTATCAACGTTACTATAGATGATTTCAACTGAAAACTGCCTTTTATGTACCACGGCTTAAGAGGTAGGTTCTATTAACCACTTTCATTCTCTGGGACTCTCCATCTAGATCAAAATACTCCTGAACGTTTGCTGCTTTGCTTTTCTTGATTTGGCTGTGCTCCATTTTAAGTAGACTTGCATATTAGAGCACTGATTTTCATGATCATAGGCGTTACTTCCTCCACATAGTTCTTGTGCTTTGGCAGATGTTTTATGGTTTTGGTGGTTTTGGCTAGCACTGCCTGCACTCCAGGAACCCTGTGCCAATGCTGTTCTAGACCAATGGTATTATGCAAACCACATTGTGTACAATTGTTCGGATTCCAGCTTCCCCCCCTTCTGCCCTTGTTTCCATGACCTTCTCTTTGTCTGCTGCCTGTTACCAGGCAGGATTCAGGCAGTTGCTTACTGATTGGCTGACATTTTGAATAGCTCTTGTGAGCCCACAATTATAGGCTGTCCATTGCTGCTTAAGGCTATGATTTCTCCACAAAGTAATAATAACAACAACAAAAAAAAAAACCAAACCAAACCAAAACAATATATATATTTTAAATAATAACTTTAAATAATAAATAAAAAAAATATATAAAAGGAAATAGAGGGAAAACTTTATTTGGATGAGGGAGGAGGCCTTCCTGTATACCTAGATGCCCTGGCACATTTTGGTCATGAGGAAGAAATCTCTAATTACTAGAAAGGAGTTGCCTAATGATGTGTTTGTGTCACTCCCGCTGAAGTATATGTAACTTTCAAGCTCAAAATAAAACAGGGAATTTTCATAAATGATAGCTAAACAAGTAGACACAGTTTTTGTGTCTGTTTCAAAATTGATTATTGTGTTTAAAAAAATCAGAAAAAAAAAAAAAAGGCAACCTAAAACCTACCTCCTTATTTTCAGCATTTAGCCCTTACACATTTAAGCTTTACATGAAGTAGCAGTTTTGTGATGCTCTGTACAAATGCCTTTCTTTGAAATAAAAGATGCCCCTCCGTTGCCTTGGTGCTTGGGTCACTTGCTTCCTTCTCATGACTTGGCCACGCAATAAGTAAAAACTGAAAATGTGCAAGCATCAGATGAGGGATGTGCATAGCAAATATAGCTAAAGTTTGTGTTGTTTTTTTAAATATAAAGGGAGACTACTGACATACATTAATTTAGAACACTACTAGTTTTTCATGTTTTATTTGTCCAAAACTGAATTCATGGAACTGCCTCTGGAGTTGAGGTCTGAACGGCAACCTCCTTAAACTCCTTTAAAAGACTGTGCCTTGTGTCCCTGTAGTGCAATTTTGCTAGTGGAGGAGAGAGGGGATATACGAGGTGTGAGTAGTGCTGGAGCAGACACCAAGGTCGGTGAGGAAGCGGGGGAAAAGATGTTTGAGCAGAGGTTCCCCTGAAGCATGTGGAGTATCACGGTGGAGTAGATGTGGACCTGCAACCGTGGAGGAAAAGAATGGAGTAGAAATGGGTGTGCAGCCATGGAGGACCCTGTGCCAGGGCAGGTGATTGCTTCTGAAGCAGCCGTAAAGCTGTGTGCAGCCGTGCTGGAGCAGTCTGTGCCTGAGGAACTGCACCTGTGGGAGGGACTCACTTCGGAGGGGTTCCTGAAGGGCTCTCCCGTGGGAGGGATCCCACACTGGAGTAGATGAATCCTTCTCCCTCAGGATAAAAGAGTGTCTGAAAGTAATGTGTGACCAACAGACTATAAACCCAACTCCCTGTCCCGATGTGCTACGGGGTTGGGGGAGGTATCAGAAGGAAGTAATTTGGGCCTAGTAAGAAATGGGGGGTGTAGGGTATTTAAACTCTGGGTTTTGTTCTCTCTTTGCCCTGTTTTGATTTGAGTAATGATAAATTAAGTTGATTGTTTTTCCCCAAGTTGAGTCTGCTTTGCCTGTGACCGTAATCGGTGAGTGGAGCCCTTGTAGTCCTTGTCTTGAACCACGAGATTTTAGGGGGTATTTAGAGGTATTTCCTCCTTGCCATCCCACAATGGGGGGAGGGGGAGCAAGCGGCCACATGGTCCTTTGTTACTGGCTGGGTCTAAACCATGACAGACTGGAAGGCAGTATTGATGAGATGAATGCTGGTTGGCTTGCACTGGTATGACCAAACCTGGCTGGACTGGTTTACCAATTTTCCTTCTTTTATTCGTCTCTCACAAGATCTGTTACTTGGCTGCAGTGTGCTCCCTTGTGGGTATGTCTGGGAACGCTTTAAGGTTGCTCTGAAGGGATACGTGATATTTTCCTGTAGAGCAGCTTTTAGTCTTCATCTTTTAACCTCATCTGTGCATATAGTTTTTTCATGTCCGGCACTTTTTACTGGGTACTCTTTGTTTGCAAAAGATTGTGGGATTGAGCTGAAAATACACATGAGTTACTCAAGCGTGAAACAACGGAATTTTGAGAAGCCTTTTTTTGTACAGGTTCACTATAGAACTGTATTAGACTTTTGTTTTTAAACTAGATTTTCTAGTTTTCTTACAGTATTCCAAGATAAAAAGTAAACATAATTTTGAAATATATCAGATATTCAACTTTATTTATTTCAGTATTCTTTAGAGAAAAAAGGATGCATCAATATAAAGGTATTCTGATAGTTTGATTTTTTAAAGGACTCCTATTGACAAATATGAGAAGGAAATGCTCTTTATTTTACTCTGCATTTACTGTATGTTAAAATCTGAATGAAAGAGTTCTTAGATGATTAAGAAAACCAGAGTAGAACATAATGTTTGAAGTTCTGTTTTATGACTACTCGAGTGATGCACTTATGAATTTGATTTTGAGGTGTCTGTGAACATTTTATTAATCTCTTAGTATATCTTTAGGTCATAGGAAAAGTGGGGTTGTGAATTTAGTAAGAACATCTACATTTTGAATAATGCTTATAAAATAAAGCATTGTAGTCGGGGAGATCAACCTACTTCTCTGTATCAAAATTAAGACAGACGCCCTCTATCTTTGTACTACTGTAACAGGAAACTTAGTTATCTCGTCATATATTAGGAGCTCTTAAAGTTGTTCAAGGTTAGCCAAGTGTAGAATTTTCTTTTTTTTTCCAAATAGACTTTTTGAGATATACATCTGTAAGAACATGCTATATATGGAACATCAGTATTAACAGTATACTCTATTATGTGACTGATACATGCTTTTGTAGTGACATGAAAAAATGTGCTTTACATTTTAAGCTCTTGGGGAGGAAGGAAGGCATGTGCTTTCAAAAAGTTGCATGCGCACTTCTAAAACAATAGAGGGTTTTATATACTTCTAATTCAGTGTTACTTCTAATACTGTGTTAATTACTGTGCTAAATGTGTTTTCTTCTGGAGGAATTTGAAGATACTGTATTTAGCATGTAGACAGCCCAGGAAGAACATTAACAGATCACCTGAAGTTCATATTTCATCTGACTGGAAATGGTTGTGTGATTAGAACAGTTTCTAAAAACAAGTAAACTGATGATTCGGATCAGCATTTCTATACGTGTTATATCTTGCTCCCACTAGTGGCAGTTCAGTAATAGACAATCCTGTTCAGAAAATCTACTTCAAGCTGGCAGAAATTCATGTCTTAGTGAGAGTTCGTAATGGAATTGATAAAATCTCTTGTGACGATTTGTTGATCTGTTCCTGATCTGTTCCTGTGAATTGAAATGTTAGTTAAGCACATTAAAAGGATTCAAGATTGTTAGCAGAAAAGAACTGAAATACAGAGGAAGGGAATCTCAATATTATGTTAATAAGAAATGTGAAATGGGGGGAATCTTAATTGTTTTCATCATACCATTTTCTTTTTTGCCCATACTTAGTCAGGTCATGTTAATTAAGTGTGAAAGAATCCTTGTAATTATAAGATATGGTATATCATGGTTGGAAGGTTTAGAATTTGTCTTGGTAATTGCATTCCTATTGTGTCTTAGAATATGTACTCGTATCTTACAGTAGAATACTCTCATTGAGCAATGAGTAAATGTTAAACAATTTCCTGCATAAACAAACGGTTCCAATTAAGCTCGAGAGCATCCCCAAGAGTTTTTATCCAAAATTATAGAAGCCTTAAGCATATGACCTTTGATGAGATACTGAGGAAGCTTGACAACTAATTTAGTGAAGGTAAGGTTGTCTTATGGCTGCCTAAACAGAACTTGTAGACAGGCGTGGTTGCAGAGGTGAAGCCAAACTCTTGCTTAGAGACTGCAGAGTCTCTTTTTCACGAATTTTACAACTTGCTTGCACAAAACTATCATTAATCTGAGGTGGTGGTGATCAAAAAATCAGAAAAAAATTTATACCCATCTGAAAAGACAAAAATCAGTTAACTAATTTCTCAGTTCTGTAAATGCAAGTGGATTGGGCAAAGATGCAAAATGAGACGTACTAAATATTTTAAATGTCTCTTTTTAAAATAATACTGGTATATTAATTGTATAAACATTTGCTTATGTGGTGCTTGTTGGAAAAAAAACCACGCACAGACAACTGCCTGATTTATTTTCTTGCATTGTCCTATTTTCTGTGATATCTTTAAAAAGATACAGTGTCACCCAAGTGAATTTTCACATTTTGAGAGACTTCAGAAAAGTCGTATCCTACACAGGAGTAAGTTATGATGGTGTAGTATCTTCAGCAGAGCTAAACTGGTTAGCATCAGCTGCTTCAAGATCTTAGTTGCTGATGGTCATTTAGGATATAATGGATTCCCTAACTCTTTTCTGCATCTGAATGGTGTTACCATATCCTTTAAAACTATGTCCTAAAACCAGACCACATGGGGACAAAAATATAGTTTAAGAATTCCTATGGATTCTTTTTGCTTGTTTAATACAAACAAATATAATAAGGTTTTGTTGTATTCCAATAAAATTACTTTAACTTCCAAGGTAATGCTGTATTCAACTCAATTTATCGATTTAATAAAGTTTATTTGAAAAGTTTTCTACATTTTTGTATGTTAGTGTTCTTAATTTGATTAATATTTGCATGGCTGCGTTAAATGAATAAAATGATACAGAGGAGAACATCAGTTTTCCTGGAGAAAAGATTTATTCTTAAAAGATCTATAAAACTTGCAGGTTTTATGAGCACAAATGGTTCATAGTAAAATATTGCAAATTGAATGAAAGTGTTCTAAGAACCCAGGTTCAGGTAACTATTGTATAAATATGGATAGTGAATGGTATTTTAAAGAAAGTAACTTAAGGATATATTTAGAAATTCTTCCAATATATTTAAGTTTTCTTAAATTACTTGATATAAAAATCTTGTCATTTACATCAGTTCTTAAGTCTGTTTGAAATTCGTGAAATTAACATTGTTTTAGGTAAGATAAACGGAAACTGATGGAACAAGTACATTTTTTTTATGAGAGCTTGCTGGCTCTTACGTTAGAATAGTATCTAAAGCTAAAAAGCCTCATTATGAGGCTTTGCTGTTAAAATACTATGAGATAACTGGTAGTCAGAATATTGCTACTTAGTGTGGTAGTGTGATCTTAAGGGTCTTTACATATATCTGTGCAGCACAACTTGTATTCACTTTCTCTGAGGACAGACTGAATTTAAGTATGTTGTCAGGTGTTTAAACAGTTTGCTTTAAAAATTGCTAAATGCTGCAGTCTTTCTTAGGAACTCTGTAGCATGATGGCAATAAATAGTTACCTTCACAATTCTTTTCCAACCTTTTTTTTTTTTTTTAGGGTCAAAATGGATAGCACAGATGAACCTCAGAAGAAAGTCTTTAAAGCACGAAAAACAATGAGAGTAAGTGATCGACAACAACTTGAAGCTGTCTATAAGGTTAAAGAGGAACTTCTGAAGACAACTGAAGTTAAACTGTTAAATGGAAAGCATGAAAATGGAGATTCTGATTTAAATTCTCCAGTAAGCAATACAGACTGTACGGAGGACAAGAGGGAAGTTAATGGCCTAGTGGACTTGTGTGTTAACTCTGAAGGAGGAAAAACAACATCTGATGAGATTAGTGAGGCCAAAAGCCCTGAAAGTGGGACAGGGGACATAACTGATGATGTGAAACCCAAACTTCTAGAGCTGTCTCCAAAACATGTTACTCCTGAGCAGGAGGAAGATACTAATACTACTTCAGCTTGTGAGCCTGAAAATGCAGTGCTTGGTAGCAATAAAGAGAACATTGATGAAGAAAATAATACAAAAGATAATTTGGACCAAAGAGAGAGTGACAGCCCACCAGTAGGTGAGAATAACTCAGCCTGTGAAATTTCTAGTGAGGAGAAGGGAGAAACAAATGACTTAATTATTAATTCCAATTCATCTGGTGAGGAAAATAAGACTGAAGAACTAGCAGTTGATGATGCTGTTGGAGAAGAAACCATCTCTAGCAGTATGGAAGTTGATGAGGAACCAAAGGACAAACAAGATGGCACTTCAGGTCTTTCAGAAACCACAGTTCAGAAGACAGTGGATGGTCCAAGTGAAAGAATCTTGGACGATACCAATTCTATGGAAACGGATGAAATTATTCCAATTTTGGAAAAACTAGCCCCTGCTGAAGATGAACTGAGCTGTTTTTCTAAAAATTCTCTGCTTCCAGTAGATGACACAGGCCCAGATTTAGAAGATAAAACAGATAGCTGTTTGGGTTCACCATCCAAGCAGGAAAGCAATGAAAGTCTGCCAAAAGAGGCATTCTTAGTACTGTCTGATGAAGAAGATCCATGTGATGAGAAGGAGGAACATGCTGTAGAGGTACTACCAAATAAGTCAAGTCTTCCAGGTAAGATTATTCTAAAATGGTAGTAATGATTGGGTTTTTGTTCATTTCTTACAGTGACACACTCGTCACACGTTTCTAAATGAAAAAGGCAGCTTTATCCACCAGTTTTGTGTTACATAGTCTTTACAGCTTTCAAGGATGGAATTTGAGGCCCAGGAAGAAATGAAAATAACACAGAGAAACTGCCATCTTCAAAATCTGTCATGTTTTGGGTTTTTTTCTCATAATCTTTGCAAACTGGGGTGGGGTTGTGGGTGGAAAAGGAGGAAAGATGAATAATTGCCAGGCATAGAACAGAAAGGTCTGTGAGAAGAGAAATCTGCAAATCTAGAGGGCAAGAAAGAATTTCAGCTTTTTTTACATGCAAATAAATTTTAAGAAGAAAGCATGTTGGTAATCCAAGCATGCCACAAGTCCCATTTGTTTCAAATCTATTTTTTTTCACTAAAAAATATTGGAAAGATTTAATGAAAAATGCAAGTCATGTACGGTTTTCATGCCATATAACTTTTATTCATTTACCTTATTTTTTATCTGACTTTCATCTGATGATTATGCCAAGTGATAAGCCTTTGAAAGCATTAAGGTAAGGAAGCTGGTACTTTGGTCATGTGCTTAGCAGAAGATTGCACTGGGATTGCGGAAGTGCATACAACTATTGTTTAATTAAAGTGTTCAGAAGCTATTCAGAGGTGAGGGTGGGGGGTTGCAGGGAGAAAGAACACTGTGTGTAGTTCTGTTTGAGTTGTAATGCATTACTAGTCCCTTTTATAATATGTAAATTACAAAGAAATTGATCTATGTTTTTAGCACAGTTTAAGGGTTCTTTCATTGGAGAGGAATAACAGTAGGATATCAGGGTTGTTTTTTCATCTCACCCAACGATAAAACACACTGTGGTCACAGTGGAATTTTTTTGTTCTGGAGCAAAAAAACCACCAAGGTAAATATTAAGGATTGGACTACAGTTTGCAGAAGTCTAAAATTATTGTATCCAGCAATACTTCCTTCAGATTTTCCATGTTGGTTACAGGGCAAATTCTCCTGACGCATTTTATTTATTGACTCTTAACAGTTAATGACTTTTAGAATTGCATAGTTGTAACTGAGACTGTTCATGAAATTAAAACTGGTCACTGTGAAGTATGTTCTGTCCTTAAGCAGCGGTCACCTGTTAATTTCTGTGTTCTAAGCCCCATAAAGCTTGTCCATCAAATTGCAGAGAAGAAATTAAAACTTCCCTGAGTAGTACATTCTGTGTGAAATATTTCAAGCAAATCTTTTGGGTACTCATTTTGTACTAAATCTGACATGGTACTAATACAGAAGATTTGCATTCTTCACTGATTTCAGTCTTTCAATAACAAAAATAATGGCAGAAAGGCTCCAGAGGCAGGAAACGGTTGTATGAGAAAACAAGTGGAGTTATCTTAGAAGATAAACTTTTGGAAAGACTCTCTGAATATAAAATCTGTGGAGATGGTATGGAAATCATTTGAAGATGCTGTATTAGAGGTACAGGTGCAAGTCGCTCAAAAACCCCAAGATGAAAACCTAAAAAATTATGTAATAAATGATAGTAGAAAACTTTCTTCAACAGAATCTTTTTCTCAGGTAGGTTTAGTAAATATAATAGCTGCACTGACACTTATGACTTTTATAATGAAAGATCATACATCAGAAAACCTTGGAGCTCTTTGGGTAAGTAAACAAGCACATGGCAAAGAAGACCTGATGGATACATTTGAATTATCTTGGCTATCCAAACACAAATGATTTCTTCCCAAGAACTTTTGGAAACTGAACTGTCTTTAGATAAGATGAATAGTATTCATGGAAGAAATAACCATTTGAAGAACAGAAAGTAAACATACAGTGATCTGTTCCAGAGACTGTGCTATGTGATAGAATATATCATCTACCAAAGATGAAGCGTGAATATCAAGGTGACAGTTTCCTGATGATACTGTGAAGAGCTGGAGAAGAATCTTGAGTCACAATGCTGAATGATTGGGGTACCAAAATGGTAGATGAAACTCATGGTTAAGTACAGAGTGGTACAGATGAGTACAAAAACATTGGTAACTGCATAGGAATATAGAACTGACTTCACTGTGGGACATGAAGCTCTTCAATGTTTTGTGTAATTCTGTTTGCGTCTCCCTACCCATGTCAAAGAAGATGCCACAGAACTGGAGAGAGTATGTTAGTAAAGAGCAACAGGGAAGATGATGGGGTTGCAGATAGTTTTCAACTCTCTGATGGTCCTTATTCCAGCCCCCTACTCAAACCAGATCCAATTATATCAGATGTCTCTGGGACCTTGGCAGTTCACTTTTTTACATCTCCAAGAATGGATATACCACAACTTCTTGGGTAGCCTAATACTTGACCAGTACCACCAGTAGAAAGCTGTTTGCCTAATTGGACTCTTCAGTCTGACAGAACATTGGAAACTTGTGTCCATTGCTTCCTGTCTTGTTGCTTTCCACCTTGAAGAGTAGTGGCTCTCACTACTTAATGGAAGGCAGTGATACAATCTCCCAATACTCTTTACTTGTTTAGACTGAGCAAAGCCATTCTGTCATCTACTCTTTATCCAGCATGTACTTCATCGCCTTGACCTTTCTGGTGACACTCCACCGTGGTTTTGTCAGCGCTTTTCTTGTATTGAGGATCCTAAACCAGGATGCAGTGGTCCATGGGGGGGTTCTCAAGTGCTGAACAAAGGAGAATCAATTGTTTTATCCTGCTGGACACATTTCTTTTTAATATGGCCTGAAATGCTATTGAACTTATTTCACACTGCAGACTAATGTTCAAATTGTTTTCCAGTAGGAATCAAGGCCCTGTTCTCCCTCTGATAAACAGCTATGCCCTGAAGAATATGTACCACTCCCTGCAGTTTCTATCTGCAAACTTGCTAGCAACACTGTTACTTCTAAAAGTTAACCTACATTTGTGTTCTGTGGAAGAGAAATTTTTTAGAGGGCTGTCAAGCACAGAAACCCAGAGAAACCTCTGGTGGTCTTCCATGCAGTTTTTCAGAAAGCCGAAAAAGTTTTTTGGGGCTGCAGTTATTTTTCTTTGTTCCTCCCTATATTCTTCCCTGCTTGATCATCTGCTGTTAACATAAAAAGATTAGAAATAGGATCCTGGGTTAGCTGAACTGTTTTTACCAAATGCAGCTGATCTACATTCTTTCTCTTACATAATTTGTACACACTCAATTTTGACCAGGTGAGAATGTCTGCCAAAGCAAATCTGAAGTCCTTCTTTCTCAGAATCGCTAGCACTTTGGCTCCGGACATACTGATTCTTAGCTTCTCTACAGCAATGGCGTTTCCTGCCCTCCAGGGATACTTTGAAAGAGAACTCATTACTGATCTTTGTTAAGAGAATCTGAAGTCAAGCTGCAAGCACATCCAAATACAACCTTTTAAGAGTAAAGGGTGCACTTAACATTTAAAAGAAAACAGCTTGACTTCTGGAAAATAATAATCACATAGCATGTGAATGGCAGATAAACAACTAAACATGAACTTTTGTCCCTGTGTTGTGACATAACTAGTTGTCAAAATTCACAAACAGGAAAACAAGTTACACTTAAATAGCACAAATGAAACCACTTTTCTGCAATAATATTTCTGGTTCTTGTTACTACATCAAAAAGGATGAGGAAAGGCTTTCAGAGAGTATATTTCAGCATTTGTGAAACAGACTTTACAAAAGAAAACTTTTGAGATTGCAAGTTTTGTTCATTCATTAGATGATTAGGAAGATCTATGCTATCTGCAAAAAGGAGTTGAGTATGTGGTGGAAAGAGGTTTCTTTACTGCATCAGAGACACAATTGCTGTATTTTTGATACATTAGATTTTTGCAAAACTGAGGCACGCTTCTCTCTAACAGACTGTGGAGGACTGACTAATGTATGTTGGATTCATAAATTGTAATCTTTATATCCTTTATGGATTTTTTTTTTACTTCAACTAAAAATTTAGTAGTAAATGAGTAAAGAAGATAATATTGTGCTTTGTATCTGATACACTTGCTGATTTTGGTGTTGTTTTTTTTAATATGTAGTTTGTGATAGGAGGAGTTGCAACCAAATAATAGAGTAGTTCAGGTTAGGTGGGACGTTAAGAGGTCTTTAGTTCACTCTTCTTCTCAAAGTAGTGTCAGCTGTGAGACTAGACAAGGTAGCTCAGAACTTGATCCCATTAGGTCTTGAAAACGTTCACTGATGAAGACCAGACAACTTTTCTGGGCAGCCTGTTCCTGTGACTCTCTTCCCATTGGAAATGTTTTAAATTCAAATCAGTTGGAATTGGTTCTTTCCATCCCTTCTTGTCCCTTACCCTTAGGCATGGAGTCTGGCTCCATCTTTTCAAAAGCCATCTAGCTGGTATTGGAAAGCTGCATTTAAGTCCCCATTAAGTTTTGTCCTCTCCATGCTGAACAAGCCCAGCTCACTCAGCCTCTCTTACAGGTCATGTTCCCCAGCCTCATAAGCATTCTCTTGCCCCATACTGAATGATGGTAAAACAAGTGTCAAGTAAAGGGCAGTAACCACGTCCTATGATATACTGGTTCTGTTCCTATAAATGCATCTAGGAATGCTGTGGACCTTTTTTGCTGCCAGGGCATGCTGTTAGCTCATGCTTTGTTTACTGTCTTATGTGAGTCCTCAAAGCAGAACTGCTTCCCAGCCATGTGGGACCCAGCCTGTGTCATTGCAAGGAGTCTCTCCCCTCCCAAGTACACAACTTTAGTATTTTTCTTTCTTGCTATCATAAAGTGTTTGTCGTCTCATTTCTCCAGCTTGTCTGGGTCTTGAAGATTCCTCTGAAAGTAGAAATATATTATTTCTTCCTAAATAAAAATAGTCAAATCCCATCATGTTTCATGGGGAAAAGTTGTATTTGTTTTATAATAACTTTTGGATAGAGTTTGATCAAGGATTAACTATTTGTAAAGGCTACGCATTGTGCACATCAGTTCTAGCCAATATATGTGGAGAATGACATGGTTGTAGGATTATGGAATAGGGAGTGTATAGGCAGTCCAAAATAAATAGCAAATACTGTTCAGATGTTCTTAGGCTTGCTTACTATTTTTATTTCCATGTATATGTTTATTTTGGCACAACTGACATCCACATAAGCATTCAGTCAGCTACTAAGCAGATCTAAATGCTTGCAACTGTAGAAATTACTAAATGTTATTTTCAGCTGTTTAGTGACAGGCAGACACCTAGTAAAAAACCAAACATCTTTGTGTTTAGATCCACAGCAGATGTTGTGAATTACTAAGATGACTGTGAAATATACAGTGATAACTTCATTATGTCAAATCATATTTAAAGGATTGCATTTATCACCTCTGTCTGTCTAGCATCAGGATAATGAGATCACAGCTTATCTGTGAAGAAAAAGCTGATAGCCAGCTGTAAAATTACCTCTATTATGGTTCAAACCTTCCTAACTAATGTTTAGATGGGCATCATGTTTAAAACACTTTAAAATATTTAAATAGTAAAGTATTTTTTAAATGAGCTAAGCTTGTTCACAGAGTGATGAAGGTTTTAAAGGAAGGGACTTCTTCATCCCTGGAGTTACTGTGTTCTCTCCATAGAACTCAAAAAGCTTGGCATTGAAACTTGTAACCTGAATCTTTCATTTGAATTTAAAAATCTGCAAAATGTAGAGAAAGTACTCCTGAACTAACTGACTCTCCTTTACATTGTTAGGTAAATTAGTTCTGTTTTATTGATATCTTAAAAAACAGCTGGCATTGGCACTGTATGATTTTTTTTACCTTTAAAAAAACCTATAAAATAAATAAAAATTACTTACATAAATCATCAAAATGAAAAACTTAATACTTAAGTACTTAATTTTCTGATTCCTTCCATTTTATGATTTATTTGGCAACTTATTTTAAATCGTTCACTTGTTCTTCACAATAGAAGTAAAATTTAGTGTTAAGAAAGTGTCAAGCAAATCTTCATAGCCAGAATTTCCTCTGAAAAAAGCCAGTAAACTCTGCTGTAATAACAAAAATGAAAATAGAACATTGGTGAAGTGTACAGATGAAGACACACATAGCAGTGCTGACTTGTTCTGTTACAGTTTGGATAGATATTAATGTAACCTTAAAAGTAATAGTTTTATGTTGTATCTAGCAAGGGCAGGAGGCAGCACATACAGCCTGTACAAAGCACAGCAATGGAAGTTCATGGAACATATAATAAGAGTTTTCAGGTAGTGTTTGCATTTTTTATTTTCACCTGTGTGCATTTGAGGGTGTCGTTTCAGGTATTTATTTATTTAAGAATTTCCTAGACTGTATGTTTTTAAAGGACTAATCTTAAATTGTGATACATATTAGGAAGAAACTTAAAAGGAAAATCTGTTAAGAAAAAAAGAATCTAGGTCTCTCCTACCATAAGGATTATGGATTATTTTGCCAATTTTAAATAAATAAATCTACTAGTATTTTGTTACTGAAATTTTTATACTTTTTTCCTAGGTGAAAAATAAACTAATTTATTGAGAACTTTATCTCCATTAAAAATACATGGTTTCATTTTAGAAGTAACTTCCAAAGCATTTTGGTGATTTTTAAAGCTAACCAAATCCAGAAGTGAATCTTGCTGTATTGTAGTGTAGTTTAAATTTTTGCTTTAGAGGTATGCTGTGCATTCCTTTTGTGTCCCATACTTACTTCTCTTGCCTTCCCCAACATAAATTTTCCTAAGTTGTAGGTCAGCATAAATAGCAATGCTATTTTTTCTTACCTTTGTAGAAAAGGTGGAGGAGGAGAGAATAAAGGACAGTGAAGAGGATAAAGAAGAAGAGCCAAGCAAAGAAGAGAAACGCTCAGAGAGAAGTACGTAACGTTGAAACTATTATGCTTCATTTTTGGCACACATTAGAAACATGGAATTGAGGTTGGAAGGGATCTTTGGAGATAATCTAGTCCAAACCCCCCCAGAACCAGGTCAACTAGAGCAATTTTCTCAGAAACATGTCCAGACAGGTTTTGAGTACCTTCAGAGATGGAGACTCTACAACCTTCCAGTGTGCCACTTCCAGTGTTTGACCACCCTCAACAGTAAAAAAGTTGTGATATATTTGAATTTCCTTTATTTCCGTTTCACCCATTTCTCTCCTTTCACTGGTCCTCACTAAGAGTCTTGCTCTTTTTCCCCTCACATACAGTTGATCCCTGATCAACTTTGGTTAAACAATGCGAGCTGTCATTTCCTCACATGACCAATGCTCCTGTCCATAACATATCTTGGTGGCCCTACACTGAACTCCATCCAGAATGCTTATGTCTGTCTTCAGAAGCCCAGAACTCGACACAAACCCCAAGGCTCAGTCTAACAGTACTGATTACCAGGGACTGATTACTTCCCTCAGCCTGCTGGCAATACTCTTCCTCAGGCAGCCAAGGACGTGGTTGGCCTTACTTGGTAACAGTGCACATTGCTGAGACCATGAAGGCCTTTTCCGCAAAGCTGTTTTTCAGCCAGTCAGTGTCCAGCCTTTACTGGTACATGGACTTTATTCCCACCCGAGTGTAAGACACGGCATTGCCTTCTGTTGAACTTCATGAAGTTTCTGTTTGCCTGTTTCTCCAGCTTGTCTAGATGACTCTGAATGGCAGCATAACCATCTAGTGCAGCAACTATTCCTTCTAGTTTTCTATCATCGGCAAATTGCCGAAACTGTCCTCAATCCCATTACCTAGGTCATTCATGAGTGTGTTGGTAATCACTGGTGTACATTACCAGTGACAAGCTCTAACTGGATTTTTTGCAGCTAATGACAGCTCTTGGAGCCTAACAGTTGAGCCAGTTCATTTATCTGGGCCACACATCATGGGTTTGTTTCTGAGCATGATTCAGGTGTCAAAGCATTACTAAACAGCCAGCTAAATAGTATCCACTGCTCTCCTCTCATCCACCAAGCCAGTAATCTCATAATGGAAGGCTATCAGGATGAGGAAGCATTATTTCCCCTTATAAATCTGATCTCATTATTACCATCACCTTCTTGATATGTTCAGAGGTGCTATCTAATATTATTTGCTCCATCACATTCCCAGGGACCGAGGTGAGGCTGACCATCCTGTAATTCCCTGGGTCTTTTTCTTTGCCCTTCCTGAAGAAATCAAATGTCACTCCTGCCCTCAGGAAACCTCTGCTATTGCCACAAACCTTTTAGAGGTTCATAGTGGCCTGGCCATGTTCCTCAGCCCCCTCTCTCCACACCTGTCAGTGCCTCCTCTGGCTGTCATGGACCTGTATATATCTAGTTTGTTTAAATGCTGGTGCTCCTCCACTGAGAGTAGAACTGCCTTTGCTCCAGACTGTCCACTAGTAGCAGTGACCCTGAAGCTCCTCAAAGCAAATCTAGATGCAGTAAAATTAGATGTAGCATCTGCTTCAGAAGAAATTACCTGACCATCAAAATGTTCTGTTAAATATGTAAGTAGCCCTTGCATGTTACAAGATACTTGTATTGTTCAGTAGTCAAGCGTTTTATAAAGAGACTAACTGGGAGTAGGGAAGAGTTGCATGAAAGTTCCTAATAAACTTACCTTCGGTAGTGTGAGACCAGATTTTTTTGTTTATTTTATTTCTACAATATTTTCTGATGGATTGAAGGAAGCTGAAGATGTAGCTTTCCTTTTTTTCCCTTAATTTTCAACTGTTAACTCAAAACACAACAAAACAGAACCTCGTATCTTAGATATTTACATTGATTGAAAATATTCAGCTTTCTGCTAATGTTTATGAAGAGCCCTGTGGCCCTATAGAACTTAGCTAAATTTGAGGACATATGCTTTCACAAGGTTTAAAAAAAACCTAGATTGTGATGCAAATATAAAAATAATTACTTTAAAATAATTTTTGGTACATTTTCTTCTAGTGGATTTTTTATGGCAGTTAAACAAATCTGAAACCATCAGAAAATGAGATCAAACTGAAGCCATTAGAAAACTAACCATCAAAAAATCTGACTGAAACGTTTTGTGAAGTTAGAAGTATGACTCACAGTGTATGTGATACACGTAAAGAGAAAATGGTAGTGGAAAGTAACTTTATTTGGCTGTTTAAACTGAGGTACTGCTAAGTCTGTCTTTCTGTATTGTCCTCAGGTTTGGGGTGGAGGGGTAAAGGGAGGTATGTTTTTTGGTGTTCTGATGATGGTCAGGTACCCAGAATATGCTGTGCAGTTTTCCTTCCCGATAAGTTTACCCAGGTTTGTTTCTTTATGTGGATCTCAAGGCAATACAGGTCCAGGAGCTGGAGGAGCACCATGAGATCTCTTTGGTACTTTTGTGCTTCATCACTGTGATGAAAATTGCTTTTATAATATTGTTCTGTTTTGAACCTGTTTTTTTGTTAGATTTTTACTTTTCTTCTTACTCAAGAGGAAAAAAAGCTTGATTTTTTTGATGTACAGATTAAAATGTGATGCCAGGTAGAAAAACAGATCATTGCTTACACAGGCAGAATGAGGTGTAAGTTGTCTGGTATCCTGAGGATTCATTTTTCTGTAGAGTTTTTGGCTTCTCGGGAGACGTGTTTCATTATAGAATGGTTCTGACTGGAGCAGGAAGAATTTGAGGCAAAGTTTGGACAAGGGGGTGGGGGTACTAAGCCATTTTGCATTTGAGGCAGTTAGGTGGTGAATCACAAAGCAAAACTCAGTAACGGCAGCAGTGTACAGAGAACAAAGAGACTGTTGTTCTGCTTTGATGTCATCAAACATCTTGTTTTTCCAAAGGTGTTCTTACTGGTTTCGGATAAAAAAGCTTAAATTGAGGACACATGAAATTCATAATGATTACAGCATTCTGCAGATAGCTCTTTTTAAAAAGTTCCTCACAAGCAGTTGTAACTGTTCCAGGTGAAGCATCAAGGAGAAAGCGTTCCAAATCTGAGGACATGGACAGTGTTCATTCTAAACGTCGTCGGTACATGGCAGAAGATTATGAAGCAGAACTCCAAGTAAAAATTACAACCAGAAAGGATGTTGATGAAAAATTACAAAAGGTAGTGTGGAGGTGCAGAGCAAAGATAGCAAACAGACACCCGTCACTTATCTTACTGTGTTGGAATTAGCTATCCTTTCCCACAAACTCTCTGCCCCCTCAAACAGTTCCTCTCTTTTGTGGTTGAAAATTGGACATAATTGAAATACCAAAGGTGACATAAGTCATATAAAGTCCTATACAGCCCTCCTTTTATGAAGAGACAAAATATCATTTGAAAACTATGCTGCAAGAGTTATGTTTGAAATTTGTTAAATGCTTAAACTCATAAGTCTGTGATTTAAATCACACTACAGTGTGACTGTAGATGGAGAATCTTAGCAAAGGAGGCATTTCAGTATGGTGAAGTTGCATATGTGGTGCACTTAAATACTGCCTAACTTTAAAGAAGGCCCATCTCTAAATGAGTGCAATCAACATAGTGTTTTGCAGGCTCTTACAGAGTTTTTAATAGCATGACTGCACTATTGGCATTTTAAGAAACATTATGGTCCTGAAAAAAACTTATATTGTGCCCACCTTCCATTAGTTAGGTGGTGGGTGTTGTAATGTTGTTAGTGTAGGATGCAGAAAACTGAACCGCATTTGTTGCTTATTAGCTTTTGTTTCCTAAGGAAAAATTTTGCATTGCAGTAAGTGTAGGAGGAAGAAAAAAAAACAATGAGTGTAACAGGTAAACTTTGCAGAAGTCAGTCTCTTCTCTTTCCATTTTTAGCTCCTACATGACAAACAACATGGCATTTTTGCTAGGGAAAAATGCATCTCAGAAATAAAGTTTTGTTAAATTTCCTAGTTTTTATTCTATGAATGCCAGTATCACACTCAAGAATAGAAAAATAAGAGGAAAAAAGATTATTTGTGTAAACACAGCAATTTATGAAGATATGTCCTCCGTGGTTAAAGTTCTTAATATATACACTTATACGTAATTTCATTAATTTCTTGAATTAATGGCAAAGAGGGACAGTCTGTGTTTGCAAAAATAGATGTAGAAACTTTCTTAGCTTCTTAACTACTTCATGCTTATTAGTGAATATGAATTTACTTGAGTGACATGGTTCAACCTTAGTGATCGTTCTGTTTGTAGCAGGATATTTGTTAAGAGCTCAGAATGTTTTTATAGGTGGTCTCTCAAATTATGAGGATGCATTTGTTACTTTTTTTTTTTATAATAATTTTGCAGATTATCCAGAGACTGTTAGAAGAAAAACTTAATGCTTTACAGTGTGCTGTGTTTGACAAGACTCTGGCAGACTTGAGAACCCGAATAGAGAAAGTAGAATGTAACAAGAGGCACAAAACTGTGCTTACTGAGCTACAGGTGAGTGTTTTGGGCATTGAACTGCTTACTGAAGTAAAATTTAAAACTTAAGTTTCTCACCACTTAATAGTACAAAGGGGAGGGTGGTAGCAACAAATACTGATGTTACTTTTGATGAGCTGTGAAATTCCCTGCTCAGAAGCAAATTGTCCTTATAGCACACTGATTCTTTGGCTGTTAGTAAACCGCTTTTCCTCTCTTCTGTTCCATTTAGACATTCTTCAAATAAATGTTAAGTATGAAAATATCTAATGCCTAAATGAAGCCAGAAACTTGCTTAAAAATAGGGAAGTGCAGAAAGGGGAAGACAGTAGCACTGGACTTTGTAGAATGTTCAAACAAAGAAACATCATACCATACTCATATTATTTCCCCAGAAACTAAATAATTATGTTCTAGTAAGGAAACAAATAGCTAGTGTTAAATGCAGTGTGCTCTCCTGCATTCTTTATAGAAATCATGTGCATGAGATGAGGAACGGCACAACAATCTAAGAATTTTGAAGTGACAAGGCAATTAAAAGGTTATGTCATAAAAAATGCAAAAAAAATAAGGCTGTTTTACTGTTAGCATAAGAACTATGGAGTTTCCCAGATCAGCTCATACTGCATAACTCTTATCCCTTGCTTCCCCAGACAGTTTGTGTTGACTTTCTGTTATGTGCAGTCTAAGATACATTCAGTATACTTGTTTATCGGTGTCTTTAGCCATCAAGTACAGTGTCAAATGAATAACATTGTAGAAGACTGTGTGTTCATGTTAATATGCTTGCAGTTTAGGCTTACGTGGTTTTATTATGCAAGGTGCTCCAAAAGACCTCTACATTGTAAAATACAACAAAAATTGAAATACAAATGTAATTCAAGGTGTAATTCATAGTTGTAGCCTGTCCCTGTTGCTTTTTAAAAGTGTAAAAGAGGTGAGGTTTCTCAGTAGATCAGCTCCTTTAAGTAAGAGGTTCTGAAAAAACGGCATACAAAACTCACTGAATTTTTCTTTAAATCTTCCATTTTTCTAGTGCTAAACCTAGTGTGTTCAGGGTTTTTTAAAAAGAACTTAACTCTTTCTGTGCCAAACAAACAAACAAACAAAAAAAGAACAAAAAAAGTACCTGCTTAGAACAAATGGCATAACAGCTACCTCCTGAATAAGTCAGCTAACCTAGAAAGAATAAATTAGGATCTTGTAATGCTGAGGTAATTACAGTAAGAATAATTGCCAAGTAGTATTTTGTAGCAAGCACAAGAAGTAAAAGATGAGATTTAAAGATGGTGCCTGAGAAAATAATGAAGCTGACAACTGAATATCCATCTAATAGAGTAGAACAAAGCTGGCAGTAAGGTGTGTGTCAGTGAGGGAGAAACAGAGCAAGGGGCAAGAGTAGACAATATGAAGGGCAAAAAGGGGTGCATTTTTCATTATGGTTGGTACATAAGACATCAAAAACCCAAATGGTTTTGTTCCTTTCATGGAGAATATTATGTGAACTTCTGCAAGACAGATTCTGTTTGTGCAGTTATGAAAATAATTCAAAAGGAAGGAAAATAATTCAGATTGTCTCTCAGCATATTTTGATGATGATAAACATGTGTTTGTTTCTCCCGTTCTGAAATACTTGTACTGTATTTCAAGAAGAATAAATTCCTCTGATATGTAAATAGCCTTTGACTTTGACTTGATGTCTTAACCATATATCTTTAAGTTTGTATAATTTCTTTGATGTTTTTTGGGGAGGATATTTATGGGTCTGTTTTCATCTTCTTCCCATTTAGGCTAAAATTGCTAGATTGACAAAACGATTTGGAGCTGCCAGGGAAGACTTAAAGAAAAGACAGGAAGTAAGAACTAAATTTGTTCTGTTTCTTTTTGTTCTGAGTTTGCCGAAGCCTTGTATTGAAAAACAAAGAAACTTTATATGTGGAAAAATGTGACCTGGTTGTATAATGGTGTTCACAAAGTAGGCTTGCAAAGCAGTGATATGAAATAATAAATTCTAACATCCGTTAACGTAATTCTGATTTGTACAGAGGTTCTTCAGACCTTACTAGTGCGAAAACACTTCAATAGTATTCAAGTAAATCTAACTCACTTCAATATGAAGTGAACAGCTAAGAGTGAATCCCAGTACCCTTATTTGGGGATGGAGAAGGAAGAGGAGAGTAATGGATACAAGCGATAGTGTTTGTCTGTGTCTAGAATTAATATTTTGGATTAATTACTGTGAAGAAACAGAAGGTACAAGTCCATTAACATTCAATAAGAAATTTTGTTTCTCTATAAAAATACAAAATCATGAAGGCAATAGACTTATAAAAAGGGAGGATGTAGGAAAGTGAGACAGGTATGACCAAGAAGGATTTGGGGGATTGTAAAGTCAAGTTGTCCTGTAATGTTGGCTCCAGAAAATGAGCACAGAGATGAGCAAACACAAAATATTATCAAAGCTATAAGTTTGCAGAGTGATTTAGGGTTGGTTTTTAGGGTTGGTTTATTATGGCTTTTCTCGTTTTTTTTTTTTTTTTTTTTTTGTAGAATTCATCAAATACAGCTCTGTCTCCGGGGAAAGCAGCAGCAGCGAGTGACCCTGCAAACACAAACAATGCGGCGTATCGGTAAGCAACCAACATCCCTGAGACCATGTTAAAATTTACAGTAGGACACTTGAGATAACTGATGCATAATGTCTGTATTTTATTTTTTTAACTGAAAAGTGCTCTTCCTTTTCCTTCATTGCCTTTCAATTGTAAAATTCAGTAGTCTTTCACAGAAGTCCTAGAAGGATAGTATTGAATCCATTCTTAAAGGAACTGAGATGAGTGTTGTTCCAGCAAGCGCTTGAAAAGTTACAAATAACCCTACTTCCTTTTTTTAGTAGTGTAATGTCTAAGTTAATAGGCATACAGGACCGAATAAATGGTTTTATAAAACCTCAATGGGAGGAATAGCTGTAAAATAAGAGACTTTTTTTTTCATCATTGTATTTTTCATAATTTTACCTGGTATGGCTCATTGAGAATTGCTAACTGAAACTTTGTTACACAGAAGTACTGGCACAGTGAGGCAGATGCTGGAGTCAAAGAGGAATACAGGAGAGAGCACACCAGCAACTTTTCAAGCCCCTGTGAGTGCAGGTAAGAAAATAAAGAAAATACCTATGGACTATAAGCACACTTTATTCATTGCTGTTCATTAAATAAGTAACTAATTGAACAGAGTGAAACTGGGTTTTGTGACTTTTTTCTCTGACATAAGTCATTATTTTTAGCTCCCTACCACATGGCCAATTTATATTTGTGTAATGTGCTTATCAGGTAAGGGTAAGAAATGTGTTGATTTGGCCAACCAGAACATGTGGGTCAATTAGGTGCTTCAGCAGACTGCTTGCTGGGTGTGGCAGCAAAATGTGTAGTCTCTCAGCTGCTGAGAAGTGAAACAAGTGGTTCATAGGTCATGTCATGCTGACTCTGCTAGCTAATGGCTATAGAAGTTGAGTAGGGAACTAAAGAAAGTCCTAAATCTACATTTCTCAAGGAAATCAAGTTGAAAAATGGGATTCCTAGACTAGAATGTAGAATCAGTCCCACCAATTAGTTATATTCATTGCAGTCACACCATCCTTGGTTTTAAACATGGTTTACTAAATACTGAATGCTGAATCTTTTCCACAGAATCATCTCATAGTAGGCATATGCCAGCTTTCTGTAGCGTAATAAGCTCCCGATCTTCTGATTTAGACCTGGAATTTTGTTGCATAAAAGAGAGTATGTTTTCTGACACATTAATCCTTGGTTTCAGTTTAACCTTCTGGATATAAGGTCCTGTTTATACAAAGCAAGTTAGTCATAACTTTGTTTTTCTTCTTTGTTTCTAAAGGACCAGTTGTTCTACCATTTCTGTAATGATTGCTTAAAATGCTATATTTCATGTGTTTTCAACAGTTAAATTTTGGAGCTTTCTTCAAGCCTCAAAGTTCTTTGTACATCTTAATTTTTTGTCATTTGTTTATATAGTTCTGTCAAACAAATGCAGTATCATTAGCTGTATCATTAGCTAAGCCATTGAATATCAGAGTGTACAACAGAAGAAAGAGTATCTATAGCTTTCCTTCACAAAAAGTTAATCATACACCACATTTTTCATAGAATCATAGAATGGTTTGAATCGTTAAAGATCTTCAAAAGTCCTCTAGTGAAACTCCCCTGTGATGGGTCAGGACATCTTCTATTGGATCAGGTTGCTCAAAGCCCCATCGTGTCCAGCCTGACAAGCCATGCTAGTGTCTCATATCCCTCATTCTAAATAATTCCTGTTTGTTGTGTTGGAGTGAAACTTCCCACTTGGTTCAAATACTTAAATTTGATTTTTTTTTTTTTTCCCGGTGTAGTGCCAGCTTCCAGTGCTGCTGCTCCTCCAGCAGTTGTCAGTGGACATCTTAAGCCTCAGACTCCAGTGATCTCCACCAGCTCTTTGACAACAACAGTTCTTCCCACAGCTAACACAGCTACGGTTGTAGGCACTAACCAAGTGCCCAGTGGCAGCACTCAGTCAGTGTCTGTCTCGTTGCAGTCTTTACCCGTAATCTGGCACGTACCTGTTGCAGTGTCATCCCAGCCTCAGCTTCTGCAAGGCCACACAGGGACTTTGGTCACTAACCAGCAGTCAGGCAGCGTTGAATTTATACCCGTACAAAGCGCGTCTACAGTTGGTAGCCTTACCAAAACTACAGTGTCCTTGGCATCAGCTAACCCAGCGAAACCAAGTAACAGCCCAGCTGTGCCCAGTCCTAGTGTTCAAAGGAACTCTCCAGCCAGTGCTGGGTCAATAGGTGCAGCATTGGCAGTACAGGCTGTTTCTACTGCACATTCTGTTGCCCAGGCCTCAAGGACTTCTTTGCCCACAGTGGGTACTTCAGGACTTAATAATGCTACCAGCAGACAACCCCCTCCCCTACAGATGAAGATTCCTCTTTCTGCATTTAGTAGTACAGCTCCTGTTGAACCACACACAGCTACGGCACCAGGGGTTGGTAAGTTATGCTTGAATGTTGACACTGGGAAAGGAAAAGGGTTATGAAAGGGAAACACAAAACTCCACTCCTGTGGAAATTTGTTTGCTGGTGTATTTTTCCTAGATGTTTCTTCTGGGTTATCTTCCGGTTGAAACTGTCAAGATCAAAATTTTCTCTCTCATAGATGTGTTTCAGCTGTTGTTGAAAATCATCTCTCCTTAGAAGGAGTCAGTAGTGTGGCTCTGTAAGCTTTGTTTGATCTTGATTTATATTATTCCTAGCATGAAATCAGAAACTCCCATTATACTGCTAACAGCTTGATATTTATTTTCAACGGAGTCTCTCAAAATAATCTGGTTAACTTTCTAGGCAAAGATATACTGAAAGGAAAGTATAGTCACTATTTTAATTCTTGTAACACTTGAAAGTTAAAAAAATGGGGGAAAAAATACAACTGAATACTAACCTTATTCCAAAGAAGTACATTTATAGTATTTTAAATAAAGTCTCCTAATACAGTGAATGTTCAAATACGATATGTAATTTAAAATACTTTCTCTCTGTCTTTGGCCAAGCCATGATGATTTTCTGCACTTCTGATTTTACATAGCTCAAATTTTTTTTCTAAGAGGTAATCAAGATTCTCAAGTGAGTTTGAATTATAGCAGTTATAATATATTGAATTATAGCAAGTTTCTCATTAGCACAATGTAATGTTAAAACTCAAGCAGAGTTTCACGTCAGAACTAATTCTGTTTAGTTTTACAATCTTTTACATTAGCTAAGTTAAAATATGTCTTCCACAGAGTTGGACAATTAATTGGTTTGTATTAATTTTTAGTTGTAAAGTAAATGTAGTGATTTAATACCACATTAGGAGGGCTGCAATAGATAAGGCATAGTGACCAAAGGCTCATTTTCTGCAGTTCCCATAGCCTTCGTGCATATGCTGCTAGTTTCCTCACCAGAATTAAAACAGTGCTTTGGGCTGGCACTGTTGCTGGTCAGCTCTGGTTAAAATGAAAAGGAATGAGAAGGGAGAATTTGTATTTAAGTGTTTATATTGAATATTCAAGTAACTTCTGCTTAAGTTGCCAGTTGTAGACGTATGTTTGGCTGAGCTAATAAAGATACACAGGCTCTGCGCACAAATCATATCAGTTACATATGCTGCCATCTGTTTAGCCCTCTGTTCAGCCAATTTTTTGTACAAAAGTACTGAGTTATTGTAATTTTTTCAGTTTAATATCTTGTCAGCTTATATGCAAAAGGAGGTGAAGTTGGAGTTACGCTTTGTCCTCAGACAGTCAAAGGAATTGTCAAAATATTTTGAATACACTGTCAGACTTTGAAGGAAGGAAACATGAACTGCTTCTAGGCTAGAAAGTGCCATTTTGCTTTGAAGTATCTTTTGTTCCTTCTGAAATATGATAGTAATCAAGTTCAAATACTTGTAATTGAAAATCAGGGCTGAAAAATGTTAAAAATGCTATATATACTGAATATTTAGTATCAAGCCAATTAATATTGACTCCAAATTTGTATAGTGGATAGCAGTATTTAGTACTGATTGGATACTGCAAATGAACAATTTCTTTACCCCCCAGAAAACCAGATAAGCAAACCACCAACAGATACTTCGGCAAACAAGCGAAATCCTGAGGGAACAACACAGGTAGGTTGTTGATCATGTTTCTGTATGAAAATCTAAAGTTACAATCCACAGGAGAAAAGTTCTTTACCTTTATTGCTCATGATTAAACAATTTTAGTTTCTTTTTTGTGCCATCCTTTCTAGTTTCTGTCCATTTGTATTTTTCTTCTTCTTCTAATCCCTAATACTACTTGGAGCATGAGCTTGATAGTATTTTCAGATTTTTTCTGGTGGGATTTATCTAAGTAGATGAATTAATAATTCAGGAGCACACTAAAAACATGTCTGCAACAGAGCTAACATACAAAAGAAAACCTTGTTCGTTTTTTGTCTGAAAGACTTGTAGTTAAAGCTACCTATATTTTGTAAATTATTGCAGCTCTCTCATTTACACACTAATCCAGAAGTTAATAAGAATTGAGGTTCTATTATTTCATTGCCATATGTCAGAAAAAAAAAAAGAAACTTTCTTCATTAATAGTACTCACTAATAGAGGAGAACTTGCAGTACTTCTGGATTCCTCATCTAAGACCTGTTAAACTTACTTTGAAATTTAAAGGTTGAAGTTAGAGTATTTTAAGTTATTCTTAATATTATTTCTTCATACACAGATATTTCATAAAGCACCTCATAATTGCATTGCTCTTAACTGAAAGTAATTTTATTAAGGGGAATAAAATTAATTTTTTATAGCCAAAATTTCCACATATAATAGTATTTCAATGTACAACAAGAAGAAAATATACTGGACAGGATTCTGTTTTTCAGCTGTCACAGAAATTGTTTGGCAAAGATAACTAGTATTACAGAACATAAACTGTGCCTCACTTTATCTTTTTATTAAGACATTTTATAAAGAGTGGTTGTTCGGAACTTCATTTTTCAAAGATACCTGTGGATTATAGCTATTAAAACATTTTTCTGAAGTTGGTATGTAGGGAATTCAGTACCAGAATGGATGACAGGTGTATGGATTTAAGATATAGTTTTCAATATAAGGTGAATATTTTGGATTTTCTCTCTTCTTTGGTAGAGTCTGAAATCCGGAAAATGTTTTGGAAAAACAGATTGTGTGATAGTGGTATTTAGAAATGGAAGGTGAGCAAGAGGGAAATAAAAGACACATGATGCTTTCCGGTTTTCAGTCTTCTATTATAGTGTATGTTTCTAGGCTTGCTTTCAGTCATATCAGTTAAAGCATTTGTAGTGCCATGATTAATAAAGAAGGACCTGATGGATTTTAACTGGCTAGTGAGGTATGGAGTTGACATGCCGTATCATTTGAAAAATCCAGTCAATGCCACCTGCTTTTTGCTATATAAAATCAATAATATTATGTATTACTCCGCACTTCACAGCGCTCAGAACAAAAAGTAGTTCACTGTGTGCCGTATACTTGTGGCATATTTGATGGTACAACTTTGATCAATTGTTTCAAAAAGCAGTTGAAACAGGAAGAGACTTCATCAGAAAATAAAGAAGCAGTAGAAGCAGCACAGACGAATTTAAACTTCCCCGAGGATGTCCTCTTTGGCTTGGAGGAAGAGGAAGAGGATGCTAAGAGCATCAAAAACACCCACAAGCAGACTGGCTGGGCAGCTAACCTATTAAAACAATGGCTGGCCAAAAATGGCAAGGATCCTAGCTTTGAATTGGTCCCTGTAAGTGAACTCAATGATATCTTAAGAGAGTTTTATTACACTATAAGGAATCATGATGGAAATACCTACAGTGTGGCAAGCTACAAATCAATGCGTGCTGGCTTAAACCGGTATCTCAAAATGCCACCTTATAATCGTCAGATTTGCTTAATGAAGGACAAAGAGTTTGCTAGTGCAAACATGGTATTTGTGAGTGTGCTGAAGATGCTGCGCATGCAGGGAAAGGATGAGACTCACCACTATCCTCCTATAACAGCTGAGGACTTGTGTAAGATTAAACAATCTGGTGTGCTGGGATTGCACAGTCCACTGGCACTCGTCAACAAGGTGTGGTTTGATTTGCAGTTGCATTTTGCCAAACGAGGGAGGGAAATTTTAAGAGATCTGGCTCCAGATGCCTTTGTTGTTGAGAAGGACAAGAACGGGCGTCGGTACGCTATGTTTAGGTATCCTGGCAAAGCGAAAAATGGAGAAGATCCTCATAAAATGGGGAAAATGTATGATATGCCAGGGGACCCAAACTGTCCTGTTTTTTCCTTGGAGCTTTATTTGTCTAAGTTGCCTCCAGAGCCCCCTGCCTTTTACCTACATCCTTTAAAGCTAACGTCAGAGCAAATGCAAGAGCAGCCCGTCTGGTACAAAAGAGAACCAATGGGCGTGAACTACTTAGGTACCATGATGCCCAGGATAAGTGTGGCAGCCAGGCTCTCTCAGCGATATACCAATCATTCTCTCCGAACTACCACCATCCAGCTACTGTGTGAAGCAGGACTTGGGCCTAGAGAGATAATGGCAGTGACAGGCCATCGCTCTGAGTCTGCTATCAGACACTACTGGGGAGCTGCAGAAGTTCGCTACAGGGCTTGGTCAGATATAATGGACAATAAGGCCCCCAGTTGCCTATATAGCAAGATCCCAAATGAAGTGATAAAAAAATCACTATCTGGTGTCTCCACTTCAACTATAAACCATGTTCTAGAGCAAAGCAAAATTTTATTACCTAAGAAATCTGTGGTGCCACCTGGCACTAATGCTGTGACTTTAGTCCCTGAGGGGCACCCAGCTCTGAATTCCAAAAGTCCCATCCTGTGGAGCCACAGTTCTTCCAAGGTATTTCTCCCCAAGAACATGGTCAGTGGGAACCTAATTGCCGGTCCTCTTCAAGGCTGTTATAACAAACCTGTCTTGATAAAGCATGTGGTGAAACAAGAACCAATGACTTAATGCTTCTGTAATAGAACTGGTTTCACATCAATTGCTAGAATGAAAAAAATATCAGTTTGTTTTTTCACTTGGTCTACTAAGGAAGTATCTTACAGTCTAGTTCAGCAGGAAGTATCCTGTTCACAATCCTGCAGTGAACTATGAACAGAAACTTTAACAGAGCAGGGCTTGAAGTTTGTATGACTTTATGTGGCAGTTGTGACTGAGCAGAGCTATTTTTAAAAAATGAAAGGGAGGTACTGACTTCCACTTAGCTGAAGAGCAATGCTTTCTTCACTAAGTGCATGGCTTTTATATTTTGTGAGGAGTGCATTTATTATACCATTTTGTGCCTGCTGGCACTATTGTAGCATCTTACACATCAAATGCTTGATTACTGAAGAGCACAGAGAAAATAGAAGCTGAAGGAAATACAAAGATACACTTCAAAATTATACATGTGCATGAAAACATGTGGAATTGCTTGGCCACTGTCACCCTCTGTTCAAATTGTTAAGACCTACCAGAGGATTGTCCCTTTTTTTAAACATTCTTCTAAATTGATTTTCAGTGTGAGCTACAGATTTGTAGCTCAGGCCTTTTCCTGTTTAATACTTCTGACTAAGATTTCAGTCATTCTATTCTCCAAAGGTACTGATACAGGTTATATCAAAATTGAGATCTTTTCAGTTGTGCATGAAACGGGAGAAACATTCTCAAAAGAGTCAAGAACAGATTTGTTGCTTCAAGTTGGAGTGTTGTCTTAGTATGAGCTTATCTTGAGAGGGTTTTTTGTAATTTCCTCTCACCTACCCCTTACATCACATTTCACAGTGTCTTTGCAGTATTGTCAGTGTAGTCATCAAGTAAAAAATTGTGGTAGGTCCACTTTGTAGGAAGCAGCTGTGTAGCACCTAAACCTGTTTTTCGTTATATTAACTTTGTCCTTTTGAAACAGTGTGTGTTTGTGTCTACACACACAGGTTATCACACTAAGGACTGCACTGAAAGTGTTCATGTTGCAGTGGACAGAACAGAGAAAAATCCCATCTGACGTAACAAATTTGCCATGATAAACTCTTAATTCTGTGAAGAATTTCCTTGCTAGGAAAGGCTTTCAAATATGGAAAGAGATTTATCACTTTGTTACATGTAGTCTGAGCAGAGGACTTGATGTCTGAACTTCAGAGTTTTTACCTTGGCTGATAAATATTTACCTTTGTGGCCTTTGGTACGTTGTTCATAGTTACTGCATCGGTTTCCCAAAGTGTAAGACCAGCACAGAGTGTTCCATTTTCTGGATGGATCGTGTTAAGGATTAAAAGGTTTTGAAAGTTCTGTATTCATCTTCTGTATTGTGTGTACAGTCACTTTTATTTGTTATTGTTAGAATAATTGAACTAGTTGATCAAACATAATGGCTAACATAGAAGATATTTTTGCACAATCCTACACTTCCTTAGTTGCAGCTTTAACTTACAACATCAATGAACAGAGGAAGGATGTCATGGATCCAGGATTATAATTTTGTCAAGCCTAGAGAAAATCAAACAGAAATAGAAAAATAAAGTTATATTTTCTAATGGCTAGAAAGAAGAAAAATTGGAAAAAAAAAAAAAAAAAAAGCAAAAAGCAAACGGTTCTCAAAATATAGGAGAACCGTGCAGTAATTTATTCAAGGATATTTTACAGTAACAAATATTTCCAAATTTTAGGCATTCACAGAATCCATTGTTCAGACAGATTGGCAAATATAATTTCTTGTTGAAAAGACTTACTCTAAACATCACCAAGATGAGTGTGAGGGTTTTTTCCCCCCAAAAATATATTCCTGTCTTTGTCTCAGGTACTTGCTTGTTCTAGCATACTGGCTTTGAAAAATTATGTTGCCAGGAGATGATTTTTTTTTGTTCCCTCTTGCTGCATACTGTGCTCATACTGCCCACATGCCCTGCTCTGATCAGAACGGCATCTAAGTAATTTACTGCAACAGCATATTGCTGATTCTTTCATTCCTTAACACAAATCTCTGGTGATTTAAATTGGAAAAGGGACTCTTTTGGCCGATTTGAGTATGTCTCTTACTCTTTTTAATTAGAATTTGGCTTCTAACTTGACTTCCATTCTGTTGGCTCACAATTGCATATTTTGTCTTCTCATTTGTTGAATTCTAACTCTGTTGGCACCAACTCTGCAGTGTCCTCTTACTACCCTCAGTTTGAACCTCATACTTCAAAGCTACTGATGGCAGTATTACTGACTTCTTACTTTTCTAAGGGATAATTTTTTTTCCTGAAAATTAGAAAAAGCATTCCTGGTTTGGCTTGGAAGTACAGTGGTCACTAAGCTTTATGCTAGTATTTGAATTGATTCTAATTGATAGAATATATTTCTAACCTTCCAGAACTCAAAAGCTTTCTCTAGTTCTCCCTCCACCCAAAGTGTTGAATGAATCATTCCAACATGTATTTCCTTTCTAGAAAAGCTCAAGTAGGCAGACATAATGGGTGTTTTGCTGCTTTTTTTGAAAGCAAACTTTGGAACATCGGCTACATGTACAGTAATACAGGGAGCAGGGGCTCTTTTCCCTGTTTTTTTTTTCCTTAATTGAGTGAAAATTTCAAGTTAATCCTGTTCATTGAAGAGCAGGTTATGCTGTGTGAACATCATAAATGTCAAAATGGACATGGATTGGACTCCTCAGTGACTGTATCAGAGATTCTCAAACAACAGGATAACTGAGCTGCTGCTTTATTTTTTTTTTCCCCTATTATATTTCCCTTTCAGGTGAAACGTATTAGTGAGCCAGTGGGTTCAGTATGCTTTGACTGAAACTCTGAATTTAGACTTTGGCTGTATACTTCATAGAAAATTGTTAATCATAATTTCAAAATCACTTTTAAAATTCTGAATATAGCAAACAGACTTTGAAATAAATATATGTCACTCTGGAATTTTCTAAAAAAATGTGATCTTTTCCCAAAATAAGAGTATTTCAGTTGCAAAAAACCAGTACTTAGCCTTTACCAAGTCAACGAAATTAATTTTCTAAACAGTGGCTGCATGTCATTAATTAATTTCCTTCCCCTTAATGGAGACTACTTTGAAAATAGGGAGAAGTGACTGGAACCTTCTGTATTGCATCCATATATATTTAGTTTTGTGTGTCATTTTCTAAGTGAAACTTTAGTACTGGTAATGTGAATCTAGAACTTGAGTTTTCTGTGCCCTTTCCTGGTAAGTCTGAAAATATCTGCTGTTAATTCAACAAATATTCTTAATTACTTTCTATTTTCATGAAACTGGCACAGTATCTTACAGTTTTACATTTTTTAAATTCTTTTATTGCAGTTTAAATCATCCCCACTGTAAGAAAGTCATGCACAGTATTGTTCTTTGCTACATACACCTTCTCTGTGCCCCCTAATGAGCTCCATTGTACACAATGTCAAATACCTGAAGGCATTGGTGTTATGCTTTGAAATTAAATGTGTCCTTGGCTTTGTTGTATTTTTAGTCTGATGTATCTTCTTTTTTTGTTACCCTGAACTATACAGCTTCTTAATAGTTGCATATTGTTTAGGTCAGTATAGTAAGAAGTTTTCAGTAAGCAGCTTGGATATATGATTTTGCTGTATGACTACTCCTCCGTTTTCATCCTTCCTCTGCTTCTTGCTCCAAAAGGAATGGCCACAAGGATCTGGGAGGGGACATCCTCCTATGTATGTGTTAGTCTCACAACTTCAGTTTTTTCCTGCGTACACAGAAATTTGAAAGTGGTTATTCAGTCCCAGTCATTTTACCATTCCAGTGCCTCAGGTCCTAAAATTGCATTTCTGAAGACATGACAAGCACTTTTATAGGGTAAATATTATTGTTACAGTAGGCCAAGGCATTTTGATTATATAACAAATCTTTAGAATGTTTTTTAAGTATTTTATTATGAATCCCAGTTACAGATACAGAATTTATATGTATTATATATAATAGATAAATGTAGCCATGATATACTGAGGGTAACAACGAAAGCATAACAGTCAACAAATTTGAATGGGTTTGGTTATGTTAAAAATGGTTTACATAAAGTCAGTCTGTTCAGGAAAGATTATGCTATATTTATTTAAACCCCAGGTGAAGTGAATAGTCTTTTCTTCCCTGTTTTCCACTCCAGGTATACCTTATCCTCTTAGGAGTCTTTTTTTAGTTTCCGTTTCTGCTGTGTATTTCACCTTTTCAGCCAATACTAGGCTTAAAAAAAAAAGAATCCACCAGTCTCCTATCCGTTTTCCTTTGTTTCTGACATGCTTTGATCTGTTTGACTGAACTACAGTTTAATTGAAGCTATTTTGCTGACTACTGGAAATTCATCTGGTAAAATGTTAATAAGGTACATTTATAACATCTATCCCTTTACTTTGCAATGTGTAACAAACTTTGTGAATGTCTGTTGGGAAACAATGTGAACAAAGTGGATATGTCAGCATACAGTTTATAAGCAGCTATTGATTCTGCATTGTTGAAGCGTTATTGATGAATATGTTTCCTTGCATTTCATGGTTTTGTCACTGAAAATAAACATGCATAATTATATATGTAAAATGGGATGCTTGATTTTTGTCTCTGACCCCTGGGTTATGTCTGTGCTGTTTAAAATGGAACTAGCTCTCATCTGTAAGGTGTGGAACCTTTAACTCAGTCTAATTAGAAATGTAAATTACAAAGATGTTAGCAGGAGGACAGTTTAAAAGTCATAGAAGAATGGAATCATTTCAATTTTGTTTCTTAAAACAGCCACCCAATTCTACATGACAAGCTACAAGCTACATGACATCCTATTGGGAATTTTTCAGCTGATTTTTTAAGTTCATATTTAAAGTGAATTGTCTTCCCTGAGACTGTATCTGTGTTACCTAAACCACTCAATAAGTAAATACACTTGTGTTTCGTAGGCTTCAATTTGTAATTTTGAGCCAAAAATTTGTGAGGAATATTAAAACAATAACTGATGATGTCATTGCATCAGAGAAGGATGATAGATTTTAAAAGCTGCGTTGCCCAAAAACACATTGCCCAGGGAAGCTGTGGCTGCCCCCTCTCTGGAAGTTTTTGAACAACCTGGTGTATTGGGGGGTGTCCCTGCCCACGGCAGGAAGGTTGGATCTAGATGATCTTTAAAGTCCCTTCCAACGCAAGGCGTTCTGTGATTCTATGATTAATCTAATCTGGAAAGTACTATAAATAAAATTTTGATAGTGTAGTAAGATGTTCTTCAGTCTTCTGAGGTGTCTATCCCACATTGGGAAACTTTCAGTGTCCTTTGGGAAAACAAGGTAGATGAGTTTTGACCTTAAAAGAGTAAGAACCCATAGAGAGATGGGTGTGTGCACATGCATGCATATAGGTTTTTATTACATATGTTTTTAACTGATTGAGAAAAAACAACCATAGCAGGAGAGAAATTGTTCAAGCATTGTTGTGAGTTTTAGTTGGAATTATAATTTCTAGCACCATTTCAGGTAGCCAGTCTCTCAGATAGCCTTCTTGATTGTTACTAATAGGTGTAGTAGAATCAACAATATCTGATCTTTTCACCAAAGAACTGAGAAGGTGTATATTACCTCAGGGTTACTAAGACTGGTTATTAATTTTCTTCATGCTTGCATTGCTCTTGATCTCTAGCGAGTGTTGCACAGTACCACTTTGGGGTAAGGGGGACTCAGCTTGTTTGAATGCAACATGTAAAATGTCTGTTAATAGTGTTCAAGTGTGCAATATACAAGTATGCAATTACACTATCAAAACATGCATAGCAGCTCTGTGAAATTTTGTTTGTGTGAACCCTGATCCTTGGTAAACTGCTGACATTTTTAGCTTGGGAAGAGATGACAGATGCATTTGGTACCTGGTCAAATAAATTTTCATGACAGCTTTGCAAGGCTGGAATAATTCCTTCAATTTTGTGAGTTGCTGCATTGTAAAAAATTATTACAAAGTGATAAGTGATATTTGAAGCAGTTAGTGATTGAAACATGCTTCAAAATGTATTAAAAAATTTTTTTCCGCCACTGCTTAGACTGGTTTTGAAATATGTAGTTTTGTATATGGATGACTGAAAAACTAATATAGGCATTATAATTATGCATACAGGCACAGTATCACCACCCTCCACACACAAATCCTATTCACAGAATTTATTTTTAACATCACCCTGCATAATTTAAGATTGATTTTGCTATTATATAACGCCTTGGTGCGTCGTCTATGATTGTGGTGGTGTGAAGCTTTACAACCCCCAGAATTTTTTCTGTTTTGTTATTGTAGGAACTATTTTATCTTCATTGTTAGTGTGCTACACCTAATCCTCAGAATTTTGATCTTTACTATCCTGGAATTAATTTGTATTTTGCACTGTATTTTTTGTTGTTGCTTTTTTTTCCCTTTGTTTTTCACTTTTATATACTGGAATATTCCTTTATGAAAAGCAGGTGGCATTACATTTAACAGCTTTGCTATTGCTATGTGATAAACTAAACTGTGGCGTTATATAATATCAAAACCTTTTTAAAAATCAGAAATGAATAGAGAAGTGCCTTTTCAGACCTTCCTTCAAAATACCAAGATTTACCTTTTGGTTTTTCATGTCGTACAGTACATGTGCATGTTGATTTATATGCCTGTGGGGTTACATAAAATAATGTAACAGGTAACATTTTCTGTTCCGTTCAAGTTTCAGATATTTCTTTCCCTGTGTTCTCCAGTAGTTTGTGATTGATCTGTGTATGCTGTGATGTTAGAACTACTTCTTTCTGTGTTAGATTGCACAGTTGTCATTATAGTGGAAGATACCTTCTTTCTTCAACATCATGTCTACCATACATGCTTTTGTCTTCCTTTTATTTTCCTTATGGAGTTGGAATAGCTTTCTTCCCTATCTCCACCCAGCCCTGTACCCCACCCTTTTTTTCTTACTCTTTCTTTTCAAAATTACAAAAGCTGAATCAAACTCACTGGCAGTAGTCTTTTATGTGAAAAAGCTGTTGGATACCAAAGCAATTATTTCTCCCACTACAGTGGGTTATACAGCACTGTGGAATGGTCTCAGGATGTTGAAAAATGGAGCGTAGCACAGAAGGTAGTAGTCTGTCTCAGTGTCCCTGCTTTTCCATAGTCAAGTAGGAATCTTCAGACTCACTTCAGCATCAGAGAAAGCCCTTCACTTTATTACTAAGCTTACTCCTTTCAGATTTCCCTTGACTGATTTACTATTGACTAGAGTGTAGGTTGATTATTAGATGTATCAGTGACATGGGATATAATGACAGTGTCCTGGTAAAATATTTGCATTGCTTTCACTGCAAACCTTGATTGTGACTTCAGATTCATATGGCCCTATTCACTGTATTTTTATGCATTTTAACAAGTTCTGAGGGCTCTTTTTCTGTTATACTTTTAAAAATTTGTGTAATATGAATACAGCATTGGTTACAGAGCACCACTCTATAGTTCTTCTCTTCCTCAAGGAAAACTGTAGTATTGCTGCTTTTTCCTTGCACTTCTTCCTGTAAGTGTGGGGTTTTTTTGTCAGTGCCCTCTGCTTCTCAGTGTTTTCTTTAACTGTTAAAAACACTTGTGGTTGGAATTGGAGGAAGGCAGGTATTATGTTGTCATAGTTTGCTGTGTAGTGGAAAATGCATGAAATTTTGAGTTTAGGTCAGTTTCACCAGGCTTTTGTAGAAAAAGCTGTCTTTTTTCCTCCTCATATGTCCTTTTTCCACCTTTGTTTCTGCTCTTAAATTATACCTTCCAGTCCTCTTTCCCTACATCAGCTGGTGTTTTGCCTTTGCCTCAAAAGTTATGTGCATCTTCTTGGACTGGATCTGCGTTATATACTTAAGTATGAAATGTTTCGTTAGAGGACACATTATACAAAACATCTTAATTAAGAATTGCTGAAGTTGTGACTATATTAAAATTAGGTAGTCAGGAAAGGATGATGTCATATTTTTCTTGCTTCCTTCCTTTTTTTGTCTTTGTTTTTTTGTCTTCATTTTTATCTTTAGAACTATGACATTTTGGAATACGATCTGTTAGGTTTAATTTTTAATTTCATTTTCATTTTTTCATTGCATTGTTTTGTGTTAAAATTTTTATGTTGCTGGCTGCTATGTGAAAACAGAGAAGGCAGCTCAGATACTGTGGGTTAACTTGATGGTCTAGTTCATGATACTGATACTTCCAGGTTGTACAAAGTTACCTCATTAGCTATGGATAAACCAGGTTCAAAATGCCTGTGTGAATTACAGTATGTGGGTGTATTTCCACTTAGAGTTTAAAGGCATATACATTAATATGTGAGCTGTTAAGAAGGATGGAAAAAGGGAGTTTTGGCAGTTCACATCTGTTTTAAATCTCAGTGTAAATCTTTTTCTGTTTGATTACTAGAAACTACCCAGATGCTGTTGTAAACAATCACATTTAAGTGCCACTTATGGTCTGTCTGGAGTCTGGTTCTCTGATTCTGACAAATGATGAAATGGTGGTTTGGGGTGCTGTGGGTTTGTTTGCTTTTGGTTTTTTATAACGGTGATATTTAAATAGAGGTCACTTCATATTACTGTGGTTATCTTATTTCTCTCCCAGCTTATTTGATATTCTAAGGTAATATTCTAAGGTTGAATCTTCTGTTATTCAGACTTGCTAGGCCGTAAGTGGACTAAAGAATCAGGCATATGTTTGGGGTTCTTATTAAATTGTTATTAATTATTTTGCTAGTATGACTGTACTGATGTAAAAGTGTTGTGATTGCATCATTCTCTTCTGCAGAGATCAGCTGAAGCACATTCAGATTCTTGGCTTCCTGTGTTTGTAGCAAGCTGAAAACTGATAGCAGACCAGAATGCTTTGGTTTTGCTCTTAGGTGTTAGCAGTTTCTGCCCAAACACTTAATGCAATTTTGCATGCTGAAAGACTGTAGGAAAAAATCCGCAGAGGCTTAAAGGACGACACGCAGTCACCAATATGGTTAAAGTGAAGTCGTTTATTAACAGTGGACACTCACTTTATATAGAGCCTTTGTTTATATAACGATATCTTGCAGGTGGCTATATCTTGGACACAAATTCTGTTCTCACAGATCTTCTGCTGGCTTCCTCATTATCCTGTTATTTCTTCTTTTCTACTGCCAGCTCCCTTATCTTTTTCCCATAGCTCATCTTTCAGTAACCTTGCAACTGGGTCTCAAGGCCCTTAGTTTACTCTAGCTAAAGCTAAATAGTCAGGATTGCTCACGTCTGTTTTCTTCCAGACAGTTTCCCAACAAAAGACTTGTTCTCTTATTTCAGTTTTCAATATAAAAATGCTGGTTGTTCATACGTGACTGAAATTCCAGTGTCAAGCTGCCCTTTGCCTTCATGAGGGCATCAAGCCCTTTTAAGTCATTTTCTGACTTTGCTCTGAGCAGCTTGTCTGAATCTCTTCTGATGTGTGACATGGAAGTCTCCTCCTCAGAATCCCATTCCCTTCTATTTACAGAAGCAGTTGTGTCTCTTTAGCCTTTCCTCAAATGTAGCTTTGTTGTTAACTAGAGTTCTCACAAGTCCTTGTAGTAACAAAAATTTCCCTGAGAGAATTTCTGAGTAAAACATTCATGATACTCAGAAGGGATATTTGTACTTTCTTGATTGGTTGAGCATAAATTTTCTGAAAACCATTTATGAATTGCACTTGGCAGGAGTGTTTCCAAATGGTTCCATTTGCAGGTCTTAACCATTCAGGTGTGACTCCTGTACACTCCTGTAGTAATGTATACCCCTAGGCAGGAAACACAGTGGGCAGCATTTTCAGTGTTTCCAGTTTCATTAAGATTTTCCTGTACCCCTGGATTTCATTCATGGGAGATGCAAAGTCACTGAAATAGGGGAATCTACTTGGGGAGGCTGGGAAGTCAAGAACTTATGGATGTGCTTTGTGGGGAGTACAGCTTCTTGGAGTGCCTGAAGTGTGTGCCATAGAACCAGGACTATGTACCAAGGAGTGTGTTCCACCCCTCAAAACACTGCCCTGTTCATCTGCAACTTCTGGTGTGGGTTGTGGAGAGAACCTAACTAACTACCTTTTGATTATTCCTGTTGAGGAGATCGGTACTGGGGTTGGTTAGCAGAAAACTTCCATTAATGGGGCATAACTACAAGAAGGTCTTTTCTTCCTGAGAAATGCACATCTTGTCAGCTTATTGGAGTTATCATTTAATAGTTGCCTGTTCAACTAAATCAAGATTTTGGCCATCCAGATACAGCAAAATAAATGCATGCAGTAACACTTGCTGACTTGGAAATTCAAAGAATTTTCTTGACTGGCACAGTTAAGTTGGGCTTAAATTAGCTCGCATAGTGTATTTTTCTAAGGATTTAGATTTCCAAGCAGAGAAAAAATTGAAAGGAAATTACTTGACTAATGTATTTTATAGTGAGGAGAAATTAATAGCTCATTGTTAGTTTTTTTCTTTCTGCAGTTTCTTACAAATTTCCCCCTCCATTCTTCAGTCTGCTTTCTCTTGGCAGAGAGAGCCATAGTTCAAAGTGCACATTGTTTGCTGATAAGATTATTAAGTTGGAATGAAATTTCTCTTTATGCAGATCATTGGTAATTTGAATATGCCTTTTATGTTAAGTTTCAAGTGGGTAAATCAGTGCATCATACTAGGAAAGCTGAAGGTGGAAGGTTATTGTAATAGAAATTGCTCGACAAAAGAGTTCCATGGTTAACAAATCTGAAAAATGTTATGTATAGCAAAGATAGAATCATAGAATCATTTTGGTTGGAAAAGACCTTTAAGGTCATCAAGTCCAGCTGCTAACCTAGGACTATAAAGTCCATCACTAAATCGTGTCCCTAAGCAGCACATATACATGTCTGTTAAATACCTACAGAAATGGTGACTCCACCACTTCTCTGGGCAGCTTGTTCCAGTGTCAGACTGGACAATAAATTGCTCCTAATACCCAATCTGAACCTCCCCTCCCACAACTTGAGGCTTTTTCTTCTTTCCCTTTCACTTGTTACTTGGCAGAAGAGACAAACACCCACCTTGCTACAACATTGTAGGTAGTTTTAGAGATCAATGAGGTCTCCCCTCAGCCTCCTTACCTCCAGGCTAAACAACCTCAGTTTTCTCAGGCTCTCCTTACAAGGCTTGTTCTTTAGACTGTTCACCAGCTGTGTTGCCTTTCTCTGGATATGTTCCAGCACCTCAATGTCCTTCTTGTAGTAAGGGGCCCAAAACTTAACTCAGTCATGTGCAACCTCACCAGTGCCAAGTACAGGGAACAATCCTTTCCCAAGCCCTACTGGCCACACTATTTCTGATAGAAGCCAGGATGCTGTTGACCTTCTAGGCCTCTTGGGCACACTGCTGGCTCTTGTTCAGGGGGCTGTTAGCCAGCACCTCCAGGTCTTCTGACAACTTTCTGGCCACTGTTAATATCACAGAATTGTTAGGGTTGGAAGGGGCCTTAAAGTAGTGTTTCCTGGGGTTGTTGTGACTGAAATGCAGGACCTGACACTTGGTCATGTTGTGTCTTAGACAACTGGCCCTATAAAGGTGTCTTCTATTGCCTGTGAACATAAGTAGTTAGATGTTTCTTATTCACATTGTGTATGGTGTAGGTAATTAGCAGAATTTCATCAGTGGCAGGATCAGAATTTACAGCAAAAAGAAACTGGGTTGTAATTATGCATAATGAAGAGGTCAGTCATTTCAGGAACTCCAAATTGAGAGACCTGTAATTTAGTTTGAGTTCTTTTTGCATCTAATAATCATATGATACCTCTTTTTCATCATCTCAAAGACTTGTCTGTGTGAGACTTGTGTTCAGGACCTCCCTAAAGGCTTAGTTGTACCCAAAGGAAAGGTCATGGAGCAGATAATCGAGCAGATAATCCCAGTGCATAGGCTTTTTGCATCTGTTCCCATCAGACTGCACAGAAAAATCTTTAATCTTCCTAGGATTTATTATGTTGGCATTTGTACAGGCCGTGAGGGGCTGTTAACTCTCATGCTTTTTTCCATGCTAATTGCTCAGCTATTTTGATAGCTATGTTGCTTTCCCAACCCTTTGTCTGTCCTCGAGAACTTGAGGAACTTATATATTAGTAAACCAGTAGCACTTCAGTCCAACAATAAATGATGATCTCTTCTACAGAACAAAATACACTGATATTTCTGGCAAGTTTAATGAACTAGAAGTTGACATAATTGATTCTTCCTAGAAAGTATATTCAAAACCACAGAACTATATAGCACCTTTCCATATTTTTTTCCATCATCTGAAGGAAAATGGTGGTTCCTTCAATCTGAAGAGCTACAGAACAGCAATTGATCCAGAAGATAAATTTTGTTTGATAGTCCTCTAGGTTTTTAAATAACATATTTAGCCTTCACAATAGCTTAAAAGATCCCTTTATCATTTCTAACTAGATAGATAGAAATGGCTTCACTTTTAGAGTGATAGTGATAAAATTTGTGATAATAGATAAAAATACAGTAATGAAATTACTTTAAAAGCTGGATACAATTGGAGTTTTCTGATGGCTTTTGATTACATTTTTTGTAAGCATTACAGGTTCCACTGTAGCTTTCCCTTTTCCTTACTGTGAAGTCAATTTCTTTATAGGCATATAGGCCAAGCTGTCTAAAGATGAGTCATAGGTTCTTCTGGTGACATTTCTCTCAAAAGGTTATGCTACTATAAAGGAAAACACAAATTACAACCAGGTTAAAATTTATAATAGGTGTATTGAATGATATACCAAATTGTTACTTATTTACCTCTAAAGTAACAGTATGCTACCGGTCATAAGGCTTTTTTTACTCCCTACAAAGCTAGAAGTACTTAAATATTTGACACCTCAATACAATGATTGGGTTATTGACTGTTTCTCAAGTCATGCGAAATTTGACTGAAATTTCCTTCTCCTGCTCATTTCATCATGAGTTCCTTTCAAATAAGAGCATCAATTCTGAGATCTCTCCTTCTCTAAGTGTTCAATTTGTGTCCCTTTTCCACCTGTGTTCCCTGGATTTGCTTTTGCAAAATGAAGGAGTTTTGTCTTTCAGAGCGGGAAGGTCACAGGAAGCAATACAGGAGGTGTCATCGATCTTACACTGGATGAAGAGGAGGATGGGTCTTCTCAAGGTAGGTTGAAAAGGTTTTGCTAGCTGCAGGGCTAATGAAGCTACAAGTATTATTTCAGTCTTTGAATGGTAGGCAGAAATAAATAAACTGCAAAGTGTTCTTATTTGGTGTTACAGTTAGAACTGTTGTTAAAGAATTCCAGGGGGCATTAAATACATAAAGAACTCTGCTTTCAGAAAAAAGACATTTTGATTTTTACCTTTCCTTTAAGTGTTGTTGCTGTCAATGCTTAAATCTGTTAGGCTTGTAAAATAATTTGAGACTGCTTAATTCTCTATTACATTTTGGAATGTTCCTCTAGCTGTATTTAATTTTTCTGCTTACTGATTAATTAAGTTTGAATTCTACAGTTGATATTCAAGGTCTAGATTATTACAGCTTCTCATCTTCTGTTTAACTAAAAATTATTTGTGCAAGATTTAAGATACCAAATGCACATCTATTCTTTGCTTTACAGCTATATGTCTTTTTTCTATTATATCCTTTGGAAGTGTGGATGCAGTTCATCTTTTAAAAGAATACATTTTTAATCTTGCATAACTGTGGGCAAGTCTAATTGTAATTAGCGTAGAATTGGTGAAGAACTACAGTATTTCAGAGAATAAGTCCGTATGTAATACTGCGTATTGCTCTGTCATCCTATCTGAAAAATTTGTATTTCTGCTGTTAAAGATAAGATTTTATTTCTGTGTGATCTCTAAATGCATGCCCCTTGCTGCATTCTGAAATCCAGCCACCAAGAAGTTTGATTCCTCTAGACAACCTCAGTAGTTATTCTCTAGACAGCCTCAGTCTCTAGGGAGTAAGTTCAAGTTCTTCACAGACATTTGCAATGTTTTCATTTGCTCTGTGTTTGTATTGCACAAATGTAGGATATCAGTGAGGGAGAAATGCCAAAAGGAGTTCATGTGGTGCACAAGTATTAGGGAAGCATTATGTGATTCTGATTGTTCACAGTCTGCATTTTTTATTAGGATACATGGTGGACACTGAACTGAGTATGAGCCAACAGTATGTTCTCATTTGAATTTAAGTCAGTGTTCCCCCCACACTGAGACTTTTAGGACCACACGTCAAATAGGGTGTGCAGTTTTGGTTCCCCCTTGCTTTAGTTTGAATAATTATGGTACCACTGTAGATGTCGCAATAGATGGTGTCAGAAGAGTGAGGGCCTAGAGTACCTGACCTGTGAGAAGAGTTTGCCAAACCGTGGCACGTTTGGCAAAGAGTAAATGGAGAGACAGTGTAATAGCAGCTTACAACTCCTTGGAGGATAGCTACAAAGGTGAGGAAGATCAACTCTTCTCAGCAGTGCCAGATGATATATCAAGGGGCAGTGGCCATGATCTGCAAGTTCAGGAGGTTCAAGTTAAGCTTGAGGGGAGAAATAATCACAGTAGGAAGCTGGTACAGCTAAGAGGGATGGTGCAAACTCCAGTCTTGAATGTTCTCAAGATTCATCTGGGCAAAACCTCAACTCATTTGATTTCATGTTGGTGGCAGTCCAGCTTCAACATATGGCCACCAGATGTCCTTTCCAGCTAGGATTTTGATGATTCTGTGAATCGCTTACATGAGTGTCAGAATAGCACAGGGAATCAGGATTTTAACACTGACATCTCTTCTGAGGGCTAGTTCTCAAAAAGATGAAAAAGATGGTTGCATTTGGACTGTGCAACTCTGTCAAGTAAGGTTAAGCTACTTAGTCTGATTTAATATTATGTAAAAGGCACCAAGACATGGAAATGGGTTTATGTTGTGTTAAAGTGGCGTGCCACAGTATTGTAATATATTTCAGCTAATCTTTCTCTATCAAAAGTAACATTTCACGGTGAGTTTTTTCTTCCCTGAAAGCATGTCTTCACCTTACAATTGCTATAAAAGATCAACACCATGGCTGCATGTGCTGCACTAACAAGGTTTCTCTAAAATAGGATTGCTAGCTGCCACAGCAGGGTCATAGGTGCTTTTTTTGTTCCTGTTGTTTTGGGCTTGAGCCAATATCTTACGGTTTTCTCTCGTGGGATATTCTCTGAGGTTCTTTCCCCTTAGTTTTGTCAGATTTTAGAAAATCGTCCTTTTTGTTAGGAGGAAGATTAGTGGGGTACTTCAAGCCTGGGTTAGCTCCTGTGTGTCTCTTTGCAAAGCAGAAGCCAGACAGACACTTGACAGTTTTCAGTCTTGCAGATTGGTTTATCTATAATCTTAAATTACACTATTTTGGTAGTATACAACTACAGTGTGTGTCCCTATTGGCTGAAATTACTAAAGATGCAGTTTGAGAGTAAATTTTAATATTGTAGTAGATTTTAAAACTTGTTTGTGTAATCTACTCTCCATTCCTCCCATTTTCTAATGAAGTTCCATATGGATTAATAATCAGTGTGTGTATTACTGTCTGCCAAAGTATGCCTGTAGGGTAACTTAGACTTAAACTTTAGGTTAAGAAATACGGAATTTTTAGGTGTTTTGTTTTGCAAGGTTATTAAATTGAAATCCGAGTTTCCCTATTGGGTCATAGGAGAGCAGACTAGTAGATGGTCATAAAGCACAGTCTTAAGAGACAAAACCCTGTGCATTATTTTTAAGGGTTAACCGTGTTTTGAGGACAGGGATTTTAGGTTGGTTGGTTTCAGGGTATTTTTTTGTTAAGTTTTTTGTTTGTTCAGGTTGGGGTTTTTTAGTGTCACAGTGGATAGGATCTCTAAGTGTGTGCTTGAGCTACTGGGTTTGGACACAGAACTCTATAAAACAGAGTAGCAGTCATTTAGTGGTTTGAAACCCCGCTCTCTTGACACAGAAAAACACATAGAGCAGTTTGCATTCAAATAGTGCTTCATGTAGGGGTGAAAAAAAAATAGCATTGCTATCACAATGGAAACATTCACCTGATGCAGCCTAGATTTGCATTTCCTCTCTTAATAAGACAAGCAGTACACAGACATTTCATAGTTACAAATGTTTGCAGGTTTTCCTGATCATCTTCACTGCCCGCCACACTATTTCCCATGTTAGTAATGGAAGTTCATATCTGTTCCTAGATGTCTGATGTTGATGTTGGACACTCTTATCATCATCTTTTTTGTAGTTTTTAGGTCTTTTCTTTGTTCTATTAGGATATTTTTGTTCACCTCTATACTGGTAGCATCTTCCAGTTTAATACACTGGCAGCTGAACTGACTGCACACCTTCTGGTGTGTGCAAAAATTAATGAAAATGTTTTTGAGAAGTGGTATTGTTAATTTCTGTTCAGAACAATTACTGTTGTCTTGTTACTAAAGAGTAACCTCTTTTCTGTCTGCAAGTATCTTGCAATACTTGTACCCTTCTTGTTCTTTTTATGAGATATTTGTGTAGAACGCTGCATTAAATTATTTCATAAAAATACTAAAGCAAAAATAAAATACTAAAAATACTAAAGAGTTAGTTCTCTCTCATCATTTCCTGTGGCTGGTGCAATCCTAAGATAGCTTCCAGCAACTGGCATCTCCACAGGGCTCTTTGACTTGTCAGAGACAAATGAATGTGATTCTGTGTGAGATTAAAAAGAAAATCAAAACCAAAAAAGCCTTCACATTTGTTCAGACTGTCGTTTTTACTTGAACCTACATTTTTACAGCAATAGTGTCTCTGTTTTTACTAGTAGGGTCATAAGCACAACTCCTCTTCATGACTAAGTTAAGTTCACTTAAGTTATCCACTGCCAGTTAAAATTTTCATCAGTGTGTAAATATTCAAACAGGTGTATCCATCTCTGCAGGAATCTCTTTAGAGTCAAGTAATTTGTTGAAAAGTGGAAAATCTCATACAAGACCTGGTAGTTGATGAAAGAGCAGGAAACATCTCACCTTTTGTTTTCAATATAAGCATCCCGTTATTTCTCCTTCTTTAGACTTTGAAAATATAAAGGAAATCATATTCTCATCAAATGGCTTCAGTGAAGCTATTCAGTCTACAGGTACACTATGAGTTACAGTTTATGTTGCATTTTCTTCTTGAGTTCTTGAATTGCATTTTATTCACCATAATACTTTGTGAAGGGTGCTGCTACATCAAGCTATTAGTAATTGGTGTTAAAGACAGCTTGGTGAGACCATCAAAATTTTATCCAGCTGCTAAAAACCCAACATTTTGAGCTACACTGCCATTAATGCTTGATGTTTTTAATGTTTTAAAATCTAGTCAGTAATTGATAATTCCTAGATGTGTTTTTCAATATGTTGTTGTTTTCTCAAGAGTAAAACACTTTTTAACATGTGTTTGGGTTTTTTTATATATTATGCACTCTTTTACTAAATTAGTGGCTGCTGCATGTACAGTTTTATTAGGGCAAATCTTTTTTGAATGAGTACACTTAAAACCTACTCTTTTCTCTTGTGTTTTATAGATTTTGGTGGTGACTTCTCTGCCCACTACTGCTCTAACCTAGTTGAACTATCCAGGCAAAAGCTTCTAATGCCATCTTTATTCAGCTTGTGCACAGGCGTGATTACATGCAGACTTGCACTCAAATGAATATTTTATATTGTTGCAAATAAACTAAAGCAGGAAAAAATACTGCTGTGGTAAGCACAAGTCAGGAAGTCATGTTGAGGAGGGTTTCAGTGAGGAAGCAAATTCTGTTTTGAGAAGACCTCTTTTGAGGTCTTTTATAAATATTCAAGCAATTCCGTTTTTTAAGAAAATAATATGAAAATTCAAACCAGCAGCAAACAGGTCTGACTGACAGATTGAACAAAAGAAAGAGACAACAAATAACAGAAGGATGCAAGTTTCAAAGGAAGAGAAGATGAGGGACCTTTTTTTTTTTTTAAAAAAAAACCAAATTGAGTATAGCAGTGGTCTTTCTAAGATTTTAGACTGTTCTTTTTTAAAAAGAAAATCAGGCTTCGGCATAGTGTCCCTTTTAATTCAGGTTTCAAATTATGCTGGAATACGCAGATTTCATGAATGAAATATTATGGAGTATAGGGGAAAAAAGCTCGAGATTATGAAAGTGAGAGGAGCTCAATGAATTTTCTAGTTTTGTTTGCAGAATTAACAGATCGAAGTAATGTCATGGTACAAAATACTCTTTGCTATCTGTGAATGACAGGGTGGAAAAAAGATTTTAAATCTCTCTAGTGTTCTGATTTTGGTTTACTATTGCCTGTAACTTTGTTTTGTTTCAAAGCAGATGTCAAGAAGCAGAACCAAACACCTAATACAGGACAGAGCATATCCACCCAGCCTTTGGCCCGACCCTCGCAGCCCTCACAGCCTTTGCAGCCAAACCCTGTGCAGCAGGCAGGTGTGCCAACAAGTGGACCCTCCCAGACCCGCTTACATGTATTACCTACAGGTAACTTAATTTCATATCATTATGTGAGTGCAGTGAATACTTTTTTTCTTAAATCAGACTCTTACATGTTCTATGTTGTGCTGATCTTTTCAGGTGAATTTTCAGAATCTTTGAGTCACTTCTTAGTCTTCCATTCCAGTCAGTTTCCCATAACGTTTTTTTAAATTGAGGTGAAAAATAGTTCCATTTATTGGGAAAGAATCCAGGATCAAATTAATCCCATGGAGAGGAAGAAATCCTGCTAAAGATCATCATGGAAATTATTAAATATGCTGTTGTTTTTAAAAGTGAAGGAGAAGCCTGTTGCAGTTGCATTATTTCAGCAATGGAGGAAAAACATTAGCAAAACTACTCCTACCTCTGTCCACCTCCAGTTGACAATTAATCCTTTTGGCAGAGTAAATAGGGAGGCAGACACTTAACCTAAATTTTATTTTGTCTGCAGTGTTAAATTTATTCATTTATTCTTTTCTTTCAAACATAAACACAGATCTTTCTGTAGAACCTTCCAATACCTGAAGGGGTTCTACAGGAAAGCTGGGAAGGGGCTTTTTATCAGGGAATGTAGTAACAGGATGAGGGGTAATGGCTTTAAACTGGAGGAGGGTAGATTTAAGTTAGACATTTTGAAGAAATTCTCCATGAAGGTGGTGAGGCACTGGCACAGGTTGTCCATGTGGGCTGTGGGTAGCTCATCTCTGGAAGAATTCAAGGCCAAATTGGATGGGGCTTTGAGCAACCCCCCAGGCAGGGGGGTTGGAACTAGATGAACTTCAGGGTCCCTTGCAACCCAGACCATTCCATGATGTGATCCTGTGGTGTGATCCTTTTTTTTCCCCCCTTTCATTTTACTGTTGTCTTCTGTAGATGATTGTTGAAGATTATTTAGCATTGGAATTATGTTATGATTGATCTGTTCTGTAGACTTTGGTGATGGGTTTTATATTCTTTTATGTTTGGAATTGGTATGTATTTTAGCAGTATTATTTCAGGTGAAAATTACTGCTTGTTTAGGCAGTTTTCTCTTTTCTTGCATTATCAAATAGATAGAATTTCACCAAGAGTGTTCAGTTCGCATGGCTCCGATGAGTCAGTTTTCTAGAAGAGTTGTGTGCTCTGGAATAAGCATAGCAGCATAATGTCATGGAATTCCATCCTAGGTTGTGGTCTCTGTCTTTTTCCAGGTTCCACAACAGTGAATGTAACACAACGGCCAGTGGCTCAGACTGTTGCAAAACTACCTATACCAAGAACCCCTGCTAACCACCAGGTGGTCTATACCACTCTCCCTGCACCACCAGCTCAGAATGCTGTTAGAGGAGCTGTCATGCAAAATCCAGGTTTAAGGCCAGTCAACCCACAGGCCGGAGGTAGGTGATGCTTTCTTCCATGCACATTTGAACATGACACAGCTTGATATGTTCTTCCTGATGGATGGGGCATTGTTTTTTTGTTTTGGGCTCATTACTTGTTTTTTTACAATACTAGTCTTAATTACAGAGGCTAGGGTTTTTTTCCCATCTTACAGGTTTGTGAAAAGCCCAGGCTGTTAAGAAATCATTCCCCCTGCAGCTATGTGAATAAGGAAAAGCTGGACTTAAGTCATCTTAGGCACTAGATATGCCAATTAAGCATCTCTGAATGTCATGCCCAGTACTTCACAAGGTAGTGGAAGGCAACGTGATGAGCAACACTGTTTTGTAGAAACATAGTTAAGAAACCATTTTGTTATTATGGAATTAGATTAAAATGTGTAAGTATGCAGTAAATGGTGTTTGATTTCCTGTTTAGTAGTTATGTTTATAGCAAATATCCTAGCGTAATTCCATGACAACATCTGATGTCTTGTGGCCAGCAAATTTTCTTATTTTCTCTAGGCCTGAATAGGTGAAATTTCTCACCAGCTGTATCAGAAATTTATGTATGCATGAGTTTCCTTGACTACAGATGTCAACAAGTTCACCTTGACTTTACAAACGTAACCAGAATCTTCCCACTACAATAAACTAATTTTCTGAGTCAAAAGTAGCCTTAGAAGTTAAGCAATTGTTTATAGTTTGTTGCTAAGTGGTGGATCACAAGGGCCTTTTTTTTGCTTTCTGCTATTTCTATGGTTATGGTTTTATGGTCCCCACCAAGTAACTGTGGTTACTTCAACACCACTGTGTTAAACATCGATTTCCCTGTTCCAGTGCACTGCATATGAGCTTACTTTGGTGACACCCAGGTGGTGTTTTATCAAACACAATCTGTATAGGCAACACTTGGAGCGTTGTGTGCTTCAGACATGTAAGACTGTACCTATATAGGTTTGTGCAGAAATAATTGATCCATTGTTCTGAAGCAATAGTTTTTGGAAAGGACAATATCCATGTATGTTTGTAGCAATTTAGGTGTCTCCTACAACTGGATTCAGCTACATTGCCACAGGCTGTGAAAAATCAGCCGTGCTTCCTAAACAGGAGTTGCTCAGACAGTTCATGAGCTACCTTTATGAGATGTCAGGGTGTGAGGTACTTGCTGTTCTTTTCAGAGTACTTGCTCATATTTCTTAAACTACTTCCACTCTTGTGCCATGTGCATTTATTTCAGTTCAGGTTCTTCTGACCAGTGATCCTTTGAGAGGCATCTTGAATTCCAGATGGCAAAAGGCCATAAAAGACAAGACAACCTCAGCCCACAGTTAGTTTTCTTCATCATTGCCTTTAGCTGCAAGTTAGACATGTGTTATCTACCTGTTCTTTTGGAAGAAGCTTTGAGTACTTAACCATGCATTCACTATATTATCTTCAGTAGCATTTTCTTCTTCTTTACAAAAATACAAAATACATTTTTGTCACAATCTGTCACGTCTTTGAGTAGTTATTATGACTAAATACACACCCCTAGTACGAATACCTACAAAATACATGCAAGAATACATTAGACATGGAAGGTAATTAACATGTTGTTGAAGAACATACAATAGGTAATGCACGATTTTAAGGCCTTTTCTAGGACAACTCAATGAGGCAGGAAATTTGTATGTTTTCCAGGCAAGGTCATCCAACAATAGATCTCTGTGTAATGATTATAACCTGATGATCCAGTGATACAATGAATGCTCATCCTTCGGTTGTCTGCTGACAAATTCTCAGAAATCAAGGCAGGTTTCCATGAAAATAATTAAGATTCAGCTTGACTAGACCCTAAATAGCCTAATTAAGAGCATTCTTTGACCAGAAGGTTGGGACAGATCAACTGCAGATCATCTCCAGAGGTCCCTTCAAACCTGAACTTTTTTGTGATTCTCTTAGAGGCAGGCCTGTTAAAAGCATGTCTGTGTATTATAGAATACTGTTGTCTGACAAGCCACCTGAGGAAAAGGAAGCCAGATTGTTAGCCTGAGTAGATAGAAGACCAGTTTAGTTAGAATATAGATAATTTCAAGGCTTTGTATTTATGTACCAGGTAGAAAGGTTTCACATATTGTTTACAAAAAAGAAATCATGTCTTCTGCATTTCGTATCAACTCTGCTGCTGGTGTGTACTGGTTTATATTTTCATGGAATCATAGTTGGAAGGGACCTTTAAAGGTAATCTATTCAAACTCCCCTGCAGTGAGCACCACTATCTTCAACTTGGTCAGGTTGTTCAAAGCCCTGTCCAGCCTGACCTTGAACATTTCCAGGGATGGGGCTTCTACCACCCCATGGGGCAAAAACTGTTTCAGTGTTTCAGCATTCTCACCCTAAAAAAAATCCTCCTAATACTAGGTCAAATCTGCAATCTTTTACTTAAAATCCATCACCTCTTCTCCTTTCACAACAAACCCTGCTACAAGTTTGTCCCTGTTTCTCTCACAGGACTCCTTTAGGTATTATAAGGGCACTATGAGGTCTCCCCAGAGCCTTTTCTTCTCCAGGCTGAACAACCCCAGCTCTCCCAGCCTTTCTTCATAGGACAGGTGCTTCATCCTTCTGGTGTTTTCTGGGGCTTTCCTCTGGATGTGCTCCCAACAGGTTCATGTCTTTCCTGTGCTGAAGCCTCCACAGCTGGACGCAGACCTCCATTGAGATGCCTTATACTATCATTGAAACAGTCTTTAGTGTCAGTAGCAGATGCAGTGTAAGATCTCTGCACTTTGACAGAACCCTTACAAATTGTTGTACAAATTGTAGTTTTGTACTTCTCCCTAGTATGCCTGCCTAGAAATAATGCTACATTTGTACCTTATATCTCAATAAGGCACTTCTCTCCATCTTTCTTCAGAGTATTGTAATTTCCTCAGATATACTCACAGTCAAGCTAAAGCTGCTTTATCTGATTGGATTCTCATAAATGAAACATGGCCAATTCAGGTGACTGTTTATCCTGTAAGAGTTTGCACAGCTTTGTTAGCTTCCAAGATAGATGTGCCAATAGCAAAAAGGATGTGAAGCAGCTACCTAGAGTTCAGCACTTTATTATAAATGCATTAAGATTTAGGATTCTTGTCTCAGACTCACAGATTATATAGACTTCTGACGCTCATCACCTATGATCATGATGACTGTTTATTTAGAGAAGAAATAACCAGACATTAGTTGTGGTTTCCTGACATGTGTCACTCTGCAAGCTTCTCTTCTGGAGCATTACAAAGCTTTGATCTCATACAAGTTTTAGAGCATTGTGGAGATTGCCCCAGATCTTGTATTTCTAGACAGATACAGAGGGACACCCTAGGCAACCCATAACAATGAGCAAAAACTTTGAGCTCACAGAACAGACGTTTCCAGCAGTGAATAGACAAGATGTTACTTAAGAAAGTGAGATGTAGTATAAATTTAATGCAAACTTTCTGGTTTGCAACAGTTCTGGATGTTACCTACAAGGTTATAAAATTACCTTGTTTATTCCTGCCAGTCACATCCGTTTCCTGTGGGAATTGATGAAATTGTAGTGCCTGTGAGTGATGTCTATTGTGATTGTATCCATTCTGTGAGGGAGGACAAGTTTCTTGGACAATGACTGTGTTTTGTGGTTTTGGTGCCATCCACAGCACAGCCTTCTGGCATTTAAATACTGAGTGGGTGTCACTCTGCTGCAGCTGCATTTTGTTTTCCTTTCTGAATCCCAAAGTGATGTAACTTTCTCCTTTTCATACTTAAGCTTCCTATATCTCCCATACTTTCCCTCTTCACCCATTTCTTCCATTCTTTCATACAAGTTATTAAAACATTATTGTGTCCTTTCTGCAGACAGAAGCACTTGCTCTCTTTCACTTTTTCTGTATCAGAGGATGGGAGGTTGTTTTATTGTGCTCCTGGCTGGCAGTTTGAGGAGAGCTTGTCAGTTTGAAATTTGATGTCAGTCAAATGAACTAAGGAGTTGGTCTCCCAGTGTTCTGTTCAGCTGATTTTAAGCACTGAGTATTCAAGGTGTACTCACTGTGCTTCTTACAGGTATGACAGTGCGAATGCCTCAAACAGCTGCATATGTTGTGAACAATGGACTAACTCTTGGATCTGGAGCACCTCAGCTTACAGTGCATCATCGACCACCACAGATGCATGCTGTGAGTAGTTATTTTGAAGTTACTTAATGCAATTTACAGGCTTGTCTCTGCATTAATGTCTTTCAGATTGTTCTCTGGTGTAAACTGCAGAATACTGAAACACCTTGCGAACATTTTGCAGCCAGCTCACTTTCATAGCACCACTCTATCACCTACAGCAACTTTCACCAAGAATGGTAACATTGGTGCAATCTGTGAGCTTACCCCAGAGTTTTCCAGCAGCACATATTGAAAAATGGTGTGTGAGTTTTCTGCAGGTGACTTGTGGAGTCAAGGGTACAGAAATGGCACTAAAAAGTTTAGTCATGGTTTGGCTACAAATTGGATGACAATTTTCTCAGTACAGCTGTTCGCAAAACTGAGGTAGGAGAACAAGGGGCAGACAAGATCCTCAAGGTTGCAGACTCCCAAATTTCATGTTTGTGTTTTTTTTATCACTAGTGGGGTGATTACTTTTGCATCACCTCAAGCCCCTTTTTGTAGGTATTGGAGAACTTACTCTGACTCATTTCCTATAACTTTCTTGTTGACAATGAACAAAATACGTGGCCTGCAATACTCACTGTTAGGCAGTCATACCAGTTGTGATGTCCTGAAATGGTAAGTACCAAAACACCAACAAGCTGGCTCATCATTCTTTCAATTGAGACACCAATCAGCATCCTGCATTCTCCAGTGACAAATAAGAAGAAATCAAGACAATATCACACAGAACATTTAAGATGACAAAAACTACCCTAGATTCCAACCTGAGAAGCCCCTGGCTTGAAGAATAACAGTATTTCATACTCATTGTGACTACATACCTAAATGCATCTTAACGTAAACCTAGGGCTGTTTCTGTAGTGTAAAAAAAAAACAAATCAATGGAAAGACTGATTTGTGCTTTTATTTCAGAATTTCTCAAGCAGTTTCAGATGATGAAATCTGTGTAGCACATTTATCCATTCTTTCTTTTATGACTGAAAACTTTCTTACTGAAAAGTTGATTAGTTGTCAGCTTAATCCACTGCCTGGGGTCTTCTGGATAATGGGGACCAGTAGCTCTGATGTAGAATATCTCAAAGTCATTGTGAACCTGCCTGATCAATCTTGGCAAAGGGCAGAGTGTTCGGTCCATCATCTCTTGAGTGGGAAACGAAGAGGAATGCAAAGAGAAAGAACTTACAGCATCCTTGCTCCCACCTCTTTCCAACCTTTGCTGCTGCTCTCTTGGCTCTGCACACAGGACTTAGGTTGTGATGCTTGGGTGACTGCAGGCTCATTTGTTTCCATTTGCTTGGGGAATGATGAATTAAAGCCTCCTTGTACTGCTGTAGACTCTGACTTTTCCTTCACTGCTCTTTCTTGTCATAGGAGCTGCCCCGCCCCATACATCCTGCCCCACTCCCTGAGGCACCACAGCCCCCACGCCTGCCCCCAGAAGCTGCCAACACTTCTCTGCCTCAAAAGCCACAGCTGAAGCTGGCACGGGTCCAGAGCCAGAATGGTATTGTGCTGTCGTGGAGTGTCACGGAGGTGGACCGGAGCTGTGCCACTGTGGACAGTTACCATCTCTATGCCTACCACGAGGACCCAAGTGCCACTATGCCCTCCCAGTGGAAGAAGATTGGGGAAGTGAAGGCCCTCCCACTGCCCATGGCATGCACTCTTACACAGTTTGTGTCTGGCAGCAAATACTACTTTGCTGTCAGGGCTAAGGACATCTATGGACGTTTTGGACCCTTCTGTGACCCCCAGTCCACAGATGTGATCTCTTCCCAGAGCAGTTAAACGAGGGATCTTTGGAGCCTTTAAAGCTGTCCTACTACCATGGTTTACCCCAGTTTGGGGGGGGGTTATCCCATGCATGAAATTCACTTTTAAATCCTCTCTCTGCAGGATTATTTTAGACAGTTGTGTGATACACTACATGCATTCAGAACCAAAACTAAAATAAAGTCTCGCCTGCAGCAAGAGAACCTGTTTTTTCTGGATAGCTCAAGTCATGGGTTGTCTGTAATTTTCATTTTCCCTTCCATGACAGCTGTTCCACCTACCTACCCTTTGTCCAAGGGCACCATGGATGCCTGGGATTGTGCTTCAGAGTGGGAGCAAAACAATGAATTGCAGTTTGTCTGAAGCAAAACATACACATCTGTTATATCTGTCAAGGCACTAACATGAGGGCAAGAACAGATTTGCCTCTTGCTCCCCACTACTCTGTGAGCAGGCTGTGATATTAAGAAGGGTGATTCAAGGTCTCACTTTAGTACTGGAAGATTGAGTGGTCTGGTCTTATTTTACAAACTGTAATGAGCTCTCTGAGGGGAGGGAAGGGAACTTGAGTCTGGCCAGGCAACCAATGTGAAGGTGGTGAAAAAAGAAATAATCATCCCACTACCTCCTACCTCTCCTAAATAAGAATGTTCCTTTGCATTCACCATCCTCCCCCACTCAGACTGGGACCATTCCTGGGTCAGATCTGAAACTGGATTGTAGAGACTGCATTCACACCTCTCTAGCTCAGATAATTTCTCTCCCCCTTCCCTCATACATCTGACCCTATTTTTTAGATTTATTTTGTGCCTTAAAGAATAATTTCAGAAATAAATGTAGCCAGATACTTTGTGGTGTACTTTTATTTGCTTGGAATTATTTCTCCCTTCACCCAACTAGCCTGTCATTACTTCTCATTTTCCAAGTCTGCAGTAATTATGATTTCTGTAAAAAACAGGAAGTGTAACCTCTGCTGATGCTGGATTCATTTTGCTCTGCAGTATCCTTTAACCCTTTCCTCACTGTAATTCTTGAATAGTTGTTTTTATCTTGTTAAGAATATTAGAGTAAACAGAGAGTATTTTCCACCAGAGCCTTTCCCTGTTCATTTGGGAAAGCTGTATGTTGCAGTTCAGCCAAAGAAGAAACCTCTGTGGTGTAGCACCATGAAAGCTTCTAGCTCTTTGTGCTCAGTCTGGATGTTCAGTGAGTGCACACAAAGGTAAGAAGTTGGCTTCCAAGTCCTCTTCTCTAGCTCATCACCTGCCTGCCCCTGCAGACAGTTAACACACCTCAAGCAGTTAAAAAAATATTTTAGGTGCTGGCTTAAAACTTGTCAACAATTGCAAATGTTAATAGATCTTTTTTCATGGTGCTTCTGAGCTGAGAAGAGAAATTGGTGCATCTGCCCCTACTATCATTGACTTGTTTTTTTGTATCATTAGAGTTGTTTTTTGCATAACCAAATAGTAACACATCTGGACAAGAGTGGATATGTAAGGGGTTTATTATGGGACTTGTAAGTCATATTCTGGCCCAGCAAAATCAAACACTGGATTTAGAAGTGGAAGAGTCTTTTTTTGCCACATAACAAAGATGCAGAAAATACCAGGTTTTTCTAATTTAAGTGCTCTCTTTCTTAAGCCCAATATTTTAAAATGTATAGCAAGGTTGAAAAAGGGCAGGAAAAATTAAATCCCAAAACATGACTGGTGAAATATGCAGTGAGATTATGGGTTCTTAGTTGTGTTCCCTGTGAGAACTTTTACAGTGAAAAAAACTGCATTGTAGACTTTTTTTCTGTACTATTTGACTGCACTCCTTCACATAGCTGGGATTGTCACTTCTGTCAGGTGGGTAACAAGTACTCTTCTGTATGGAAACTTCCATTTACAGTATGGTATTTTTATTGACTGGGGAAGCAAAAAATTCTGTCTAAATCCAAGTATCATAAGAGAAAGAAGGTTCACACTGAATCTCATGTATGAATGATACCTGAGATTACTTTACTTTCCTTTGGGTAAGTTGTCCCTGTATTACTGGTGCCAATAATCAATAATGCCTTGAATTTTTCTGTGTTTACTAAATGTTTTGTCTGCCTATTCTGAGGAATAATTATTACTTAAAAATGCATTTAGTCTACTTACTGAAAATTGGGTCCTTTTAAAGCCAGTTCTGTAGTAGAACTTAGAGCAGTTCATTCCAGTTGATGGCTGTCAAGTCCTCCTTGGGCAATTTTCTTTTTCTGTGTCTTTGAGGTGGTACCAAAGGGCTGTTGGCCATATCAGTTCAATGAGGTTTTATAATTTGAAAGTTTAAATGAACATAAGAATACAATATATGCCTCTTACTTAATTGCAATTGCAGCCCAAACTATGCATGAGCTTTTCTACAGTTTGTGCTTGCATTTAGGCCACTGTTGTTCTTAGCTTTGTCTTGCTTGAGATAGGCAGGGGGTGAGAGTCCTGTGTGTGAACTTTTTTCTTTCCTCCAATGGAGGTATTATTAGGGATGGTCTGGTATTGTGTTCAGAGGTTTTGTTGGCTGTATCTTTAGTGAAAGACAACTCATCTGATATTTACTAACAACAGGTATAGTTCTCAACTGACCTGACTGTAAAAACTGGCTTCTGGCTGCATGGGTCAGTTTCTTCTAAATATGGCAGAGTTGCAGCTGATTGTGAATTGGTTGGCTGAAGCCGTGGCAGCTGTGATGAGAAAGCTGAGATTCTCTCTCATTTTCATCTTAGCAGAGGTGCCAAAGGTTCAGTTTCAGGAGGTAGCAGTTTGTGATAAGGCATGGCTGCACTTACAGATGTCAGGCTCAGTTTGGAGACTGTAAAGGTAGGGCCTTAAATCACTGACACAGAGAGCACTATGCCATTTCTGCAAAATCATTTTCATGGTGGAGCAGATCTTTGCAGTGAGTATTCACTCCATATTCTAACAGGAGTATCGCTTAGTTCCTAAATTCATAGCACTTTAACTCTGTGTATCAGGTGGCTGTTTATTTTATTATCCTTTACCTCCCAGAAACAATAAAACTATTGAGAAACTAGAATTTCTGCTATCGGCAAACATTCAAAACCAATGTATTTAATTTAATAAACTTTATTTGAAAGTATTGCTAAAACATCGGGGCATGTTCAGCACAGGTCTGTTAACACTGTGCTTCTGACTGGGCTCTTCATAAGTGTGAAGTTGCTGGAAGCTTCCAATAAGCCACTTTTAAATATGCAAAAAAAATATATATGGCTTTTAAGTGGAAGATTTAGATTTAGATTTTACTCTGCAGTTGATGCAAGCTTTCCCATCTTACTTTCAGTAGCCTGGTATAAAGTTGTTCTCAACAGTGCTCTGTTCCCACTGGGTACGTGACGTTTCAGCAGTACCACCACTTGGATCAAGTTCCCCGTGTTTTAGCAAACAGCACTGATCCTATAGCTGTGTTTTCCATCCTCGTTTGCTTTCTGGATTGTCGTAGGTTCAGTTTTCTCTTTTTTGTGTGATATAAAGGCATCTGGATGTCTAGGTTGAAAGTAATTCCCCTTTAGTTTCTGCTTACTGAGGAGCCCTGCCATGGAGTGCTGATGGCAAAATGCTGTTCCTTTCCACTGCATTATAGCTTCACTGTGATGCACTGTAATGAAGTTACAGCTTCAGTGGTCTCATTTATTTCACTATATGTCTGCAAAAGCTTTATTGGAGTCAAATAACTAATCCCTAGGAAGGGGACAGGCATGGGTGTAGCATCTGCACTGCATCTGCAGTGGCAGCTTCAGAAAACATGAGGGTGCAGAGCCAGGTTCCTTGTGGTCATCTCCTCGCTCTGAGCAGCCTCCCTGTGACTAGCAGTTGGTCTTAGACTTTGCTCCTTTGAACTATTTGCACTGCTCTTGACCACGTTCAATCCTTGAGCACAAGCACCAAAATACTCACCCATCCCAGGGTTTTCGGCACAAGGCTGGAAACGCCCATGGTGTCTTCCCTGTGAAAACTGGGAGTCTTACCCCACTTCCTTTGAAAACAATAGCAAAACCCCTCCTGCCCTCAGGGAGAAGCATGAATGGGCACAATAATAGGAGCTGAGCACCATTTTATACTGTAACACAGCCACTTCATCCCTTCCCTTATGCTGTTTGTCTTAAATGTTCAATAAATTAGAATCCATATTGTGTGTAGGGACAAGTCAAATCTGTTCCTGCTCCCCAGACAGCCATTTCCCAGTATTAGAGTATTGCATACACTGTACACAATCAAGCTGTGATTTTTGCCTTCTAGAAACTCCTGAGTATTTTCATTTAGTCAAAAATATCTATCCAGATATCTTAAATAGAAGCTTGATATATTAAATATATATATATTTGTTGGTTTGGGTAGGGGTGTGCATTGTATGAAAACACTGGAGGGAGGTTAATTCAGATGGCACTGAACCAGCCCTGCCCCCCAAAAGCTGTATTCCTTTCCAAACACCTTGTGAGGGGAGAAAGAAAAAAAAACTAAGGATGCCTGAGAGAAAACAAGTAAATGATTTTTCCTTTTAATCCTTTCAAAGTACTTCTTAAAATGCATTTTTATTTCTCATTGTAATTACACAGGCTGAGCATTCTTTTTTCTTATATATATACATACATTTATATATTTGAAGCACTGTCTTAATTTAATGGGGTATAGCTGTAAATAAAATCACTGGGCAGTAGCTGTTTGGGGAGTCCTGTTCAGCTTTAGTAATTTATTGCCTAATGGGAGTCAAATGTGCAAAATCCTTTGTTAGGGAACTCAGAACCTGATTTCTTGTTTTGTTTTGCAGCCGGACTTGTAAATACAAATAAATAAATAAACAGTAGGACAGATTTAAGATCCAATTTAAACCGGGCAGCTGCAAGCTCTCCCCATTTTTTGTATGTTCTGTAGACCTAGTGTGTGTGTGTCTGTGTTAACTGTAGTGGGGTTTTGTCTGACAAGCCTGAAATTTATACTTTGAAATAAACTACTGGGTTTTTAACATTTTGAGTCATCTGTACTTAGTTCCAGACATCCTGGGAGACAGCTCTTCTGAAAAGATCCCAGTCTGTGCTCCTCCTCTTCAGCAGTGTTGCCACCTTGCTGAGCAGCAATGGTTTGGCTCATTCTGGTCACCCCCAGAAGGTCAGCAGCATGATGCTGCTCTCACAGAAGCAAAAAAAAATGAAAGAAGTGCTGCAAAGTCACCTTCCAGGCACTTCTGTAAGAAGTAAAGAGGGTCTGTGTGTCCTGGGCAGACAGAACCCAGTAACATGCACCCCAGAGCTGCCACAGAGGGGGACAGGAATGGAAACAGATTGCTGGTGCTACTCTACCCCCAGAGGGGCTGTGTGTGACCTCTGAAAGAAGGTCATTCGTTTGACAAGAAACTTTGGGCAAAGTAAAGGAAATTACTTTTTTTTTTTTTTTTTTTTTTTTTTGACAGCAACGTTAAGCACTGGAGCCTTAAGCTTTGCACACATGACTGGCCCTGAGCTTCTGACTGACCAGGAGACAATCTGTAGTGCACAGAACTGCATTAGTCAAAGGTAATGAAAGCTGGGTTAATAAAAAGGGTTTTAGTGCAAGGATCAAGAGAAATCTCTGCCCCAGCCCTGCTGCTTTTCAAGGATAGAAGCCAGGTTTAGCACCATGAAACCTGTTGTGCAATTTAGCTGACAACCACTGAACTGCCTCGCTAGAAGGCAGCATGGTTAAAGCTGCCTCTTGGACCCAGCACTTCTGCTAAATGTACAGAACTCTTAAAAACTGGAGTTACTGACACACTGACTGACACACCTACCTGAAGTTAATGCCAAGCCCATACTTCAAGGGCATATTATTAATTTGTGATGGTGATAATTAGTTTCCTCACACTTGCTAAAACTTGGTTCAAGTCACTGGCCAAAAGAGAATTATGCCTGTACACAATCAGACTTGAAAGTCCCGAGCTTCTCAAACTGCCCATTTAAAGTAAGAGTATGGGCACTTACTTTTATCCTAAAATACAGTGCAACTGCTCTGCTAAAGCAGTGTCGTAATTGCAGTTTGTGCTGGTATAAACCAAGGTAAGTGAGTGAACATCCAGAGCACTCGCTCCATGTTGCTGCAGGATGGCCTTGCCCTATGGTCAATGGTACATCTGGAAAGAGGAGCTGGAACCTCAGAGCAGAATGTACACACAGCAGAAGGCACCTCTGTAGACCCACCAGGACTTCTGCTGCATAATGTATGGAAACTAAAAAAAAAAAACAAAAAAAAACAACAACAAAAAAAAAAACCAACCCACAAAACACTACAGGAAAGGGGCAAAAAGTAACCTGGAGCAGCAGCACAGCACTGACACTCATAAGGAAGAAAAAGACATTTATTCTCTGAGGAGCTTTGAGTGCTGGTCTTGCCCAGACAAGCACTCGTTGGACCTTGTAGAGCTGTGTCCTGCTCGAGGGCAGTGTCTGTGTTGCCCTCTGTGAGAGCTGAGGCCATGCAAGGTATGACCAGCAGCACCCATTTGCTGAATTGGGAGGGATGAGCAGGGGCAAGTTCCTTACTGGAGGTCAGGGGAAAAGGATGGTCAAGGAAGTGAAAGCTTCCATGAGATGTAATTGAGGAATGCAGTGACTTTTAACAGCACAACCATCAAAGGCAAAAAATAAATATATAAAAAATCAACCCCTGTCATATGGGCTAGAGTCCTAAGGCTCATAAGGTCCCCTTGATGTGAACACTTAGAGATGAGAGAGCTCTTAAAAGTAGAGCTCCATTTTCCCACAGCTGGGTTTGAGCACAAAGCAGCTCCTGCCCCAGGGTATAGGAGGCACAAGGTGGGAGAAAGGCAGAGGTCCCAGACCTGTGCTTATTTACAAATCTATTGCTCACCTCGACCCCTGCAGCAGGAAGAAGCCAGGAGTGCCCCAGATCAAGAACATTGCCCAACACAGTCATCTGCTGGCAATTTCCTGGTCTCCAGGGACCAGCATTTAAGCAGTACTTTTCCAGTAGTATTTTCACATAAGATCACGTGAAAAGGCAGCAAGTACACCCTGGTCTGTTCCTGTGTTGCCTAGGAAGTGACAAACAGCGAACAGCCGTCCTCCAGTCACTTGGCACTTCCAGTCTCAACAGTCTGCTGAGGCTACTGCTCCAGTACCTGGAAGGAGCCTTACAAGAGAGCTGGAGAGGCACCTTGAACAAGGACATGTAGTCATAGGACAAAGGGCAATGGCTTTAAACTAGAAAAGGGTAGATTTAGGTTAGACATGAGGAAGAAATTCTTTACTGGGAGGATGGAGAGACACTGGCACAGGTTGCCCAGAGAGAGGCTGTGGATGCCCTCTCCCTGGAAGTGTTCAAGGCCAGGTTGGATGAGGACTTGAGCAACCTGATCTAGTGTGATCTTTAAGGTCCCTTCCATCCCAAACCCTTCTGTGATTCTTGGTTCTCTACTTTCTGTCTGATCCCTACTCTTCAGGCTCCATTCCTTCTAAGTGTGCTCCTCAAGGCCTTTTATAGCCTGTTCAATCCAATTCAGTCTGTAGCAGTGGCTCTGTAGCTCTCAGTTCCCATATCAGAGTTTAAACAAATCCTCAAGGCAGCCATCAGCAGCAAACACCTGAAAGCTACACAAAAAACTTGCTTAGTTATATTTGGTGCTTAGCCATAAAGCATCAAGATTGCTGCCCCATAAGGCTGGAACAGCAGACTCCCTGTAAGAGCTCCAAAAGCTGAGAAACCAGGCTGAAATTGAGCTGCCTGTCATGATGGGCCAGCAGCCAGACCTTCACAACCTCCAAGCAAACAACACAGGTAAGTGACACCTGGCTGGTGGAGCTCCCCCTCAGCCAGGGCCTCACACAGGAGTAGGGCTGTTGGGTTTACCACTGCTGTCCATGCTCAGAGGACATCTCCAGTCCACAGTAGGCCACAGAGAGAGTGAATGATGCACTTCACGTGTGAGAAGCAACAATACACTCTGTTTTATATATGAGTTCAATAATTTATATAAAGTTTATATATAGTTTATATAAAATGTAAGCTCAATAGTAAATGCAACAGTGGTTGAACAAGATTTGATGGCGAGGTACACGTGACTATTTACTGCATAGAGGACAGGGTTAGACAAAATTGTCAGGGAGGCCACGCTCCTGTGGAGTCATAGGATTCAGAAACTTGCTTTCTGAACTCCTCAGAGAAGAGTCTAAGTGTGGCTGGATCCAGTTCTAGTCTCAGACTTGGAAAACAGTTTAAATCTAAAGGATTAGATACATGCAATCAATCCTTTATATCACTTAACTAAAATTTCAAAGTTTCAGTGCTTATCCCCATTTCACTTACCGAGAAGCTGATACAATAATGATCCTCTCAACCTCCATGAATAACCTTGAGAGGTGTCCCTACTCAGGGTGGGATCCTGGTGTGCAGCCCACTGTCATTCCAGGAGAGCCCAAGTGGCCATGGGCTCCCCTTCAGTCAGAAAACAATACAATTGCCTTACAATCACACTTGCATTCCAGCAAGACACCTGTTCCAGACAGCCCTCGGCTACCACATTGCCATCCAACCCCCAAAGTCCAGCATAAACCGGATGCACAACCATCTCTTTTCGGCTCACAGGAGACACCAAGGGAAGATCACACACTCACTGCTCTAGCACAGGCGCAGCTGCATCCAGCACATGCACCAATGCATGCACTGCCAGTGGAGCTGTGTCTCTCTGTACCATGGGGGAGTAATTTTGCTCAGCAAATCTTGCCAAAGAGCTGCACCACAGAGCAAAATGTAGCTCTATAGTGAGTACTTCAGCAGTCTATCATTTTACACAATGCTCTCCTCTACTCCTGTATCCCAGCCCGCCCCTCCTACACCCCCTGCACATGGCACAGATGCTGTTTCCAGCCTCTTACACTTAACCTCCTTCTGCTCCAGCAAACAAATCACTTCAGCCCCTACCTCTATTTTTTTTTTATCTGCAGCAAAACCTCTGCTGTAACTGTGGATCTCCCTCTTCCCTCAGCAGGTATCAGTGGCAGTCAAATATTAGTCAAATATTTAGTCAATTATTTAGGCTAGAACCTCACCCATGCTGTGGAAACTCATTCCCTTCCCCATCACATGAGCTAAACTCCAGCAGCCTGATCAAAACCTCACACTGCTCATTCTTCACCTTCATAATACAGAGCAGTGCTGTACACTGTTTAGCTTGGACCATTAAGGCCATGAGGAAAAAGCTGTTAATTTTGTTTTACTTAATTATACATATAACATCTAACCCCAGTGACTCGCTCCTCAGAGTAAACACAGGGAAGAGTAATATGTGGAGCCCCAGCCCTCGCAGCCATCTCACTGTCATGTTCCACTTCCACAGCTGAGGGAGCAGGCAAAGAGGTCACTGAGCAACTGCATGGGCTCATCAGCAAGAGATCCATTGCACGGGCACACACACTCAGTTCTTTCCCTGCTACTTCACTGCAGCCCAGGGCAGGGGGCAGTGTGGGTGTGATGTTTCCAGAAGTTTTCTCAAAGCATCAGGCTGCTTTCAGAACTTATCAGGCACAGCCCTTCCTTACCTCCTGCAGCCTGATCCTCCCAGGTTGCTCTGGAAAGACAAAGGACATCTTGGAAGCAGCACTGAAAGCCACGCTCCATGGCCAACAGGCACATTCATCTGCCATGGAGCACACAGCCTGCAGTCTCCTCACCAGGGATGCTCCGGGATGAGAAGCAATTTGCTGTCTTGTGGGCACTGCTCAGACAAAAGGCAGACATCAAACCAGGGCTTGTGCCCACCTAGGGCCACCACGGCCCAAAGCTGCCACCTGGCCTGGCCCAATTTTGGAGGCAGGTCCCATGTTGCTACTAGAAACAGATCAGTCTCTCTGCCGGCACTGCAGCTCACTACTGCTCTAGGAAGAGCTGTGATGATGGCTCAGATCAGTAGTGCCATGCCTGCTTTGCACCAGTTCTGGTCCAAGAGCTCAAAAGAGCACAACATGCACTGGGCTGCACTAAGGCAGCCAATGTCAGCACAGCATGCCTAGCAGGCAGGGCAGGGGAAAGCAGGTAAGGCAGAGGCATGTGGACATCCAGGTCGGTTTATTACACACAGGAATTAAAATTTCTATTAAAAAAAAAAAAAAAAAAAAAAAGAAAAAGAGAAAAATAATCCCGTTTGAGAATATCGATGCTGGTTTTACAGGATCGGCCTCATGGTGACAAAATTAAAGTTGTAGGAGTCTGGCAGGCCCTGGTGTCGCGTGTGGTTAAATCTCCTCCAGGTGAAGACAGGGAGACCGCCCTGCACCGGGGGGCCATTGATGGCGGTGGCTGTGAAGGCTGCAGCCAGGCGGAAATCCGACACCTGGAAGAAAGGAGGGGAGCCGGGAGCCGGGGGTAGGGAGGTTACGTGGCAGCCTTGGGCACGCATTCACCCTTGTAGAGCAGGAACAGCTCCGGGAGATTTGGTAACAAGGCTAAGAAAGTGAGCACGGGGAAATGCAGGCTGAGCAGGCAGCATTCCTTCTCTGCACCGAGACCTCTTCAGCCAGGGAGCAGCCAGCGCTGAAGGGCAATAGCAAAGCAGAAGCCCACGCTGCCCTCAAGCCCTTGTGCTACCCAAGGTGAGAGGCAGCACAGCCATCTGCCTTCAGGACAACCCTCCCTGGGTCTGGGTGTCTCCAAAGAGCTGCAGCAGGCAGCCTGAAGAGTCTGACCTAAGCTCTCCTTTTAAAGCACTTGAGGTGTCCCTTGAGGCACCGCCAGGGTAATTCAGGAAAGGACAAAGGCAGCACAGAGGGAATATTGCTGCCCAGCCCCTGCCTTGCTCCTTCATGAAGGGGCCCTACAGGAAGGCTGGAGATGGATTGTTTGCAAGGGCCTGTAGTGATATGATGAGGGGCAGTGGTTTTAGATTAGAGTAGGTTTACACTGGATGTTAGGAAAAAAAATTCTTCGCCATGAAGACACTGGAAAAATGGAACAGGTTGCCCAGGGAGGTAATTAAGGCCTCATCCCTGGAGATATTCAAGGTGAAGCTTGATGAGGTTCTGAGCAACCTGATCTAGTTGGGGATGTCCCTGCTTACTGCAGGGGGTTGGACTAGATGATAATTGGAGGTCCCTTCTAACCTAAATTATTCTACAATTCTATGATTATCTCCTGGGAGTCCCCAGCCTATTCCATCTTCCAAACTCAGAGACACTAAAATTTCCTTTAGTGTTTGCTGCTACTCTGGACTATTTCTCTCAATGCCCCTCTTAAATCACCTGTCGTCCCCCCCCCAGCCCCAACCCATTCTCCTTGACTAACTCTGCTGGTAAAGGCACCACAACCAGTGTGTACTGACCTACTACTCCCTTACCAACACCTCGACACAGCAATTTTCTGTGTTCATCTCATAATAACCACCTCTGGGAGCTCCTACTGGCCACAGCAGCAGGCAGCTGGCCTGGGCTTGTGCAAGCTGACTGGACACACAGCACTGGCAATGCCAAAACAGCCTCCCCAGAGCCCATCCTAGCAACCATACTCCAAACCCTAAAACACAGCAGTCTGGACACCCCAGGGTAAAACACTTCATGGCTTCCTTGCACACCAGGGCTGGCTTGCTGCTTACTCACGTGTTGCCCTCACAGTGAAAATACCACACAAGCTGCCCAGAAAAACTGCTGCTATTTTCCTGGACAGAGGGTGGGTCTAAGGATTTTCCTGCATCCTCCCACTAAGCAAAGCGATCTTTCTTTACCAAATTTTGCTTGAAGCAGTTTCACAGAGAGGTGGAGCCCTGGAGCAGGGTGACTCACTAGAGAGAGCACCAGGCTTTTTAAAAGGTAAAGGTAAAGATAAAATGAGGCTGAAAACACATTCCTGTGGGCTCTGAGGAGGCACACACACAGCCCCCATGAACAGGAGGCTGAGGCTGTACAACTCACCTTCCCCAAGTGATGATCAAAGCTGATTTCAGCCTTCTCTTTGGCTCCTCTGGCTGCAAGGGGTTTAATCCCTAAACACCACTAAAGTTTCCACAGATATAACTCTTTGGAACACCTGCCCCTGTATCCTCTGCCCTCTGTCACTGGTGCCAGGACTGGTGTGAGGGACAGAAGAAAGGACCCTGCACAGAATTACCATCTCAGCACCTGCCCAAGAACTGGGACAGCAAAAGAAGAGGGAAGAGACAGGCCGGGCCGTGCCCACCCTTGTGCAGGGAAACACATGACTGTTCTGGACAGGAGCACAAGCAGGCTGCAGCAAACCTCCAGCAGATACTTTAAATTGAGGTAATTTACCTTGGAGTCATAGCAGCCTGCAGGCACTGGAAAAGAAGGATTGAGGTCTTCCCGGCAGCAAATGGTGTTGCAAGGATTGTGTTCGGCATAAGGATCACGCTGGTAGTCTGGGAAGAAATGGGGTGGGGAGGGAAGAAAAGAAAGAAGGGAGAAAGAAAACAAGTTAGTCCCCTCACAAAAAGCTGATGCAAGGTGCCTGAGCCACTAAAAGCTGGGTAAGTGTGCTGGCAGAAACGCAGGTCTGTCCCACTGCCCTCGTGCTCCTCCCCAGGCACCAGAGAGAAGTCAGTGCTCAAGACATTAGGTAGACAAGCTCCTAATCCAAGTCCATACACCAATTTCTTCATCCCAGGGGCACCGCTGCCAACCTCTAACCACAACCATCTGTATTTCCACATGACGAAAGCTTGCAGGAACTTTGTCAGTAGAGAAAAGCAGAAGAGGAAGGGAATGGGGGAAGGGAAAGGTGCAGCGATGAGAGCCTTTGGTTTACTTTTCTGGACTAAAATAAATGGCAAGGAGTAAAACCTTCAACTATCCCCTTGTAGTAACTGCAAGCTAGGAGGGGAAGGTGGACAAGCCTCAATGTCTGTGAGCATATACTGCTACGCACAGCACAAACAGCAGCAATACTCCACCCCTGGGAGAGGCGTCCCAAAATCCAAGCCCAGTAATCAGCATGCTTCCTATAATTGGGAATAAAAATACAGCATCTAAAGCTATCTGTACTTAGAGATGGGCTTAGCCAGAAGTTAATTAAGCTGGTTTTAAGCCAGTTAAGGAGAACCCTGCTAGAGAAAAGCAGAGCAGATCATTAGCTCCCAGAGATAATTTGCTGAACCAGGAAAAACAGATCTGAAGTTTTACACTAAATTCTCTGGTCTGATCTGACATAACTGTTGCTTACAATTTAAGGTTTTAAGACTGATGGGCTGTAGATGTATTAAGTGATAGCAGTCCAGAGTGTCAGAAGCTCTCTAGAAATGTCAAACAAAAAACCCAAGGGCCCTTGTTCTAGAAGGAATCCAGTCTTGTTTCTGTTAGAGTGCCCTTAGCCTGGTTTCCCACCTAACAGTAGCCTTGCGTTACCTTTTTGCTTTATGTGTACTCTGCACCTACAGTAACAACTCTGATTTGCACGTAGGGTTACAGCTTCCCACTGTAATGCAAAAAATAAAAGTAACAGTGTTTTATTAATATCAGCTTAACAGTACATAGACACTTGTCTTACTGTTGTATCTCATGATGTACTTCATGCTTTCCAAGCTGGTCACCTTGCCCTGGTCTCGACGGAAGATTTTTGCTCTTGGAGCAAGCTCATAAGAGAAATCCATGCCATACTTCTCAACGTATGCTGCATACCCACTGAGATTGTAAATCTTTTCATGGAAAGGGATATTATATGAAGGCCAGTAACCTGTCAGAGACAAACCCCAATCTGTTAATCACTTTAAAAACCTGAATGCTCTTGCTTATATCGAAAAAGAAAACCAAACTATTCCGCACTGCATTGCCTTAACAGCATGTCGAGGAATAACACGTCAAACTGGTTTGAACACAACAAAATAAGGGAATAGTCATGACCAGGGTTGACTCCCAGTAGAACACCACTGGAGCCTGTACCCAGGCAACCCGCCCCCAGACTTCCACCCTGAGGACTCATCCTGCAAAACAGCCAAGATCAGACTTGCAGAACTCTGAGGCGAACACGCGGAGCAGCCACAGCCCTCCTGCAGAGGTTTCGTGGCTCAGCCTCAGAGGTTGATCATTGAACCCACACCAAATTTCACAGCAAGAGGTTGAAGCCACTCCCTCTTTTTTCCTCCCCACTTCCCATCTCACCACAGCAAAGTGCTGAGATGTCAGGGACAGACGGATACAGAGAGGGACACACAGACCAGAGAGCTCATACCGGTGAGCAAGAGGCAGGTCAGCAAAACACACACACGTTTAGTGCAATGGGGGTTGGAAAACTGATTGCACACACAGTAGTAAGGCAAGATGGGGAGAGGATATAAACTGCCTTGGAAGCTTAAAAAGTGATAAAGCAACAGAGCAGAACCCTGCCCTAACTCTTCCGAGAACAACTGCGAATCCTGCAGTTTTGTTTACTCTGAGAGCAGAGTTATTAGCCAAAATTCCTGAGAGTTTTAGGTAGGTGACGTACAACTGCCTGAAACAAGACTGGTCCAGAAAGCAGAAAAGCTCACGAAGAGTCAGGTGACCATGCAGGTCAGAATCTGAGTACAGCAAGTTCTGGAAGAAATAAAAAAAGATACCTATACCTTAATGGGTTTGGTTGGTTGGTTGACTTTTGTGCAAGGCAAGCACCCCGGAGTGTTGAGGCTGAGAGTATGTAACATGAGTGAGTTCCCACTTTCATGTTCTCTCCAAAGCAAAAGCATTCCAGTTGTCAGTGAGGAATGTTGCTTCTCAAATCACACATACCAGAATTTGGCTTAGAGATTTACTGTCTAGACACTGGTAAATGCAGCAATCCAAACACTAACGTCAGCCCAGCACGTGAGGAGCCTGGCTGTAAAATGCTCAAGTGAATCAACGGGGACACACTGGGAGTGATAACACTCGGGTACAACACAAACACCCCAAAGGACAGATACAGCATTCAGCACTGGAACGCTGCCTATGCAAAGGCCTCACCAGCTTGGGTCCTGCCCAGCACGCAGCAGAGACAGGAATACCCTGTCTGCTGGCATTTCCTTGCGTGACCTAGAGCCTACCTAAAGGAAACAAGTTGTGTACATGTACTGAAACACAGGCATCCTCCAGAAATGAGCACACTTGCCAACCTTTAACTCTGCAGGCCCGAGGACACGGATATATCAGCTTCCAAAGCAGTAGGGTTTAGTTGTGATTTGAAAAGGTGCTATTACCTCACACAAACACAGAGTGCACAGATGACCTCCTTCTCCCACTTGGAAAAACTTTGTTTACATTGCTAAAGCAGAGGAAGCTATTTGCAATGTCTCTTCCACAAATAGCCCTCTGTGCCTCAGTCTCTGCAAGACTGCAGCGCCCAACCTAAGGCAGCTTTACCCAAGAGCTGCTACCCAAGTCACCTGCACTGGCCTATGCAGCAAGCTGACAGAAGCCATAAAACCAACAACAACAACAAACAACAAAACAAAATGGAAACAAACAAACAAAAAAACCCCCAAAACAAAACAAACAACCTCAATTTTCAAACCCATGTAAGAAAATGCCTCCTTTTCCCTCAGATACAGCACTTACTACAGCAATGCTGCCTTTGTTCACCTGACAACTCAATTCTCAATCTGTTGTTTTTAGGTCTATGCTTGAGAGAGACTTAAAAAGCCAATGCTGGTATAAACTCACTCTGACCAGGCTGGAGTGTCTAAAGTGCATTACCTTTGAATACCAGATACAAGGTAATTATGGAGTGTGCAAGGTTCAGCTGTTCTACAAACACTTGAAGCCAGTGCTGCTCTTGAGAAACTTCGTTCAAAGGAGCCACTCCAAGCACCAGAGAACAGGGTGAAGGTCTTGGTGGGATTTGTCTTGTGTCCTGAATATGGACACCATGGAGGAGTCTAAATCTGCTGCTTAGAGGACCTGAGGTGTCTAAGGCAGTAATTCTGCAGTGCTTAGCCAATCCTGTGTGTTGAGGGGTGTCCTAATGTTTAAACTACCCAAAAACTGACTGCAGCATTATCCAATACACAGTACATTTAGATACCTAAATAAAACTATACAACAAATGTAAAATACTGTGGTTGCATTGTTTCATGTGCCAGAGCCAGAGAGGCCTCCATTAGCTTTTTTTTTTTGGTCTGTACCACAATGTGCAATACGGCACACAGAAGCCCAATACATTTCACCATCTGAAGTAAACACAAATGATAGAAGATAAGGTGCAACAGCCTGCTTTCAACATATAAAGTAGCCAGAGAAGGGAGAGGCATGGAATTTTCCCAAATTACCTATAAGAAACGTCTCATAAATCCATATTGATTTTGTAGAAATGCCTAAAAATAAGCCAAAACTTTCCAAAGAGCCAGACACAAAGAAAAAATCTGAAAGGAAATAACCCCCAGCTGCTGACAGATATGAATTTCCAGTCATTTTGAACATGAAGAGCAATTTGGGGAGAGAACATAGAAGATCTAACATAAACTTACAATTCTAGAATGAGCTCAGGCTTTTGGATGCTGACAAAGTGTCTTGACAACACTTGTGAATTAAACCCAATAGTGGGTGGTATGCTTCACCTGTATGTCTGCTTGCTTATTTTCCATCAACATGTTGCTAGTCTTGCTAGAAGATTTTAAACAGCAAACTTTTATCAGATAACAGAGCTCCAGAAATGTTCAGGAGCTGAATCTACCAGAGAACTACTCTCATATTTAAAAGCTCTTCTTCTTGTAGGATGACACACTCAAACATTTCAAATAGCCCACAGCATCACAGTTACTTAGTAGTACTTCAAACAGACCTCACCTTTTTCCTCATGGTTATCTAAAACAGGGCAAAATAATAACAACAACAACAACAAAAACAACAAAAAGCAAGGAAAAGAAAGCTAGTCTGCTTTTCCTTCTCCCACTAAGGAACAGAGATCCTTAATACATTTCTGCTGCAGCACTACAGGAGAAACAAACACAACATCACAGACCTGAGCTTATGCAAAGCTTTCTAACTTCAAACTCATCACTAGTGTCCAATAAACTCTTCCCAAGTACAAAGCATGGTTCTCCACCAGTTGGCACAGCAAGATGGCTTTACTAAGCCAGACACTACTATAGGAGCTATTACCTTTCCGGAGAACACTTGTCTGATCAGAATACTCCACAAGGGTTGGGATCTGCTCAACAATGTACAGTGCACCTTCATCAAGGCTTTTCTGCAGCTTGACTTTCTTCAGGTCCAGAACCATGTACTGATTGTTGTAGGTCCCTAGGTATGAGAGCAAAGAGAGAGTTACATTCCCTGCCTGGGGAAGGAAAAGGGTACAAGGGGGAGAGGGAACACTTTTTTTTTTTTCCCCTAAGATTGGTAGGAAAGTGTACTTACCAGAGTTGCACTTTGAGAAGATTTCTGCCCAAGATTTGCCACCATCTGCCATCATGTTAGCAATTCGGACCCTCTGCCAAGCTAACAGGGATTCAGGCACCACTTGCTTAATAAGGGTTTCATTGAACACACTGTTGGTGGTCTGTAACATTACCAAGCCACTGCCCAATATGTAAAAGTCATCCAGGGACACCAAAAAGCCTTAAACAGCAATAATACAAAATGTGTTATCTTTGTGAAACTTTGATATACTCATAGAATAAAACAGAGACAAGGCAAGAGAATATTAATGGGTCAACGTGCTGATGTTTGAAATCAAATTGCACACATATGAAAGATGAGGTGGGAACTTCTGCAAGTGATTTGAGCCCACCTGTCAGCAGTTTCTCATTTGTCATGCTTTCAGTACACAACCCAATTCTTTGTCTAGAGCATTTTCTTCAGGTTTGTAACCCAAATTTGGAAGTTTCTCCTTCATATGTCAGTATATGTCTTATTCTTACACTAAGGATTACATACTGCAAATGCCTAGTGAGTGTTTGTTTCTAACAAAGAAATTCCTTTAAAAAAATACAACAAGGAAAACCAAAAGTACAACCTCCAAAAAGATATTTTCATGAACCAGTTTCAGTTTTAGATTTTTATTCTGTAAGAACAAAAGATGTTCCTTTACATTAATCCCTTCTGGACTAAATCAAGCGAAGCAGTAAATCCTTCCTTCTAGTTTCATCTTTTCCAATCTAACTTTTCTTAAAAGCATCTCCAAAAAAATGGGCACCTCTTAAAGATTACACCATATCCTGTATAGGAGAAAACGTCAGAAAGACTCCTCTTTCTGACATGCTGTCACTGGAAATTTTTTTATGCTTATCAGCCCTGTAAACTCATCACAGCAATGGACCTCTGGGCAGTATTCCCTTTCTAGGTTACGTGCCAACAGAAGTCCTAGATCCAATTGCAGATCCCACACCAGGAGGTGGTATACAGAGCTGCAAAGGTCAGCTTAAAAAGGAGAAATGACTTTGATATTCCCCAGAGGATATAGGGCTGCCAGGCTGGGGAAAAAAGGTTGTTAACTGATGGAGAAGTCATCCAGGACTTGGTCTCTTGCTAATGAATTTTCAGTGGAAAATGAGTTTTCAGTGTGCTCTTCTAAGAGTACAAAATGCTGCACAACAGCATAATGATTGACTTCCACCATGAAATCTTCAACAGTAAGCTTTTTTAATGCACTCTGCAAGCTAGGATCAGCAAACCATGACAGCCAGAAAGATGACTCAGCTCTGCCTCCTATTTCCAGGCTTTTATGGAAAGCAGAAGCAATGCTAAGGGCTCAATTTCAGCAAGATTTCTCTAATAGTCTCAACTTCTCAAAACACAAAGAGATTCAAGGAAATATACTTTGTGGTCACCTGTTCTCTAAAAATGTCACCATAGAATAGGTTCCTGGTTCTGCCAGGTGTGGTTCCTGGCATTGTGGTTTCTCATATTTTATTCTCAGAGACAGAAAAAGTGCATCAATAAGTACTGCATATCAACAGCCGAGTTCGCTCTCAAATAAGAAAGGACAACACTCTAAACCTGGCTTTGCCAGTCAATTTTATTCAAAGACATGGAATACTCCATCAATAGGCTGTTGTGTAACAAGTCAAGTGCTTGCCCATACAGAAGACATTGTTAAATAAGTGATTCGAACTGAACACAATTCCTACGTGGGTGCCAATGCCAAGTGCCCTACTTCAAAACAAACCAAATAGTTTTTCTTATTATTCAATCAGCAGCCGAGAAAAAAAAACAGAAAAAAACCCCTCAACTCAAAGCAAGGGTCAGCACAAGGAATGATGCTGAATTAACTGAAATTTGAACTCTGTAATTCAAATAAATTGCAAAGCTCAGCTAAGCTGAAAATAAGGGAATTTCTTTCTGGGTCTTAGTATTTACCAGGTTTTACCCTGAAATCTTTTATAATACAGCATACCCTCCATGATACACCACTTCTAACCTAAGTATTTCAAGACATCATATTGGATGCCCAGAGAGGTTGTGGAGTCTCCTTCTCTGGAGACTTTCAAAACCTTCCTGGATGAGTTCCTGTGTGTCCTGTCCTAGGTGACCCTGCTTTGGCAGGAGTTTGGACTAAATGATCTCTAGAGGTCCCTTCCAACCCCTAACATTCTATGATTCTGTTCCATTGTGACTTTAGGCACAGGCAACCCTGAAACAAAGTCAAGCAAATACAACAGGGCAATTACATCCACAAAAATAAAAGCTGAGTGAAGCCTACAGATATCAGCAGATATTCGATATCCTTGTGAGTCATTCTTCTCTTTATGTATGAAAATCCATCATAACTGAAAATGCTTTTCATGCTAACTTATTACGTCACTCTACAGTTCATCTGTTTTTTTGTTTTGGTTTGGTTTTTTCTGTAAATCCATCTACCATTTTTATGAATCAGTAACTCTCAAATAATGTTTTTCTTCCCCCTCCTCCCTTCCCAAGAAAGTTGTTTTGCTCATTCAGTACTACAGGCTGGAAGTCAGAGACATGAGGTCTATCCACCACCTCACAGGGATGAGAGTAGTTCCTGGCTGAGATGCTCAGTGCTCTGGGCTATGAACACACTTAGCAATAGGAAAGGAGATATCTTCTTTCTCTGGATTAGCTTTCTTAATCCCATAAGTAGCTGTTTCTCATGTCAAGACTGAACTCCCACCATCTGCCTTCCTTCCACTTGCACATCCTACAGTGTAGCTCTGGCCTCTCATTTCCAAAGTGTTCCTGACTCTTCCCTCTGCTTCTCTCCAGTTTCAGACTGATGTTGAAGGGAACAGTGAAGCAAGAAATGGTCTGTCAATACCTCATAAACAAACTGGTCCCTTCAGTACCAGGGCTACCACCCTTCCCATGCTTGTTCCTCCTACCTCTTGCTCAGGCTGTGGGGCAAGATAATGTTGCACCTTCTGATCCTGCAATACCATCAGATTGCTTCAAAGCAAGGGAAATGTCACTTCTCTCTGCTGCCTCAGCAGCACACATATAACCATCATTCAAGACAACTTGTGCCATCTTGTTCCCATGTCACAGCCTGCCTCAACCAAGCAAGATCCTGACAGCAGACCAGAGCAGCAAAGGCAGCAATAAGTTCTTCTCAGCTGTTTTGCTTAATCATCTGCAGAGTATGCATACTTAAAAAGACTTGCTTAGCCCAGAGAATGCAAACCAGAGTGCTTGGGTCCAAAAGCTAGATTCCCTTCACTAGTGTTCAAAACTAACTGTTCAAGAAGAGGTCCATCCAAAGTATGGAAAAATCTTCGGAGCTGCAACCTCCCTGCTGCTGAGGGAAAACTGGAAATTTCATCAGCTAATTGCCTCATTTCTTTGAATGCCTCCATGGGGCAGCATAGAGCAGTGATGCCACACAGCACGTCTTTGGGAGGCGGCAGGGAGGTGCTTTCCCTCTGATCTTTTACTAGGGATGTCCTGCAAAACATAGTACCTACCGAGTCTCTGTCATTGCATTTCTCAACCCCCTCCAAATGAGAAAAGATTTAATGCAACATTTGTGAGCAACCGTGACATGTCTGTACACTTTCAGTTCTCTCTCAGCAGGAGAGAAAGCTACGACTATGAGCAGAGTTCAAGTGAGAATTAGGATTAGTGTGGAAACAGGCAAATGGCTACATCATTCTGCAAAAAGCAGAAATTACTATTGCCCTCCACTTACACTTTATCAGGCCTCTACAGCACAATTGCTGCTCCAAAAGGGACAGAGCAGCAAAGACAGGACATGCTGCAACAGTGAGGTTTGAGCATCCCAGCAGGAATGCGGGGAACTGCTGGGAAAGCACGGAGAGACTCTTTAGTTCCTGCCTTCCTCCTGTCTGCTCTGTCACAGCAGAGGCAAAGCAGCTCAAGGCCCTCCATCATAATACAGGAATAGTCTTAGATCCTTTGAGTCACAACAAATACTAATTTTTGCAGTGTAGCAGCCTGTCTTTTGAAATCCAGTAAATAAATAACCCAGAAAATTTTAATTTGTGACCCCCAGGAGAAGCTGGGGATTTGACACATTGCTTCTGAGAAGACAAACAATGCCTTGAAGCTTTTCTGACACAGCTTTTGGAAAGTAGAAGAGTTTTACTATATATCCAATCTACTGGATGACAGAAGTCTTTTCATTACCCAGATGTCACTGAAGGTCTGAAAGAACATCTGTCCCCAAAGGAAGAGAAGAAGGAAAAAGCTATGGCCCCACCAACTACCAAAAAGAAAACTAAGTCCTTCTTAGGAACTGTTGATTTCTGGAATATGCATATTCCTGGTTACAATCAGACTGTGAAACCTCTCTATGAGGTTACCCGTAAGAAAAAAGACTTTAAATGGGGCTCAGAACAATAAGCTGCTTTTGAAAATGTTAGATAGGAGATTGTGCAGGCAATGGCCCTGGGACCAATTTGAACAGGGCCAGACATTAAAAATGTGCTCTATGCTGGAGCTGGGAGTGACGGTCCTACATGGAGCCTCTGGCAGAAAGCTCCAGGAGAGACTTGGGGTCAACCTCTAGGATTTCAGGGTAAAAAATTCAAAGGCTCTGAGGCCAAATACACAGCCACTGAAAAAGAGATACTGGCCACATACGGAGGAGTTAGAGCTGCTTCAGAAGTGATTGGTACTGAAGCACAGCTCCTCCTGGTGCCACGATTACCTGTACTGGGTTTTATGTACACAGGTAGAGAATCTTCCCTTCATCATGCTACTGATGCTACATGGAGTAAATGGATTGTTTTACTCTCACAGAAAGCTAGAACAGAAAGACTCAATCATCCAGGAATTGTAGAAATAGTAACAGACTGTCCAGAAGGCACACACTTTGGAATGCCACCAGAAGAAGTGGTAAAACAGGGTGAAGAAGCCCCACCATATGACCAACTAGCAGAGAATGAGAAACAAGATGCTCTTTTCACTGATGGATCCTGTCGTCTGGTAGGAAGCCATCAAAGGTGAAAAGCTGCTGCATGGAATCCTACATGACTGATGAAGAAGATGGTGAATCAAGTCAATTTGCAGGGGTGAGAGCCATCCAATTGGCTTTGGACATTGCTGAACAAGAAAAATGGCTGAGACTTTATCTCTATACTGACTCATGGATGGTAGCAAATGCCTTATGGGGGAGGTTAAAGCAGTGGAAGCAAAACAATTGGCAATGTAGAGGTAAACCTATCTGGATTGCTGAGCTGTGAAAAGACATTGCAGCACTATTAGAGAAATTTGATGTAAAAGTGCATCATGTAGATGCCCCCGTACCTTCATATCGAGCTTCGACTGCACCAAGGGTGGAAACACAGCCCTACCATCTGCCATGGACTGATCCACAATACCCTGGAAAAGGGTGGAGCTCCAGATGACCTGTCTTTTAATGCACCTTGTTTCCTCCAAAAGTCAATACTTCTACATATACTAGGATCATGTTCTGTTCAGGGGAGGGTTCCAGCTTGGTCTTTCTTACTTATTCTATCAGGACGGAGAGTAAGTTAATTGTCAAGCTGAGTTACGGCCAGGTCCTGCAGATTCTGTGGTCAAATGCCCTGAAAATCTAAGGTTTCATCCCACCACAACATGAAGCAGAGGAACTTGGCAGTTCCCACCTTCCAGCATGATCATTACCAAGCCAGTGCTTTACAGCTTGCTCATCCCCTGGAAAACTGCAAGTTTGTGAACTACACCCTGAGCTAATGCAATTTGCTGTAGTCAATGGATCCCACCTGTCTGGTGCTTCTGGTAGTACCCTGTAATTAAGCAGCCAGTGAGTACACTTCACGTACCACAGGTCCCAAATATCACTGTAGTCATGAAAACTGTTTTGCAACAGTTCTCACTGAATTTTGTTGGTAGAAGTGCACCTTACTACATCAAATGTCAGTTAATTGGGGTGGAGAAGCACTTGGTGAAGGAATCTGCCATCCCGGATAATCCAGGAATGCACTGCAGAAAGTGCTTCTGCTGGATCCCTTTTGGTTAGATGAGGTCTGGGGCAGAGCCTGCTGCCTCAGATTGGATATTAGAAGAAACTTCTTCACTGAAAGGGTTATCAGACACTGGAACCAGGGAGGCTGAACCACCATCCCTGGAGATGTCCAAAAGACATGTAGATGTGGTGCTTAGGGACATGGTTTAGTGCTGGACTCAGTTGACTTAGGTTAATGGTTGGACCTGATGATCTTAAAGGTCTTTTCCAACCAGAATGATTCTGTGATTACTGTGTCAAAAAATCTACCTGGCACGAGCAAGCTTTACAATCAGCATCTCTGCAGATCTCAACATTCTCTTGGAAGCACACTGGGATTTAATACACTAGTGAACAGATCCTGAAAACTTCAGCATAGTAGTAGCTGATTTTCAGGTATTATTCTCCCATACAGCAAGCTTTTTCAGTCTCATCAAAACAGAAAATTTGTATTTCATTTCATACAAAGAATCCACAAAAAGGAACAGACCAGAGACATCAGCATAGACACCCACTGAAAATACAATAATAAATACTCTGCATGGCTGATCCTAATCCCCAGGTTTGAATTTTGCAACAGTTGTGAAATAGAGCCATATTCTCCTGAAGGATGCACTATCTTCTAAAGTAGTTCTGCTAAGACATACAAGATCCAGAGTAACCTTCTGTACACCTAGATGATGTACAAAGCTCAGGCAGAAAGTTTGGCTTTCTAAGTGGTTACCCATGCTTGGCAAATTCCTTGCAACAAACAACAGCAAAAAAATCCTCTAGGGGAGTCAGAGATCACCCAAGCTCTTGAAAGGCAGTATACTTAACAGGCATTCACCAGAATTCCTCCCTCAAAGCAAAAATCTCACTTGTCAAAAAATAACTGCATTCCTGAGAGTCACTGAAGAACAGAACCTCACAGAAAGGGACCTGCTTTCAACATGAAGTGAATGCAACTGCTTTTCAAAACAGTTTCCTACTCAGTCTCAAGACTTATCTCTGCCATAAAGTGCCTTTGCCTTCACAGCAAGGCAAGTACAGCAATTCAAGAAGGCACATTTTGAAATCATCAATCAACAAAATTTCATGAGAATCAGAGTCTCCTGTAGAACTTCGCTCTAAAAAGTTTATGGACATTCTTGAGTATTTCAGTATTTTTGAATTTGAAATTCCACCTCTAAAAACATATGCAATGCTGACTCACTCTTTGCTTTGGTTTCTCACGTTAATATTTCTTGGTGCTTCTCTAGCAAGAGTACATATTTTACCTCTTAAATATTAAGTGCTGGCAATTCCTAACATTCTTCCAGGAAATTTGAGAATATTACATGATGCCCATTCCTTCAGAAGAAGATCTTAAATATTCTCACTGGCTATGTTACTACCGCATGAAAAAAGAGTTTAAAAATACTCCCCTCTCCAACAGCTTATAGAGAAGCTGGAAGAGGGAGATGTGAGAGGGGTGAAAACAAAAACCACACTGCTGAATGTTTGGGAAGATGATACAATAGCAAACAGCCAGGGTTTGATACTCTCTAATAATCCCATAAGAGCAGGAGTCATGCCACAGTGGTAAACAGAAGTGTTCAGAACTCTTATTACCAAACATGTGAATACCACAGGCAAGGTGAGAAGCTGAGATTGCTGCAGACTTCATGAGCAGAATTCAAAGCAGTGTGTTTGTGCCAGAAGTAGAATGTTTAACTATTACTATTCAGAGTGCTGAAGAGGATTAATCATGAACAAAAGATGATGACAACAACATCACATTCAATCCAGAAAATCAAAGGCAACATTTTGACTCCTTCGGTGGCTAAAAGTTCTGAGGTAGACTGAAACCAGTGCTTGTTGAGGTATCATTCTTATTTCTACACCAGACGTTTGCAACACAGTAAAACAGTTGATGCTATCTTGGATATCTACATTGTTTTCTTGACTTTACCTGGGTAACTGCTGAATGAGACACGGCTGGTGCTGGTGTTCGGATCAACTATATTGAAGTTCCAGTGCTTATATATTCTCAGTGTGGCTGCATATGTAAACCAGCTAGAATGAGCAAAATATATATTCTCATATCCAGGTAGAACCTGAAAAACAGAAGCAGAAAGATTAATCATTTCAGACCCTACTATACTCTGCATGTTTTGTACTTGATAGAAGCTGGGAAAAAAACTTGTTTTAAAACGTTTGATGGATTGTATTGTTCAAGAAGGAGCAGAATCTTGTGCTTCTAACTGTGTACTTAACAACAAATTTCTGAAACCTCTGGAAGTAATTCTTGCCCATGTGTTGTTTCCAACTGATCGGTTGTTACTTTTCAAAATGAAATAGTTTAGGACTTTCTGGGGCACCTGCATCACATGGTATATTTTGTTTCCCCATTTTCCTCTTTAATACTTGTATTTACACATTCAGATCAGCTCTCTGTGAACATACCCAGGATTAATTCAGAACATGCCATTTCTATGAAAAGGCCACTGGGTGACTTTAAAATACCAAAAAAAATGCAAGTAAATTCATATTGAAAAGGTAAATATAGGTACTAATAGTACATCTTTTCAAAGTATTTTCCTGGCCCTAATATTTATTGTTAGCTCTAAAGCCTCTTGATCTAGGCAAATGCTTGAATTAATGCTTCTTAATTTAAGGTGAATATTGTTGGCTTAGGATACACAGAACCTCCATATGCTGACTAGATTCCTGATAATTTTAACTGATACATTTGCCTCCATGATGTATCAGACACATCTTAAAAGCTTTTTTCTGTCATCACTCCCATTGGACAGCCATTTCAGAGTATCACTGTTACCACTCCTAAAACATCAGCCACTTGCACCCATTAGTTCTTCTTCTAGCACTGTCCTTTAGTTTAAGTGATCCTCCCTTCCTCCCTGTGTATTTGCCCACAACATCCCCTTTCAGACTTAACTTGACCAAGTGAAACAAGTTAGTCTCTTCCAGTCTTCTCTCCATGACAGTTCCCCATTCCCTAATAACTCTAATAGATTTTCATTGTCAATCTCTGTGGTTTTGGCTTGGTTTGGTTTCTTTCCTGCCCTGAACAAAAAGTGAGAAAAACGGCACCCAGAATCCTGCAGAGGCACAAATGAAAACTGCAAAAAAAAAAGTCACCTTGATTGACAGAATGTCTCTTTATGCACAGGCAACATAAACAGCAAAGTCTCCAGAAGTGCAGACTCCTGACACTGCAAATTAAGAGTCATGGGAGATGAAATTCTTGTTGCTCACCTTGATGAGTGCAGAGCAGTGCCCCATATCCCACTGGTATTTCCCATGGCTGCCTGAGTCCACGTTGCATTGTCCACTCCGTGAAGAATACTCAAATAATGCAGGAATGAGGTCCAACAGGTCTCCAACTGCATTCAGAAACTGGACATCAAAGATGCTCAGTGGCTGAGGAAAGAGAGAAAAAAGTCCACAAAAAGCATGTTCAGGCAGAGAAGCATCAAGACAATCTCAGCTATTAATCTTTTTCATTTGCTCTCAAAGGAAGCTCTTACATGGCCTATGAAATATCTGCTCACAAGGCCTAGGTGATCAAACTCAGTGTGGCATTAGGCACTTAGGTATCTTTAAGGATCTTGCCCTTGTAGTGGAATCACCAATGCTTACATTTTTTAGGAGAAAAAAAAAAAAAAGAGGGGGGGAAAAAATTAAAAAAGCGCTAACAGTAACTTAAGAAAGTTTTGTGTGTCTTTGCAAACAGCATGCCAGTCAGCCTGCTGTTAGTGTTACATTGGAGTAATTGTAAGATCTAATTTGTTTTCTTTATCTACAAGCCTTTGAAGAGCCTCACATTAACAAGAACTCCTGGGAGTTTTGGGATTTTTATTAAGGCTGCAATTTAAGACATGCTTGAGATTGAGAAGGAAACAAATGAGGGAAGCAAGATATGTTAACAAAACTAATCAAGTATGGAACTAGCTGGCTAAAGGAAGCCAAGTCAAAGGCACTCCACTACCTGCTTTCAAAAACCCCTTATGGTTGAAGTTAGCCAGGGTTAACAGCTCATTGAGCAACATGCTCTTCAGTACTTTTTTAAAATTTGCCTCTTCAAAAATGACTGAACAGTAGTCTAACCTCAATCTTCAAAGACCATTTTCTAAATCTCTCCTGTTCTTGTTTGAACCATGCCTTTAGTTAAGCCAAGGCTTAAGAAAAAGAAGTCAGAACACACATCACTGTAGGACTATAAATAGTAATGTTAGAATGGGACATAACATATAGCAATAAAATCCATGGCTTGCAGTATAAATCACTATTATTAATCCATAAAGCTGACCTCTCTATAAATCCCAATAAAGGGGAGACAAGGACTTGGAAAAAATAAAGAGCACCAAATCTATTTACTTTTTTATTCAGAAGGCTGAATTCTGTGGTATCTATCCATCTGCTACTCTGGCAGAGGGAATAACCAACAGGCGAACCAAAAACGATGGAAGCTCTAGTCCATATATCCCAGAGGAAGGAATTACACCATCCCACAATGCTTCTCAAGACAAGTGACAGATACAAGAGTGGGCCACAACTAAAATCATGCATTGCAGAAGGCCATAAAAGCAGCTATAGCTTGAGGAAGAAATCCAAAGCAAACTTTCCTATCTTATATTGCTTTAACTCACTAAGGACCCAAACAGGAAGTACCAAAGGGCACAACTGTTAAATGTCAAGAGATGTACCCTTGGATAGATTTAAGCAGCTCAGTGGTATTCATTATTTACCAACAAGTTCCAACACCTGTTCTGTCGCTGGAATTCATATACAGAGACTTGGCACTGTTTCAGCACAGTTTTCCCCCATTCAGCTGCACTTAAAGGTCTGCAAGCCCATCACAAAAAGAGAAGCAGCAGTTTTCCAGTGTCCAGTTTACAGAGGCATTACTGGACAGTACCACCAGGAGGGCAGCAAACAGGATTCCTGATAAGAATGCTCAGCTACCCCTGAGACATTTTAATTGTACTTGTCATCCATCCAATACTGCTCCATACTCTCCTCCATAAAACCCGTCTTCATTCCAACATCTATAGGTAGCCACACTGATACTGCTGCACCATCACATTTGACTGTATACTTTTCAGAAGTTTCAAATTTTTGTGCTATCTTCCAGTTACTTCAAGTGAAAAATTTATATTTAATTTTAATTAACTAATACTAGGGAATCCACTCAAGTTAGACCAAAGGTATCAAGCAAGGAAACTATCAGAACTATATGCACAAAAAGGTGGCCAGACAGCAGCAAGAAAGACCTACTCAAATAAGGAAGCAAAGTTACATAAAAATTCCTAGCACTCCACTGGGTGAGATTAGGCTGCCAGCTCCCAAAGACAGATGGAATATCAGACAAGTAAATGTGGAATTAGGTTGTTAAGTACCCACTAGGGTTTTCATTCCCCTTCTGCAGGGCAAGTCATTTGTTCCAGTTTATTTCCAAGAACTCATTGCTCTTCTTGGATAAACCTAGTTTTGTGTTTAAGGTTGTCTGATGCTCAGTGACACCTCACAAGCACAGATATTCTCCAGAGTCTCAGTAAAACAATGCATTCAAACAGAGTGTCTGCGATGCAAGCCAAATCTAAGAATTTCAAGAGCAGCCTGAGGCATCTTCCACAAGGTTGACAGCCCCAGTTTGGGAATTATTACAGCCGATCTCCAGAATATATGGAAAAGTCTTCTCCATGAAGAGTTAATCATGGTCCACCAACAAGAATTAGACCAAAAATTATGTATCATAAGAAGAGAATAATATAGGACACACTGAAATATTTTTGAATCATCTCCCATTTCATACAGCAATGCCAAGAAAACTCCCTGCATGCATGGTTTATATCATGAAAAAGACTAAATGAATGAGCTAAATTGACAAGAGGAAAAAGTCCATTTGCTAGAATGTGTGACTCCTGCTCTAGGGTAGAATCCCGAATAGCATGAGTTATATTAACTGCAAGGAAAAATGAACTTATGACAGCAGATACAGAAGAATCAAGCTTAAAGACTTTTCTTCATGGGACATTAAAACAGAAAAGTTATTCTGAAACAATTTTTTTTTCCAGCAACCTCCCCATGCATGACCACTCTCAGTACAAAATGAGGAAGTACACATAGAGAACTGTCCTAGAATTATGGTACTACTTAAAACTCTGTCACCTCCTTATTCAAGAGTAATTTCCCTGTGTAGACAAGCCCAAGATTAATCACAGCGTTGGTAGAGCATTAGGCAGATGAAAAGGCTTAATGTTCTTTGAGTGCCCCTCCTTCAGAAATTGTCTCTACAAAGGGGTTGGGTTTGTTTACTGGATATAAAATGTTGCTAAACCAGATGGAATATTGTCACACTCTAACATGAAAATGCATCCAGATTTTTACATCATTCTTAATGATACCTGTAAATATCAAGCTCAACATCCAGAAGTTTACAATATACGTTGCTTTCATGCAGGGCTTTATGGAAGCACCCATCTAAAACATCCCTGCAGGAAACCAGACTTCAAGCAATTAAAAAAAAATTTAAAAATTTAAAGCATTTTAATTTATAGAGCAATTAATTTATAGATTAATTGATATGTTTCTAAGTTCAGAGAAACAAAACATTTGTTTCTACATATACAAATTAAACATATGTACTAGCACTACTACCAAAAAGTTCAGATTCTGAAACAATTTTCTTTCTGTAGTAAGGCCCACTTATTTGTGGCAGACACAATGGCTCTACTATGTTCAAGTGAAGTGGAACTGAAATTTAGGGCACAAAAAGGAAAACAGAACATGAGTGGATCTGCATGCACACAATCCAGCTCTCCTAAAGCACTGTGTAAATGTGGCACAGTTTCAAGCTGCCACGCATCACACAGGACAATGGAAGTCAGATATTTTCATTTGTTTTCCTCAAGTGAGTGCGTGTCAAATAGCCCACCAAATTTAAAATTTCAACCACTTGCAAGTTTGGCAGGGTATATGTAGTGCTGACAGTAAACACCTCACATATGACTCATGTAAAATCAACTACGGATACAGTTTGCTTCCATTTTTCTGCAAATGGAACAATTTTGTTCAACTTTGCCCAGTGTTGAAGTCCACAGACTTGACTTAGCAAACAGTCTCTCTTCTTCATCTCTTGACCTGCCCTTGTTAATCAACAAACTTCTCAGTGTCCAGAAGAGCACTTTGTCTATGTACAAGCATTCATCCTGGGGGGGAATGCAACAACTTTTAAATCTACCCCATCATCTCTTTCTTTTCCTTATGTCTCTGATTGTCTGGGAGTTAGAAGAAAAAGGAAGGCTTCTCAGCATTTCTTCTGAACATGAAAAATAATCACGTAATTATCAGTTGCTTTTAAAATAATGCAGTTTTTCCTATTCAAAATTATAACATGAGACAACAAAATACAGCCTGTTGCGTGTGAGGCTTTGGTTCAGTTTGGGGTTTTTTTATTTGGTGGGTTGGTTGTTGGTTTGGTTATTTTTTTTTTGAGGGGGAGAGATTAAAATAAATAAACAAATAAACAAATACGCACACCACACAATCCCCACACAAGATATTCCCAATATTTCTCATTTCATTGCAAACTACTAATCATTTTAGATGAAAATATAAACTTGTTTCCAAGTACAATAATCCTAACACAATACACATATTGAAAGGATTCTTTTTTTTTACTTAAACAGAAGTAGTATCTACCAAGGGAAAGAAGGAAGAGAAGACCCTCAAAACACTATGGAAAACACCCAATTGGAATGAGATTTGCTTCTAAAAACATGCAGAATTTGTTGTGGGGGCTTACAGTGACAAATTTATTTAATTTTTTTTTTCAGGTGAGAAATGAGTAATGGAAATAGAAGATACTTGTTGATGCAGTTGTTGTCCAAAAAAAAATCAAAACAACATTGGATGAATTGTACAATTGAAAGTATAATACCTAGAAATAAGAAAAAAAATCACCTATTAGATGTATTTATTTGCCAAACATTCTACTTACTAACAATATAAATGATTAAATAGAAGGACCTTTTTAACGTACTTGTATGTACTTTGAAGGCAAAGTTGAAAACATCCTCTTTGGAGGGCAGTGTTCTTTAATCACAAGAAATACAGAAGGTATTGTTGGTCTTCTCAGATGTTTTGGTTTTGTTTGGTTAGTTTAGTTTGGTTTTTGAAGTGCCAGCAGCTCACAGAAGCTGGGTTGAATCTCAGACAAGTGGATGTGTCAAAGCTAGAATACTGCATCTGTGCCTGGTTTTATTGCCCACGAAAACTCAGACCAAAAATCTGGAAGATCTTTTTTTCCTGAAGTGCACCCTAGCAGAAGTGAATATGTACACAAAAAACACCACTGTAGCTGACTTTCCCAGAAGTATTTAAAAACATCTCATAGAAAACCAAACATCTAGGTGCAAGAACAGCCACCCAAACTCAAGGAGGCTGGTGCTACCCTACCAGCTCTGGCAGTCAGAGGAGCCTGTAGCCCCAACACAAGTGAGAAATACACACACAGGGAACAGTTTTGCTTTGAATAAAAAGATACAGATCTCAACATAGGTGATAATGCCCACAGGTAAAATTGTGAACAGAAGGATAAATAAAACCCACCAACCACCCCAGACACATTTGGAAAAATAAAAAAAATGTTATCTAGTGAATATAATTCAAGAACAGAGGACACAAGCATTCCAGACATTTCTGAATGTTCACTAAATGCACCATTCCTATACAGGCATGCTGATCAGATCTCTGAAAGGAGGATGAAAATTAGTCACTTCAGCAGTCAGTGCCTTTTAGTATCAAATATGCAGTTAAATAATTATCACTGAATAAACACTGCAGCTGGACATACCTTGTAACAAAGAAATAACTGACAAGCTAACACTTTGCATTCCCCTCACCAATCTAAAGGATTCTGAAGCAGTCCAAAAAAAAAAAAAAAAAAAAAAAATGCTCCTCAGATACAGGTGCTATGAAAGGGAATCAATCAGGGAGTGCCCACCAGGCACTTCATGCCCACATGATACTTAGGCAAACCAGGATGGGTCTTTCCATCCTTATGAACAGTCTTCTCTTAGTCTGAACTGATTCCCCATTTATGAGAGCCCTAGAGCAAGTTCCACACGAGAGATGCACATTTTACTAAGACCCAAATGTTTATTTTTTAGCACTCTCAACTTCTCTAAATTCTTTGTATGGTTAAACCAAGACAAAAGAGGTCAACTACAATTACTCAAGTCCTCCCTCTCACACTAAGTAACCTATTAGATATTAGACTTAAAGAAAGCCTTGTAATTATGATAGTTCAGCTGGAGTTAAAGAAGCTCTGCTGTTGCACAAAAGCTAATGACCCAGAACACAATTCTAATTGAATTAAAAAAAAAAAAAATAGAAAAAAAAAAGGCAAGAACACACACAAAAAAGCACAGCCTATCCCATTTGGCTTGCCACAGCACTGAGCATATATTTTGTAATGGGATACTTAGAAGACATTTAGCAGTATTTAACATACTCCAAAATAGAGAGTCTTTCAGGATTTGAAATCTGATACTGGGAAATAAGAACAAAAGCTTTAATACATTCCCTATATGCTGATTCATGCTGTTGCAGCTACTCTTTATACCTAGAGGGTCATTTGCTCAATAACAATTCTAAAGTGATGACAGCAAGCACTTTTGAAGTGTCTGTCCTTCCAACATTCACACATGAATAAAAAAAGCCACCCCCAAACTATTCAGCACATCAGCGCCCAGGGTTCCAAGTCCAGTGCAAAGGATCTCAGATAGCATGACCCAAATGCTCATTCACATTATCTGCATTACACAGCCACCAAAATTTTTGTGGAATAGCATGCAGAATGGGCACTCGCCACTAATTTTTTAAGTACCAGATTCTTTCTCCCATCTTTTCCTCTGACATCCCATCCCAAGCTACTGAAGAAGAGATGCAGTAATCTTACTGTTTGCTTGTGTAGTTTAGCCCACTCAAGGGCTCCCATGTACAGACCATCCAACTGTGCAATAATATAGCCAGCATGCCTCCAAAAGGGGTCATCCTTATTATTTCTGATTTGTCGTCTTGTCCATTGATCTTGTTTCCTGCAGAGGGACAAACAGGTTGGGGTTTTCTTGTTCATGTTTCAGACTATAACTGATAATGCAGGAAAGGGACAAATGTATTTTGACTCAGATGATCTAACCTTCCTAGTGTTTTGAGGCAAATCATGCTTTGGAAATCCTGCATACATAAACGTTTCATCCTCTGGGTGTAAATGTTCAGATCCATGCAACATATCCTATAGTAGTGAGCCTCTACCAGATTTTAGTAACAAAGAAAGAGCTGGACTCCATCTCTGTAGGGGACTCTGCTACACCAAATCTAGCATCACCTTATAATCAATAAAGGGAAACATGCATTTGATAGGTCAAATGAACCATTCTCTTTTAAATGCCTATTTAAGGACAAAAGAGACTGACCATCGAAGAGCCTATTTCCCTCACGTAGGTACAAGCAATGAAGGTTTTCTGCTGAAACACTGCCAAAGAAACACTACTATCTTCTTCTGAGGAAAAGGTGGGAGGCCAAACAGAGCCATCCCACATGCCAAATCCAAGCAAAAGGTTATTAGCTACCAACCCAAGCTTAGAGCATGAGGCAAACTGAACTGATCCTAGAGGAAGAGCAGCCAACATTACAAGGATTTGCCCCTTAGCTGTGCAAAAAGGGTCACAGAAGTACCACAGGTCTTAGACTAGACCAGACTCTGGCCTCTTCCATCCTCTTTTATCCAGCCAGCCAGCCAGCATTATGGACAGGAGTTTAAAAAAAAAAAAAAAAAAAAAAAAAAGAACCTGGGTGGGAAAGAAAGTCTTCCAGTAGTATATGGGTGATAAAACCAGCCAGATTTAGCTTTCTTGATGTAACATGATGAAAGAGTATGTCAGAGGAAACAGGGGTATGGTCAAAGCACTCGGGACAATGCAGAAGCCCATATTGCAAAACTACTACAAAGTAGAGAAGCAATGCAGGATCCCAGAATATAGGCAATAACAAGATTATAACAATGCCACCTAGTATTGCCTCCCTCATCCAACAGTGCATCTTGGGGGATACAGCTGCTGTGCTGAGTCATTCTGGAAAAGAACTCCTACACATTGATATGGCAGCTAACCCCTTTTTTCTCACATGGACAACAGCAAAAATAAAGCAAGAGAGCACCAAGATATTTCTCTCTCTTCTTTTTGGATAAGCTAAAACCAACTTCATATATGTGCATAAATAACAGAATAAGTACAGTATCTAACTTCTTGCAGAAAGCACAAGACAACGGAAAGATGGAAAAAACAGTTCCCAGAAATGACAAAAGTTTCACATAAGTTTTTGTAATAGAAGAAAACGTAAGTCTAAGGACATTTAAATAACTGGTAATCACAGCTGAGTTTCCCAGTACCTGGCCTGGTGCTTCTCCGACTTGCAGTTTCCCACCAGGGTAGCTGTATTATTTGAGTAGAATTACTTTTGATTTATACAGCTGAAGAGAAAAAGGAATCAGGACTTTTGTGATTAGAACAGAATTTACGTCAGCACAGAATAAACAAAATGCTAGCCTAACAGAAGAAGGAAAAGATACACAATGCTAAAAATATTAAGGTGCTAAGAGACCATATTGTTCAATGTGGCATTCAAGATACCAACTTCTTAAAAAAGGATTTTGACTAGAATGACCTTCAGAATTCATTGGCATTATCCAAACCCTCTGTAGCAATGGTTTTAAACATTTCTTTGAAAGAATCATAATTAGCAAAGGCTATGCCCCTCTAAATGTATATATTTAGAATGTCTGTCATACTAATGGTATTCAATCGGAGGGAAAGGAATCATATGTTTTCTTTAGCCCAATAAGGAAGAGAATTTAAAAACCCCTTCAAAATTCTATCATCCTCCAACCCCAAATCTTGAGTAATTTCTTTTCTCATAACTAAATACGTACGCCATAAAATTCTGAACTCCACTTCGAACTGTGGGATTCTTAATTAACTGCGGATACATATTTGCAGCATGGTCATACATGTGCCTGAAAGAACAAGAGTAGCAGAAGTTATTCTTTTGTGTCTTCCCACCCTTCTGGTCAATGCTTTTGATAGACAAACAACACAGTCTGCAAAGTAAGCGCTTTGAAATCACAGAAATTACTTCAGTGTGTGACAAACAGCAAAGGTGACATAAATGGTTTGTTGAAATTTAACTTAAAATAAGTGACCTTGCTAATACCTGCTCAAACTGATATACAGTGGAAAGATAAACGAGAATGAGATTGAACTACTTCATAGCAAAACACTGATGAAAAGCACAAGAGAAATACTTTATTGGAGAACTATTCTATTCGGAACCTAAAAAGACCACAGAGGTGAGGAGAATATAATTTGCTGGTTAAGTTATGAGAGAATTCCAGCCTAATAAAACCAGCAGGTTCTACTTACTATTAGCCATATTTTTTCCTAATTAAGTGAAGTATCTCTTTTAAAATATATAGAAGTTGACTCTACATGCTCCCACAGAAACAACCACTCATGCCAGCTCTAAACAGATTCAGCTTTATCGAGATCAAAATTACTGTAATTTTTTTTTGGCACTGAATTTGATTAGCTGGTTCATCCCCATTAAGTAACAGAAACAACAATTGTAAGGGGTTTTTTGGTTGGTCGGGGATTTTTTTGTTTGTTTTGTTGAAGTCTTGAAATCTAAAAGATAAAATCAACTGCCAAAAATTGCTCAGGAGCCCAAAAGTTAAAATAATCTTTCCAGATTATGTAAAATGTAATCATCTGATTCAAGCCAAAACAGAACTTCAATGCTTCTTAATTTGCGTCAAACACCAATATTTTTTCCACCTCAGAATAAAATTTCAATAAAACCAAACAAATACACACACAAAAAAGAAAAAAAAAAAAAAAAGAAAAGAAAAAAAAAGAAAACAAAAAACAAACAAACAAACAAACAAAAAACCAACAAAAAAACCCCAAACAAAATAGAGGAGAAGGGAGGAATATTTAGAGTTCTACATGGAAATGAGCAGAAAACAATTTTGCTGAGGTCTGGAGTTGATAGAACTACAGTAATCACAGTAAAATTAGCTCCTGACAAGGGCTGAGAGAAAGAAAACAGAACTGAGGAACAGATACCAGCCTCAAGGAAAGCACACACCAGCAGGACAGAATTCCCTGCACTAAAACTCATAAGGGCAACTTCCTTTAGGAGGGATGCAGGCAGGAGCTCTTGCCAGTTTTCCTCAGGGCATAGTTAGAGAATACAGACAGAACCGACTTAATGGTTGGCTGGTGAATAGAAAATCATCCACTGATCCTCTCCCCTCTCTTTCTGTCCCTTACCCCATTCCCAGCTGTTTCAGTACTTGATTGCATAACCTTGCTGCTTCTCATCTCATCTCAGGTACCATTCTAACTACCAAATCTAATTGTCTGCTTACATTCAAGCAAAACACAAACGCAGCAAAGAAAGTCAGAATTATTCTTCCGGCAGTTTGCAGTTTGAATAAGGTTGTCACACAGGCAGATAAGCAGCGTAACTGGTACGTGAGGGCAGCTGTCTATTGTGTTAGGATATGAGCTGATGCATGAAAGGGCATGACCAGTTCTAGGGCTGATATTAGATGGAGAAACTGAAGCTGTGGAGGGAGGTGCTGGGGCAAAAAAGGAGAGCATTCAGCAGCTTCATACCATAATCTCTCATGAAACTGCAGCTAGAGAGCCAGATTTTAGTGTTAGCATTTCCCATGTCCCATGTAACACAAGAATACCTGCCAGAACTATACCCTGCTTCTTGAAGAGGAAAAGAACATTGCTGGTAGATCAATATTCTCCAGCCCTTCAGTCACGGAGAACTTGGCAAATAAAAATCCCAAGTAGTTTTAGGAAGGAAATGACAGTGTAACATATTCCACCCTGCAAGTCAGAGTTCTCGAGGCACTAGAGAAGAGGGGCAAATAACATGAGACAGTCGATCTGACAGATGGTCCTCTGGAGATGAAGATCAGATGAGGAGGATAAAAGCAGTCAGGATATTACTCTAAACTCTGCCTAGGCCAGTACAGATGGTCGGGCTTCCAGGCTCAACCATCAGCTCTACTCTTTTCATTTTGCACTCAAAGGTTACACAACACAAAGCAGATTTTACACTAGAAGTACCCTTGGGCTGTGATGACTGAATTTATTTTCCTTTTTTTTTTTAAACCCAAGGTTGTTGAGAATTTTGCCCCCAGTTGATGATTTTTTTTTTTGTTTAACAAAGCTTCTGTGTGCATGGATTGCATGTTTTGTAAGGGTATTATCCTCTGAAGTAAATTGGATCATTATGCTAAGGTAAGGTTTTGCAGCTGTATCTAAGGCCAAATACAAGGCCATTAAAAGCTGGGACAAGAATTCAAAGTCTAAAAGCAGCAAAGCAGAGTCCTGCTTCTCCACATTAGAGAGGAAGATGACAGGACTCAGGTCAGCTGAGGTTGTATCAGAAAAGAGTACAATTAATGCTTTAAATACTGCTCTTAGGCACCTGGCATGCCCCAATTGGAACTGATTAAAAGTATGTGCTTAATGGATTTGGATGTGCTCTGCCATTGCCCAAGTAACGCCTCATTAACACTTCTCTGTTTGTAATGGGAGAAGATAATTCATACCCAAGAAAACCATCTTTGGCTGGATGATAGGACCAGGCCTGACAGAGACATAAGAGGCTAGGGATAAAACCAAATTACTAGATCTCCAGACACTAGAATTAGATGTATCCAACCCCTAACTATATGTTTCCAAAATACACAACTACTACCTGAATCAGATGCCAACACTAGAAATAAGACAAATGCCCCAGGAAAGGCTTGTGTTTCTACCCTCACCAGGAAGTGGGTCTGACTAGCTTAGCTATTCCTATTTCTACCACAGACTTCTATAGCTAGGGCTGAGAGTAATTCTTCCCCAGAAATACAACAGTCCCAGCATGTTTCATGTTTTGATTTTACGTTTTAAATCTGATTGTCTTTCACTCTGCTTATGTTCCTACTAAGGACCAAGCATACATTTTTAAGGGACACTCTGTCACTCTTCTGCTTACCTAGCTGTGGCTAGAAACCCTCCTTTATGCCCCAAGTGTAATGCAAGAACTGAGCTGCCTGAGAATTCCTGAAGGTCTCCAAATTGAAGACACCGTCAAGCTGGAGCTGCTGCTCACCAGAGAGCTTCTGTAGGAACCTGTACTTCAACCTGGGATCAGGCATGCAGCATATCCTTCCTATTAATGCATCCCATCAGAGCTCTTCCTGGTACAACTTCAGGGTTTCTGCAAAGAGCCACCCTGGGTCATTTTTGCTTCATGGAGTCATTACCACAAATGGACATAAGACAGCAGGAGACCTTGGAGTTGTTCAGGCTACAGGTAACAATGTGCTAGAAGGCACCTCAATTACCAGGCATGCCTGATGTTTTCACATTGGAGGGATGTTCCTGACCTACCCATGGGGGTGCTTGTACAGGCTATTTTGACTTCAACAGAGTGACACAAGTCTTCACTCTGGTAGCTAAGTGGTTGCTCATGCATATAAAGCCTTAAGCCACAGTTAAAAACATTGTTCCTTGTAGTTACCCAGTCCTAGGGTTGATCTGTGTGCAGCTACTGTGGGCACTGATGTGTACAAAAGCAAAATGGGGAATTTTTAGAGACACCTTCTCACAAGAGAAATCATGACTGTGCCAGAGAGCTTCCCTGAAGACAGGCTGAATGGGTCAGAATCTCTGTTCCTGATGGGAATAGAGATACAGACTGGGAAAGACTGTTTCCCACATTTTACTTCAGAGGACTTGTGTAACTGTCCCAAAGAATATCTGCCGGCCTATTAATTAGGATTCTGTGAATCTCTAGGCAAGATGAAGATAGAGAAATGAAGCCCTGAGAGCTATCTTAACATCTGCAAACTTAGTGAGTTCTCATGACTCCCGTGGTTCACAAAAGTGCAAACACACTGTTTAAGAGGATTCATTAGCTTGCAGCTTGATGAATAATAATAATAAAAAACAAACACACAAAAACAACAAAAAAACCAAAAAAACAAGGTCATGCAGCTAAAAGCTGAAGTAGGAAGTTCTCCGTATTCTCAAGGGTCAAGGGAGTACATCACTAATTCACCTCTGCTCCTGCTGGATCATTTTCAATAGGTATTTTTTGCTTCACGAGAAGCTCTCTTTATCTAAAACAGCTTTACAAGACTATACACAAAAACCTTGTATCTATAACCCCAGTGAAAAGCATGCAGTCAGGATTTCTCAGTTGATTTCCTAAAAAAGTTTCCTGAGAAAAGAAAGGCTTTGGCTACTTCTGTCTTTGCATCCTAACCCACTCTCCCACTTAAACACCTTTAAAGTGGCTGAATTTCCCACTTACCTGAAAAGCCAAAGTTTTGAGCCTCATTATTCCATATTGAAACAAACCCTCATCTTCTCTTCCACAGACTTTAAGATCTCTGTTCATTACTCTTTCTGCTATATTCACTTCTCTAGAAATGGTCACTACTACTACTGTGTTGGAGCTGGCAATCTTACTATAACCAGTAGTGTTAGGAGCCAATCTCAGTGAGCACATGAGCTGGAGAAGGCAAAAGCCTTGAAAAGAACCTGTGAGTACCTTCACTTCTGTGAATATTCCATTAACACCCACGGGAAAAAGAAGGTTGAAAAACTTCCTCCCCAAAACCTAAACATAGACTAAGACATCAGATAAAATCCCTGAAGACACTGTTTCACATTCAAACTATGCTTGAAGGAACAGGCATATACTTAGGTTTGTTTAAAAGGCAGCCTCGAAGACTTAAAAATCTGCTGTAGAGGCAGAAGTGGAACAGGGTGTGGGCTGCTGCTAGTAGAACATCACTTGCCATCTGATTGGGCTTATCATGGATTTAATTCTCGACATAGGATGTCAAAGTTTAAGCTTAACCACTTAGATGTGAGTAGACCTAGGTAAAGCCTTAAAGAAAATCTGTTAAGCAATATAAAGTTTTAACAATAGCATCCCCCAAGTTCATATATAGCTTATATAAACTAACTGAATAGTGCCTAACAATAACTTCTCGTGACAAATAATCTAACATACATCCAGAAGTCTAATTTACTTAGGTTTCTTTCCTGACAAGAGTACAGGCTGTACACTCAGAACACTGGGATTCCTTTGTTCTTTCCCTCAGAAGGTTCTGTTATTGACAAGTATTACTTCAGTGGATTTCCTTCATGCCATTCAGAGATACAGCTGCCTCTCCAGTGAGGTCTATTAGAGATTCACACTAGCTTATCACATGATTAGGGAACAATCTACAAAACTTAACTAATCTTAAAATGTCTTACTAGTTAAATTAATATAATCTTTTCCAGCAGCCATATCTGACAGTTGTTCAACAGACAACTTTCACCTTCTGGCCTGTTCAGTGCAGTCTGTGGGCATTTGTTTCAGTAGTCTGGAAGTAAGACCAGCAAAGCCAAATTTATGTCACCACAGCCAATGCAAGCACCTTCTAACTATTCCCCAGGAATGCATCAGAATTTGGGAATTTTTCTTTTCCTGTTACTAAGCTGTCATATTCTTAACTATATCACCAGTTATATCCTACCAGTTATAATGTCACAGTGCCATTCTGCCTTCTACTGAAGGAAAGAATAGGGTTTGGGGTTACTTTTCTGTTTGGTTGTTGTTTGGGATTTTAGATTATTTTGGTTTGTTTTGTTTTTTTTTTAGGAAAAAACTGCTCTGGATTGATACCAAATACAAATTCTGTCAGTTTTCATAGACCTGCATCGTGGGAGAGCTATAATCCCCCATCTTATTTCCAAAGGCCTTTCAGTATGCCAACACTTCCAGACACACACCAAATTTGCCTTCAGGCCTGTATCATAATTTTTTTTTAATTTGTCCAAGGGAGACTAAGTTCCTCACACTTTGAAGTAACATTATCTTCTCCCCAGCAGTTTTTGGACAGTGTTCACCGAGAAAGGTCCTCATGGAATCCCTACAGCCCTTGCTAGCAACACTTCTCTCTGCTCTCTATTGTCTCATCTGCTGTTGCTCAGTCACTTAACTATAGGCTGGGGAAATAACTACTCTTTCTGCTGCCCCTTTTGTAATTATTTACAACATAGGTCTTAAACACTTCCTTACGCATACACTATTTTGTGATTACTTTATTTAATGAGTAATAGAGATGAAGTCCTCAGCTATCTCACCAAGGTGTCAGGAGAGCCTGCAGGATGAGAAGGAGGGGGGCACATCATGATCCCATAATGAGAAAGGTACACTTCATACCTGCTACTGATTAAAATAACAGCACACGACTGCAAAAATATAAGGTTAGCTTAAATGGATGGGAATTAAGTTCAAGGAAAAACAACCAAGCAAAAAAACTCACAATTGCAGACAGCCACTGGAAGCAGCACGAGCTGAGCTGCTTCCCGAGGTACTTACGGAGCTGTGAGATAGCCTTCCAAGAATCCAGCTGCATACATGATATCTTCATTGCTTAAGGTCTGACTGCCATAGCCTGCTCTGATCTCCAGAACTCCCCAACCTGTTGTCTGTACAGTGTTGTTGTAGAAACCATAGGCATCTCCACTCCTGTCCAGTGTATTCCTGACCTGAAGTGTTTTTTGAACTTTATTCCAGTACACGGTTGCATAGCGGATTTCTGTGGTGGAGAAGAAAGGGGGCAAGGGAAACAAAAATGAGTAAATATTTCCTATCTAATGCTGAGATGTCAAGACAACATTTTGGCACTTTTTAAAAGCTCATTTGATAGCTTTCCATCAGCTTTAGTTCTACTGTGGAGAGCAACACTAATTTTAACATGCTGAAGAGTGGCATGAGAACCAGCTGGAATTTTACCAAGACAAAAGCTTACGGATAAGTATTCTCATATTACTCTTCTGGAAATTATCTACAACTCTTTCAGTGTAGAGCTCCAACAAAGCCAACTATTAGCATAAAATTCAGAAAAGTACTTCCTTACCTGGCCCAGAATCTATACAAATCTTATTGAAAGTAACTTTAGAAGACAGTGTGCCTTAGCAACAGCAAAGAACTGTAAGATATTGTTGGCTTGGGTTTCCCCCTAAAGATTCAAAATGCTGCAAAAGTTTTCCCACCTGTCTTTCTGGGCAACAAATCTTGGAGGTAGCATTACACAACAGGAGCACTAGAACCTGATGAATCACAGGCTTGAAGACACAAGTACCACAGGTATGCAATCCTTTTATGAGGCACACAATCCCTATCACCCAGTCAGAGTGGAATCAATCCCAAGTGTGACATGAACAGGAAAGAAGGGTCCTAGACTGCTCAGCCTGTTCTGCTTAGCCTGCTGTTTAAGAAACATTCTTCATTAGCTGGGTTTTAATCTTGCTGAGCTGAAGAAAAAAGAGCAAGATAAACTGCTCTCTGGAAAAACAACTTACAACTGTAATTCAACCTTCCCTAAAATGAGACCCAATTACACCAGATCTCTATTCATGATTGATCAAACCACTGCTACAGTACTGCAAGCAAAAAAGAGTTTAAAAATGAGTCAGTTTTTAGAGTGATTTGAAAGTTTTAAGAGAAAAATTAATTAACACAGCTACTGAAAAATCCACGATATATTTGTTTCCCTGACCTGTCTCCAGTGTGTGGCAACTGTTCTGCAGTTTATAACATGAAATTACAACAACACAGTTCATTTCCTCTATCATGCCCATAGCAGCTGCTAAATAGAGCTAGATCTGATTCTGGATGGTCTTACACAAAACACCTCGTATGCATGCTACGATAATGGAACTATAAAAAAAGCAATATAATGCCAGCACAATACCAAATGCTCTTCAAAAAGCTGTAAGTAAAATGTTTGTGATTCAGCCGTCACTTTGATTTCAAATTAAGTGCACCCACTTTATTCAGTACTCTAAAACATGAAGAAGCTATTTTCATAAAGAGTCATGACTTATTTTAATACAAATGCAAAAACTGTTTCCAAGAAATAAAGTTTCTCCAACTAATCACTTTTTGACATAGCAGCTACTTAGTTGCTTTCAAGAAGTTTTTACCCATTTTAGCAGACTGTTGAATAATCCATGTCATTTGACAGCCAGAAAGCTGCTCTCTCCCGGTGTTCCAACAAGAAGAGCTAAAACAGTTTCTTTCTGAGAATCACAGAATGGCTGAGGTTTGAAGGGACCTCTGAAGGTCATTTTGTCCAACGCTCCCGCTCAGGCAGGTTCACCCAAAACCAGTTACCCAGTGTTTATATCCAGGTGGCTTTTGAGCATTTCCAAGGACAGAGATTTCTCCACCTCTTAAGCAACCTATGCCAGTGCTCTCTCACCCTCATAGTAAAAAGGTATCTCCTGATGCTCAGAGGGAACGTCCAGTGTTTCAGTTTGTGCCCACTGCTTGTGTTCCTGTCCATGGGTACCAATGAAAAGAACCTGGCTCTATCTTTGTTACACCCTCCCTACAAATATTTCCACCTTCTCTTCTCCAGATGAAGCAGTCCCAGTTTGCCCACCCATTCCTCATGTGAGAGGTGTTCCAGTCCCTTAATCAACTTCACATCCCTCTGCCACACTCTCTCCAGGAGCTCAAGGTCTCTCTTGTATTGGGGAGCCCAGAACTGGACCAGCACTCAAGGCATGCCCTTACCAATGCTGGGCAGAGGGGAAGGATCACCTCCTTCAACATGCTGGAAACACTCCTGGTGCAGCTCAGGACAGTTGCCCTTCTTTGCCACCCTGGCACATTGCTGGCTCACATTCAGCTTGGTTTCCACTAGGACCCTGAGGCCCTTTTCTGCAAAGCTGCTTTCCAAATCACCCACCATCAGCATGAGGATATTCTTCCCTGGGTGCAGGCTTTGGCATTTTCCTTTGTTAAACTGGATGAGGTTTCTGCCAGCCCACTTCTTCATCCTGTTGAGATTCCTCAGAATGGCAGCACAGCCCTCTGGTATTTCAGCCACTTCTTCCAGTTCTGTATCATCAGCAAACTTGCTGAGGGAACACTCTGCCCTGTCACCCAGATCATTAAGGAAGATGCTGAACAGTATTGACTGCTGGCATACACCACTAGTTCCTGGCCTCCAGCTACACTTTGTACCACTAGACATAGTGTCAGTCTTCATGATGTACTAGAGACTGACCATGTGAAAAGGAAAAGCATTAGTTAGCAAGAACAGAATTTCAGTAGGAAAAAGGAACTGTGCTTTTTTTCCCCCTCCATTCTATGAATACAGTTTATTTCATGAAACTATTTAGAGATGAAGTCACTTCAAGTACTGGGAACACAGTGTTTAAAAACATGTTTTTCATCTGCCTAGTACTGAGGCTATTTAAAGGACTGAAATAGGACAGAATTTAGGTAACCCTGCAGACAGCTATAATCTTAGTTTACTGTTGTCTGCTTAAGTATTTTCTAGTAATACATTCAGTGATTGCTACTCAACAGTAAGGGCAAACATGGGAATCACTCAGAGTGAAAATCTCTAAACAGAAGAGCAGGCAGATAAGGATCATCACTGAAGAGAGCCAAAGGTCACCTTACAAAGATTAAGCTCATATATAAAAAAAGAGTTCAAGGAAAGGGAGGTCCTGTGAAGAAGTGGTGCAAGGAGTCTCCACAGAACACAGTCACCCTGTCCAGGAGTAAAGGGGAAAGCTGATTCCACCCAGGAAGCCCACTGCAGGACAGAGGAGAGACAAACCTCATGCCACACAAAGACAGCCAAGAAACAGGTAAAAACAGCAAAGCAGGGCAAAAGATGATCTTCTGCCATCTCTTCAGTAGGTTGCAGAGAGGAACCAGAGCAGCTGGGTATTGTTAGTAGTGCCCTCAGACTGAATAGGTATGCCAAAAGAACTTCCTTCTGCCTAAATCCAAAGTATAATAGAGATTGCTTTCTTTTTTAAAAGGCTGATGCCAGTGCCAGACAGACTGATCTGACACAGACTGATTCTAACACAGCAGGCTGTGTTTCTTTGTTTTATGCTCTGCCAGAGCACGAACATGCAGAGCTACTTTCAAGTCAGAACAAACTTTAAAATTACCCTTGGAGTTTGCCCTGCCCCAACTTCACTATATAACAAACTTAAACTGAAGAAAACCAGGACTAAAAAAGGATGGGAGAGAAGGGGAAACATTAAACTACAGGATAATGTGCAGCAAACCTGGAGAGGCCTTTAAAGGTACAGCATAAAGGTAGCTGACATAGACATGGCTTAACAATGATGCTGGAAAACACTATTTCCATTAATGATTTTTTTTCCAACTCTTTCACTCGTCCTATTTCACCTCATTAACTTTTATGTCAATTTCTGCAAATCTAAATTCACAGAACTCACAGAATGTTAGGGGTTGGAAGGGACCTCAAGAGATCATCAAGTCCAACCCCCCTGCCAGAGCAGGACCACCTAGTGTAGGTCACACAGGAACATGTCCAGATGGGTTTTTGATGTCTCCAGAGAACAAGACTCCACAACCTCACTGGGCAGCCTTTCCAGTGTTTTGTCACCCTCACAGTGAAAAAGCTTTTTCTTATGTTTACACAGAACTTCCTATGCTCTAACTTGCATCCATTACCTCCAGTCCTATCATTGGTCATTGCTGAGAAGAGCCTGGCTCCATCATCCTGACACTCACCCTTTATATATTTTTAAACATTAATGAGGTCACCCCTCATTCTCCTTTTCTCCAAGCTGAAGAGACCCAGCTCCCTCAGCCTTTCCTAATAAGGGAGATGTTCCACTCCCTTCATCATCTTTGTGGCTCTGCAATGGGCTCTATCCAGCAGTTCTCTGTCCTTCTTGAACTGAGGGTCCCAGAACTGGACACAATAATCCAGCTGTGGCCTCACCAGGGCAGAGTAGAGGGGGAGGAGAAGCTCTCTCAACCTCCAAACCACATCCCTTTCCAATACACCCCAGGATGCCATTGGCCTTCTTGGGCACATTGCTGGCTCATGGTCATACTTCTGTCCACTAGAACTCCCAGGTCCCTTTCCTCTGTGCTGTTCTCTAACATATCAGTCCCCAACCTACACTGGTACCAGGGGTTGTTCTTTCCCAGATTTCAGACTTTACACTTGCTCTTGTTGTTATTCATTACATTTCTCCCTGCCCAACTCTCCAGCCTGTCTATGTCCCTCTTAATGGTAGCACAGCCTTCTGGGGTTCCAGCCACTCATCCCAGCTTTGTGTCATCAGCAAACTTGCTGAAAAGACACTCTGTCCCATCATCAAGGTCATTGATAAAGACATTGAACAGACCTTGACCCAGCACTGCTCCCTGGGGGACTCCACTAGTCACAGGTCTCCAGCTGGACTCTGCACCACTGATCACCTCCTTTGGGCTCTATTGTGTAGCCACTTCTTAATCCATCTCACTGTCCATTCTTCTATCCCACATTTCCTGAGCTTGCTCATGAGGAAGCTATGGGAGACTGTCAAAAGCCTTGGTGAGGTCAAGGTAGACTACATCCTCTGGTCTCCCCGCCTCTACCCATTCAGTTACAACATACAGAAGGCTATCAGAATAGTCAAGCATGATTTCCCCTTGGTAAATCCATTCTGACTACTTCTGATCACCTTCTTCTCTTCCATATGCTTAGAGATGACCTCCAGAATGAGCTGCTCCATCTTTTTTCCAGGGATGGAGGTGAGGCTGACTGATCTGTAATTGCCTGGATCTTCCTTCTTGCCCTTTTTGAAGACTGGAGTGACGCTGGATTTCCTCCAGTCCTCAGGCACCTCTCCTGTTTGCCATGATCATGTGAAAATGATGGAGAGTGGTAGGGTGATGACACCAGCCAGCTCTCTCAGCAGACTTGAATGGATCCCATCAGGGCCCATGGACTTGTGTATATTCAGTTTGCATAAATGATTTCTAACCCAGTCTTCGTTGACCAAGTAAGACTTCCCTCCAGGCTTTTTCTTCCTTCCCTCCTCCAGGCTTTCTCTCTTATATCCAAGGTCTGGAGTTCACAAAGGCTGATCATAGGAGTAAAGACTGAAGCAAAGAAGGTATTCAGCAACTCTGCCTCCTCTGTTATCAGGGCTCCCGCTCCATTCAGCAGTGGGGTCACATTTTCCCCATTCTTCCTTTTACTACTGATAGATTTGAACAAGCTCTTCTTGTTTCTTTTTACTTCCGTTGCCAGTTTTAATTCTAAGAGGGCTTTGGCTTGGTCTTAAGTGTTAAAATACCTACATATGAAACTGCTATGTTAATTTCAAGAAACATTGTTATAATTCAGACGTTACCTCTGTATCTTGCTACAAATGGAGTTAAAACTACAAGCTTGTAAGTCTCTGTACACTTAAACCACACACTACAAGGTAGTCAAAAGTATTTGTTGTCACCCAGTGTGTTACAATTTTAATCTGAATTCATCTAAACCAGCAGCACCACCTTTCCCAATAAAACCATCCAGAACAGATGTACAAGAAGCAACTGCACATTTCCAAACAATCTCATGTGTCTCACGACAACAGAAACCTTGAATAATGCTGGCTTCTATTTTTCATTTTAGCATTAGGCAAGAACCCTAGGATCTCTGACAGCAGCAGTTGTGGTGATAACTTCTTACACATGGATCAAATGCAACATCTCCATGAAACTATAAATCATCTTTCTTTTTAATCATCAAAGTTAGGACTAACTTTGATGATAAAAAAAAAAAAAAAAAACCAACTTTGATGATAAAAAACTTTGATGATAAAAAAACCCACCACTAAAAAACCCTAACTGAGTGTGCAGCTGAGAACGCTGACAAGTACTTCAGCTTAACTCCTGCTCTCAGGACTCTGAAAAACAAGAAAGGCTGTGATAATCTGTGGCTATTCCATAACAGTATTGCTTGGAATAATCTAAATGACAAACCAAAGCATACACAGTTCATTGCAATGAATGAATCAGCATCCCTGTGGACAAGGTAGGTCAGTGGGGTCAACATTCCCCTCCATGCAAGCAGCCATCCAGGAGAACTGCCCAACATCAGCAATGTGCAATTCCACCATTCCACCACAACCACTGTGTGCTGGGACACAGAAGTGGAAAAGCACAACAACAAAACAGGCCTGGAAAGAAACAAAAGATCCTTCTCCTTTCTGCAGTCTGTTAAAAATAGGAAATGGGAGGAACCTTTCCTCAAATTGCCCGCTGGAAATTCTTCAATTGAGAAGTATCTGCTTTTTGATGAGATTATATCTTAAATAACGGAAAAATCAAGGTATTTCAGCTTCAGCTAGGAAGTGTTGTTAATCACCTTGGTTTCCAGGCTGAAAAAGCCACATCTGTCATCTGCATTTTTGGCTCAATACAGGCACTGCCAACCTAAGGTTAAAAGTGAAGTCTGTCTTTTATTTAGAGGCAGCAAGAGAATAGAAATACATTCATGCTGGTGAGAATAGAAAGAAAGGAAATCAAGGAAATATTAAGTAGGAGGACTGACATATATTGAAAAAAAAAAAAAAAAAAAGAAGAAATCAGATGCTGAAGAGGACATGAATGAGTAGTAGCAACTTGTAACAAAAAATGAATGGAAAGAGATGATGAAGAATGAAATATATATATATAGCCCAAGTGCAGATGGCTCAAGGACCATCTAAGACACACATTATTTGATAACTGACACTAATATTTATTAAATTAAATACACATAAAAACAAACAAACAAACAAACAAAAAAAACCACCCAATGTGCCTTAAGAATACCAGTAAAATTTGTTTGGTAATAGGCAACAGCTGCTTTTCCTTATGTTTCCCCAGCATATGGTTTTAAAACATACATTTATCTAGATAGGCTATTGGACTTTCTAATTTGAGAAATTCACAGAACTCCCTTTTCCTTGCAGGTGAATGAGCTTTAAGTTTTGGAGGTGAGAATTAATATTCATATTTTTCATTAATCTGAGAAACAAGCTAACTCATAACCAATGAGGCACTGGTTAGGTTGCATGTAACAAGCCAAATTAACAACTGTGAGCATTTCCTAATGACAGGAAAACCACTGGCTTACTTAACTAATTTTTATATAAATTTTACATGTTTATTTTTTTCTGTGGCTTTTCAAAGGCGAAGCATTTTCTGTAGGTGTTCAGATGGACTTTGTAGATTCCATCTATACATTTTCAACTGCATAAGGAAACTATCACTCTACTGTTTCACTGAAAACTAGTTTTGCACAACGCAGAAAAAAACTTAGCAAAAGCCTGCACATCTGTTTTCACCCTCTCCGACAGCTAATGTTCAGTAGTAAAGATATTAGCATGATATAACAATTAAATATATCCAGTAAATAATAAAAATTCCCTGTCAAACATAAAAGTTTCTTGTCAATTTTGTAATTTATTTGAGCTTACCCTGTTTTCTCATTAATTCATTTTAAACCATCCTTTCAACTGTTTAAAAATATATATATACTTCTAAAGTATAACTGAGATTTCAAAGTACAGTTATGAGTGGAATCCATTACAAAATTAATGTTAAGTACTCCAGGACTTCAGAGATGAGCTTAAACCACACAAGAACTTAACACAAAGCCCAGTAATTTTCAATCAAAAGAGTAAATGTTTTTTTGTTCTGCTAGAACATAAGCTATTTGCAGTTTCTATTCCACTGGCCTGAATTTCCTCATACATTTCAGGTCTAAGTAATTTTTCAATTTGTCTCTAACAAATTGAACATTCTCTAGAAAGCTTGGGAATAGTATGATGAAGAATCTTCAAGGCATTCAAAATGCTAAACAACAATGAACTGATTCATAAAAAAATAAAATCTGGACAATACAGAGTGCTGAATGCCAAGTTTACTCTGTTAAATAGCCTCAAGGCATTTCTATTTGCTACTTAGTAGTTTTCTACAAGTACTTCAATTATGATGTGAGGAATCAGTCAGGTATTAACATGAAACTACTTTATATACTACGCTTTCTTTCACTCCCTCTGCATGATTCACATGTTGATTCAACAAGAAAGTTGACCCTTCCTTCTGTGCTGTTAATATAGTACCAAAACTTTTTGAAAATCCAGGTAAGGTTTGAAAAGTCGGTCTCCAAGATGAGGTTGGACCACTGGCAAAATGAGATGCTTATAACATTTTGGACATTAATTTCTCCTTGTTTTGTGGCAACTAATAAGTTAACTAGGAATTTCCTAGGAGATAAGCATCGAATCAGCCCTTAAGAATTCACTGAAATCAGGAGAAGAAGATGATATTATCCTGGTGAGGTTGTTTTCCCCTCACCCCTACTGTTACTATCGATACAAGTGGTACCCAGAGTACTCTTAATGGGCATTCTGTTCTAAATGGCTACAGTATGTCACAAACTTTTACTGATCCTCTAGAGGCCACATAGCTTTTACATGCTCCACACCTGCTTGGCATCTCTTAAATTCCCTCCTTTAGCAACTCATTTCCCTATCCTTCCAGTTGCTGGTAAACCTGTTTCATACTTAAAAAAGAAAAGAAAAGAAGAAGAAGAAAAATATCCTATGTACCTGACTGGCAGATCTTTCCTAGTACAACTAGAAAACTAACTTTTGGCTAAGTTTTTCTAGTTAGTGAGCACAGCATGTTGTCCACAGGTGCAATATTTCTCAAACACACCAAGCAGAAATGCAGTTTTTAAACAGGAAGACAAGGTTCTATGGAAAACCATGAAGCTCACCAAAATGTGCCATTATGGCTTTTGCCAAATTCTGCTTGCATCCAAATCTGAAGCTGCAACAAGAATAAAACTTCTAAAATCAGGAGACAAAAAAGCTATAGCAGTCAACACAGGAAGATAAAGAGCCTTATATAAGTTTTAGTTATTGAATTTTCCTAACTGGAGCCTTAGAACTTTGCCAGAAAATGTATATTATACAAATATATGATGAAAAGTGTTAGAACAAAATTAGCACTAAGTAGCATTTGTGCCGTAGAAAATAACTTCAATTTTAAAGCTAATCAAATATTGGTTTACTCTAATGGCAAGACAAGTTTATCTACTCAGAAAGCATTAGATCATGCACAGGTACAGATGCTGAAACACAGACAATGACCGATGCCAACAGGTTAGCTCTAAACCTCTGTTAAAGACATGAGTCACTGCATGCTGAGGGCCACGGCACTCGGACCAAGTGTCCACCCTCAATGATTCCCGTGCGTGTACATTGCATGACCACCCAACACCACTGGGCACTCAAGCCAGCTTCCCATTTGCTAAATTCTTTCTTCGGTTCCCACCTCCCATTCCAGGAAACGTGTTTTGAAAGCGTGCAGGAACCAAGTGCCCGCACCTTACACCCACCCGATCCCACGCCCGATCCCACGGGCCTCGAGGTGCCCTCGGAGCAAGCACACGAGGCAACCGGACCCCTGCCCGCACCGCCACGGTCCCTCCGGGGGCTGGAGGGGCTCCACCGCCGCGACGGCCGGGGAACGAGACCCTTCTCTGCCTCACACCTATTTCCAAGGGACTAACGGGGGGCCCTTCCCCACGGAGCCCCCAGGAGTGGTGAAGGAAGCGCAGCCAGGAGCCAGTGACCGAGGCGGAGACGCGGAGGCCACCGGGTCCCCGGAGCGGGCCCGGGAAAACCGCGCTGCCTCCATAGGAGACGCGGCTGAGCCCCGGCGACGGGTTCCGCCAGCGGGACAGCCCCTCCCGGTCTCCTGACACCCCCGGGACTGGAGGGACGTCCCTTCCCGCCCACCCCGGCGAGGGGGAGAGGCCCCTTTGCTGCTCTCTCAGGGTCTCCCTCCCTTCTCTCCCGCCTCACCTGCTCGGCCCCCCGCCGCCGCCCACAGGAGGACGAGCCCCCAGCAGCAGCAGCAGACGCCGCCGCCGAGCCCGACCATCCTGCTGCTCCCCCGCGCCTCCTCTGGGCACCGGGAGGCGTCGGGACTTTAAGAAGTTCCCTCGCCCAGGGCAGGTCTCGCCACTGCCCCCGCCTCCTCCGGCGCCCGCCTCGGCGGCGCCCCGTGCTTGGGGTTGGTCCGGCCCGCCGTGTCCGGGATGGGACCCTGGGGAGTCCCGCGATGGAGCCCGGGGACCCCCAGCTTGTCCCCCGCTCCGGTCCGGCCCGTGGGCTGCCGTCTCGCTGTGCCCAGCCGTGGTGGTGGTAGGAGCTGCTGGGGAAGGCGGGAAGTCAAGCGGGGCAGCAAGTCCAAGGTCCTGGTGTCTTTGTGACCCCGGCGCTTGTTTGGAGCCCCCAAGACCTGGATGGGGTGTTCACTGAGGTTGGGCCTTGCTGCCACCATCACATGGCGTGAGGCAGCGAGGGGGGACCTCCAGGCTGGAGTCTGCTGGGCCACTGGGCTTGCCAAGCATGGTCAACCAAAAAGGGGGGGGAAGTTTTTTCAGGAAAGGCCCCTATAAAGATACTGGAGTTAGGTGGTGTCTTGACAAACTATGTGTTTTACATCAGAGGAAGAGCAGCTTTTGGCACCATTCAGAAGAACTTCTGCATGTGTCCCAACAGAAAGGCTGAGAGATGGTACTTTTCTTGGGGTTTACAGACAAGGACACTTTTCCATGGGGTCTTTCCCCTGCCCCCATAATTCAGATCCTTTGGAGATGCTGATGTAAGGATGCTGACGTTTCTTCTCCCCCCGTGCTGAATATTCAACCACAGTCCTAAAACAGCCATTATTAGGACTTTGTGCTTTAGTAGTTGTTGAACATAGTTCAAATTTAAGACTGGTGGCTGTAATAGTCTCATATAACGAGGTCACATGCCAACCAGTTCAGGCCAAATAGCACGACTTGGCCTCAAGCCCAGGGTAAGAGCACTATAACACTACTGCTGTAACTACTACAACCCATCGTTGTTTTGGGCTGCTTTTCACTAAGAGTTAAGGATAAAACAGGGTGCTGTTACTCTGTTACCTTTTTTACTCTGTTACCTTTTTTTTTTTTTTTTTTTTTTTTTTTTGCCTGCCCAGTGGAAAGAACTCTTCAATGTCTAATCATAAAAAGATTCTGTTTGCATCGGAGGAATGTTTTCCAAAGGTTTTTCTAAATCAGAAATTCACCTCCGTCACATGCTGTTCTCAGTTTGCCTGTGCTGTGAAATAAAATACAAAATTATATTTTCCATAGAATTCCCTGTATAGGGATTTACCACAGGGAAAAAAAAAGTATTTTAAATAAGATATTCTGTGTTATGGGCATGCCCTGGATTTGGATGCACATGCAAACTAAGGTAGAAATACAAAGCTGAAACAGGAGGAAAATGCAGATGCATGACAAAAATGATATTTAGACAAGGAGGCAATCTCAATAAGACCAAAGCTACAAATCTTTTGATGTGTATTTGGAAAGATTCACTTCCACCTGCTCCAAGGCCAGGAATACACAGAAAATTTTGTGTGTGTGAGTTAAAGTCAAATGAATGGTGATGGTGCAACCAAAATCCTTTCCACTAGAAAAATAAATATATCTTACACCATTTTTAAAATATAACATTGAATTGCTGAAAAGAAAATTTAAGAAAACAAAAAAGAGAGGTGAATGACTGGACCTTTATTTACAGATTTCTGATGATAGAGGGCTCATTAGTCTAGCATCTTCTAACAAGATGCAGTGGTAAAGACATTGAATCTAAGACAGACTGAAATCAGAAACAACCTTTTAAAAAGCACAGTCAAAATTTATTTATTGTGACCTATGGGTGACTGTTCTGTGCAGGGACAGAATCAGGTAGAAAATAAACCTACCACAAGATGGGTCCATCAGCTCATTACTAATATATCTATTTATCTTCAAAGAACTATATGAAATTTATGATCTGAAGAATGCAGGAAAGAGAAGGGCTACTGAAAACTAAATATTGTTTAAATTAGTTGTGTCAGTGTCAGCAGACATTTGCTCTAAAATATCTTGTATCTCAGAGCTGTCAAGGATGGAACCCACAAAACTCTTCTTCAAAAATAGATTTAACTTCATTTCAAAGATCAGAGCAACTCCGTTTAAGATAGCAGTAGTAGTTGGCTTCTTCAAGCTTGACAAGTCCAGTGCTTTTTGCTGCATTACATCTATGCTTGCTGAGTCTATCAGCAACCAGAATATTCCAGTGGTGCCAAGAAGCACAGCAGTTGCACCCAAGAATGCAGACATAGAGATGCAGCTTGTTGATTGACACCACGGGGCCATAAATAGCAGACTTCATACTTTTTTACTCTACTGCTGATTTTCTTAATACATTCCAGTATTAGAATGTGAGACACTTTTTTCTGTCCTTCTCCCACTGAACACTTCCATTAGGCCACAGACCAAAGAAGTAATGGTATGGTATTAATGCCAGTCTCAGTCTGAAATTGATTACATTTAATCTGAAAGCTGTGGCTGCTGGCTACGTGGTAATTGCTATTTCTGTCTATACCCTCTATATCCTGTTCCTGGAGGTAGGAATCAGCACCTCCTGATTTCATTTTTCCAGGAATCTTTGCACTTTAGATCTGTCTGTTTACACCTTGGTTGTTCTTTTTGTGTGTATGTATCCTAAACAAAGCCAGTTTAGATTGATAAAGAAAAAACCAGGCAACTAGCCTGCTCTTTTTTAATATTTTGAAGTTGTTTACTTGGGCAAAAATGCTGTCTAAAATCAAAATAATTTTCTACCAATTTTTATTGTTTGAATACTGACTTATATTTAACAGTGGTGAAGGAAGTAGCTCTACTTTGAAAGCCATCAATGCACAAGAGGTCTTTGCAAAAACTTTACTCACTAGTTGTCATTTCTTCATGTGAATGCTGATTTTCTTTTATAGGAGTCACCTGTGCTTTGGTTGCTTTTTAAAGCTGTTTATAAATGTCATTATGTCAGTTAATGATGGAGTCATCTCAGTAAAACCTGAGTTCTGCCTGGTTGTGCAATTTCATCCAAAAGTTGAAATGAAAGTTTCTAAGGTTTAAGAAATTCAGATAAGTTTGTTTTCTTCATATCTGTTTCACTTCTGCTTTGGGGACAGAGGCAGAAATGGAGAAAAGATATGAAAGTTTCTTGTTTTGCAAGATTTCCAATATAATTTTGTAGACTCAGGAGATTCAGATAAGCTTTAGAAGCCATGCAGCCTCTTAAGTAACCTCCCAAGGTAAATAACAGAAGTGTTGTCTCTTGAACAAAGTCAGCTTCATTAAACAAAACCTTTGAGACACAGGGGGAAACAACAGAAGAAGCAAAATGGCAACATATTGAGGATTTACATATGATATGTTTAATGTTATTTTCAAATATATTACAGCAAACGTTTCTCCAAATAAAAATTACAAACTAAATACAGTATTTAAAAATCATGGCAAATGAAGGCTTTGCTGTAAATATTTTCAGAAGTGGATTATTGAACAGGCTATCACATTTGAAAAACTAACAAAACAAAAAAATCCATACTGAAGGGCAGGTATTTTCATTTACCTCGAATCAGGCTGCTTATGTGCTGCTGAAGTTATCTGACATTTGCAGTGTTACAGCGAGGAGAGGTTTAATTTTCTGAGAGTAGGTCAGATGGTAGAAAGGATGGCTGAAAAGGGTCTGTTTTTCTCCTCTAGCTGAGAGTATAAGCCTCTGGACTTCACATTAAGTACTCCAGAGAGTTGCTGCAGCTCTTTTAGTCATAATTTTAAAGATATGTGGCAGAAATCTCTGTGCTCGCCAGCTGCAGGTATTCCAGGGTACCCGATCGGTAGCTCGCCACTCGTGAAAGCTCCCGTGTCTTGAACCCTTCTTTTTCCCTTTTCTGAAGACTATGAGTTATCATCTCTGCTAAGTCATCTTGTAACCTTTGCTGATTCTCCCTGAAAGAGATGGGATGGGAAAAAAATTCAGTGATTCACATGTTTTCATTGATCCCCAGATTCTCAGTGCTTTTTGGACTTGATGATCTAAAAGGTTTCTTCCAACCAAAATGATGCTTTGATTTTATGATGCTCAAAATTCAGATTCTGGATTTGGGAACAGAATTCAGGATTTACATGTGTTTTTTTCCAGGTAGTATGGCTCACTGTCTCTGCACAGTAGCTGTCTGTAGCTGTGTCATTATTGACCTTAAAAAAAATTTCAGCATCATTTGTATGAAAAGGAAGACACGAATCCTAGCTCTTAGCACCATTACTGGTGCCAGAACTTCCACTACTCAGCTTTGTGTGGCCTTCAGTAAGTGTTGCCACCTTTTCAACAATTTCTGCAGGAAAGGCTTTTGCTGGAGTACGCCACATATGATAGTTTTAAGGGCAGTTTTATCAGCCACAGCTTATACGAGCCAGGAAAGACAAGAACGTCACTGAACACACTAATACAGCTCCAGAGTTACTGTCAGTTGAATTCCAGAAGAATTGCCAATTCCACAATTTTGATAGTCTCAACCTATTATATGAATTTTTTTAAAAGGAGTTCTGAGTCTGCAAAAGAGTCATTTCCTGCTCAACCCAGAAACAAACATTTGTACTTTATGTAATTTCTTCAATTTGTACTGAAACATCCTGATTTCAGATGGCAGCAAATTCCCACTTATTAAAGAGTAACTGTAAAAAGGACTTTAGAACAGACAGTGAGAAGCTTCCTTTGCAGGAAATAAGGCAGTACTCATGCAAAATACACATGAAATAAATGCAGAGTTATTCTTACTTCAGTTTTGCATAGTTTCTCAAAAACAATCCCAGTTATTATTGTATTTTATTCAGTATTAATGCAAAATGATAGCTCAGTTCCAGGACGTCAACCTCATCTTTTTTTTCTTGATCACCTATCTCTTCTCTGTTAGTAGGGAAGCTTTTGATCAACTTTTAAACACTTCATTACCACAGTAACTTTGTCTACCTCTTGTGGCATAATGCTGCTCAAAATCTTCAAGCTTCACTCCTCCTACAAATTCCCCCAAAAGAGCTCATGGGCGTAACATGGTACTACAGAGAGCTGCACATTCAGTTGCAGTTCTCTTCTCACTGTACTGTCACACACATCTGCAATTAAGACTAAAGTTTTGGGATTAATCATGTTTTTCATTTTTCTGTCCATCTCTTGCACTTATCACATCAGCAACTTGTCCTATAAGTCCTATTTCCCTTCCAAGGAAATGAACCCATAAAACACTTTATATATACAAATAACCTTCAGCACACACATAGTCTCATGCCATGAATATGTACACATGTTTGTATGCACATTCACTGTTAAGCTTCTAACTAGTGAAAGCAAGTTGGGTGCTATAAAAAAACCCACAAGTGCCAAAGAAGGATAGTGTAGGCTGAAGTGGGAAGACTTGGAATTTCTCTTCCCTTTTCACATATAAAGAACATCTTACACAGAAGGAGGTGTTGGGAGATTGTATTTCTTGTCCTCAGTACCCGTCAGCCAGTAGGTAATCTCTGTTCCTCTGCCCTAGATATGTATGACAAAGAAGAGAAACCACAATTTAGGAATTAGAATGCAATTTCCGGTTGTTAATTTTCTTCAATAATACTGTATTGCACATTGTCATGTTTGCTTTTGCTTATTCTCAGTAATTGATGCTCACAGCAAAGGATTAAAAATCAGATGTGAGAACAAGAATAATAAGGCAGATGCAGCTGCACACCCACCCCCTGCTTCTATGACCTGAAACAAATGCCATGGGAGGGGTGAGCTGTGCTGCCTGTCATCACCTCCCTAATACAGACATCTGCCGAGGGTAGTAGAGTAAAATAAACAGATTGGTAGATGAGACAGTCAAATACCTGTGCCTGAGAAAATTAACAATAGATTCAGCTTCCCTTCCATTAGATTAATTCACCCCATAATATTCTGTTACAAATAGTGCATTTCATTTATTTTCCACAGCTATATCTTGCTTTAATTTATGACTTAGAGAGCTCTTTATTGCCTACGTTGTCTTCATAGAAGTGTCTTCAGCCACTAAAGATTGTGATACCTATTGATCCGTAACCATTGCTCCCCAGCTGTTAATTAAAGGTAGTGGGGTAGTCTCCACTCTATACTTTTATACTACCCCTCTTCTCCATTTTCATGCATGTTCATAGTAAAGGTTACCTTCAAGTACGTTTCTCCTCTCACTTCATACTGAAACTGGCAGTCTGTTCTTTTCAGGATGTTAATGGTGGAACCACTTACATGGATCCTTAAAGCTAAAAAGCAAAGACACAATGAAAGCTCAGTCTGGAAATGTACCACATAATTGTATTAAGTGTATGTGAAAACTGATGCAATAGCATAAGCTCCTCCAATTGTTATCAACATAAATTCTAAGAGTCAAATTAAATAAGAATCAACTATACTGCTGTACAAAAAATGCAACTCCTCTACACAGCATTGTAAGGGAGGAGTAGCTGGTACAACCATTGATCTGAAATACAGGTGACCCTGGCCTCTGTAGTGTTTAGATGCCAAAAAGGAAAAGAATACATGGGAGTGTCCTACACAGAGAACAGTCATGTGAAGACACCTGAATAGAAGGAGGAGAAACTGGCTCCTGGCACAGACAAACTGGCTCTTCACCCTGATGGTGAAGTTGAAGATACAATTGCTTCAACTTAAAATATACAGTCAGCATATTTACACAACAGAGCTGTAACATAATTCTAGGCTGAGTGAAAATATACCATTCATAGAGAAAAAATTAAATCCCAGACTCGTAATGTATCATGGCTTCCAGAGGAACTCAGCCAGTGAACCAGCCTGCCTACTTCTCCTTGCCAGCACTGAAGCATGAACATCATGGGAGCAGGAATAATTCTTCATTGCCCAGCAGGACAGTGAAACAATTGGTAATCAAAACAAAAAGGGACTCTTAATCTTTAAAATTTTGGCAAGCTGCTAACAAGTTGTTCTCAGCTGAAAACAGATACTTCAGTCACAAACCAACCAACAGCCTTTGGTCCTGTTACACTGACAGCTAAAATTAAATCCTTACGCAAGCCTGTGGATTCCATCCGCGAAGCTGTGTTCACTGTATCTCCAAACAAACAGTAGCGAGGCATTTTTATTCCAACTACACCAGCAGCACATGGACCTAGAAATGGGATGCAGAGAAGGAAAAAAAAAAAAAAAAAAAAGGTGGATCAAGGCACTGATTTTTGCGAAGATGTCTACTGTCATGGAGCAGGGCAGTACATGCTGGAGCTCTGTGTTCCTCACCCATGAGAATACTCTGTACCTCACTGTCCTGATTGCAGCTGGGATAGAGTTAACTTTCTTCCTAGTAGATGGTATAATACTGAACTTTGAATTTAATATAACAATAATGTTGTTAATACAATGATGTTTTAGTTGTCACACCAAATCAAGGACCTTCCAGCTTCTGGTGCCCTCTGTGTGAGGAGGCTGGGGCTGTGCAAGAAGCTGGGAGGGGGCACAGCCAGGACAGATGGCCCAAACTGGCCAAAGACATATTCCATACCATATGACATCATGCTCAGCATATAAACTGGGTGAAGCTGTCAAGGAGGATGGCAATTGCTGCGCAGGAACAGATGCTCTGGGCATCTATCAGCAGGTAGTGAACAATTGCAGTGGTCATCACTCATTTAACTTCTTTTGGTTTTAATTATTATCATTATTATTATCCCCTCCTTTGCTGCCCTACTACACTCTCTTTATCTCAACCCATGAGTTTTACCTTTTTTTTTTCAGTTCTCCTTCCCACCCCACCTTGGTAGGAGGGGAGTGAGCGAACTGTTCTGAGATACTTAGTTGCTAGTTGGGGCGGAACCAGAACATTGACTTCCCAAAATACCTGCTGGTCTCCTATTCCACTCCAAACCAAGCAAGCCTAACTCTGTCTTGCATGGTCCAGTAAGAGCATAAAAAGGACAATGGCTACACAGCATTAATTGTATTTAAAGACAATGTTTGTGCAGAAAAAAAATACAGTTGCTGTCAGTTTTGGAAGCAAGAGGAAAAGAAAATAAGCTTTATTATGGAGCGGTACACAGTGGTGCCTCACAGGGCTTCCCAGTGCCTCGGTTGCTTCCACTGATATGTTCCTCTGGCAACTGGTGTTCAGGTGGTTGTTGGAAGAAACAAAAATTAGGAGAGAGAATTTCCCAAAGGACTTGGTAGCTACCTGCTTGAGCTATCTACAGTTCTTCTTTAAGAAGAAACACTTTTATGGATTAAGTAATACATGAATCCCCACACAGAGCTTTTGCCTCCAAAAGCATAAAATACAGGCCTGAATTTTATGGCCAGACAAGCACAGCTGGCCATGAATGATTTTCACGTTTGTCAAGAAGGAGCAGCCTCGGAGTTTATTTGGTACAACTGGCTTAATAATACCAGGAACCATAGCAGTTGTTGTTCCTAGCTACTGACTTAAGCTATGAACAAATGGATATAAGCTATTTTACTACAGAAGAGCAAACCAGTGTCTTATTTACTTATGTTGCTCTTCCTCCAGGTACATCATTTTCAACCTGATTCTTCATGAGGAAAGCAGGTGCGTGTGATGTACTACCAGATCTTTTACAGATATCTGTTCTGTTCAAAAAATGAGGTAACAACATCATCATTGTTGATGTAGCACTACTGTGTACCAGAGTGTATGCCAATGCGAATCCAAACAGGCAGACCAGGCAGATGTCTCAGTTCAAAAGATCCCATGAAACTGAGGATGTCCAGAGCCATCATGGAGATGTCTACTGCGTGCCGGTTGCCATTCCTGTTGGGTAAACCACTCACCACCATGTAAGCATCACCAATGGTCTCCACCTGTGTAAACAAAATTGGAACTCACTACTTGCAGACATAGCAAAATAAGTATTTCATTAAAAGCAGAAAGGTTTCATCAGATCTTCTGGTTTATTATTAGACATTTCTTCCCTGGACAGCAGGAGTGATAAGTTTTAGGTAGCTGATGTCTTTCTGATATATTCTCCACCTCTGGAGATATTAAAAAGAGACTGGATGTGGCACTCAATGCCATGGTCTGGTAACTGCAGCGGTAGTGGATCAAGGGTTGGACTTGATGATCTCACAGGTCCCTTCCAACCCAGCCGATTCCATGATTCTATGATTCTATGATTCTATGTTTATAACTATAACCAGCATTCCAATTGGTGAATCAATCTGTGACCACCTAGTACAAAAAGTCTGGTGTAAGCAGGCACACTGAAAACATGTTGAAATGAGGTAATCATGACCTGTTTTTCTCTCTTTTATCTTCACCTGGAAGACAGGTTTCCAAACCCACCACTTCATCAAGTTGATTTATGTGTCCCCTTGGTTGTTAACTGAATAAAAGTGTGGAGTTAATCACCTTGTAAACATCATGATGGTCGAGAATGTGGTCAAAGTTCTTGTAGATATCATTCAGCATATCTACCACCTCCATAGGGGTGCTGTATTTGCAGAGTGTGGTGAAGCCAACAATGTCACTGAAATAGATAGTGACTTCTTCAAATAGCTCTGGCTCTACCAGGCCAGTCTCCTTCAAAGACTTCACTACTGGCCTGTGGAAACAGAGAAGGCAGTAAGACAGATGAGTAATCTGTGCTTAATATTAAAGGTATTTTTTTATGCAACCCAAGCACATCATTGCTTTCTGCGTAGGAAACATCAAATAGTTTGCTGAAAATTGCCACTGTAATCGCATTTTAGATTCCCAGAACGCCTTCCAGCCAAGCACCTCAAAACACTTACTAATGTTAATTAATGTACTACAGCCTTAAAAAATGCAAGTGTGTTAACAGCCATGAGGAAAGTAAGGCACAGGAAACTGAGCTTTTTGGCTAAGGTCAGAAATAGGGATATTGAGTAAAATTTGAAACTGAAATTCTGAAACTTGTAACAAGTACACCTACATTCTACCCACACAATAAGTAATAACAGACATATTTTTCTGTTTCCCCAGCACAGAAGTATTTTATTCCTGCTGCTTATATCACCTCATCCTGATTTCAGATGAGATATCATAGTCTGGTAATTTAATGAAACAAAGTTCAATACTATGACAGCTAATATCTATTCAGAGTGAACTTCATTTTCTTGCATTTCTGAGTCTAGAATAATGTCTATTCCTAGTGGAGATATTAGAACAGAATAACTGAAGGAGATCCAGGAAACTATAGATGTTGTACAACACTATGTTCCATCTACAATAAGACAATAATAGAGGTAGGACCTACCTCCACTAGGAACTTTGTAGTAGGAACTACAAAGACTGGAAGGAAAAATGGATTCCTCGTTGCACAGTGTACACAGCAAGATCATTTCAAATTTTCCCCAAAACTGGATTGAACTGGTACTTTTATTTGAGTCATAAAATCGATATCCTGGCTATTTAAACTAGTAATGACATACCAGGATAGACTTGCTGATCCAGATGTATACAGTACCAAAATTATTGTTATTACCAGTATTATAATACTTATCCTATACTATATTCTGAAGTATCCATCTAGCCCAATCTGGCTAAATGTGGCCCAGCCCACCTCAGACCCTCTGTTTCATTGCCAAATCCCAGCTTGAAGTTGGGACATCCCTGCTCTCCAGCTGGAAACACTCCTTCTACCTAGCAAGGTGCTGGAGAAGAAGAGAGCTCTCTGATGGGGGATCGCTTTAGATCTATGTGTTCCCAGGAAGGCAGTGAAAAAGAAGTTTGTGCTGGAATGGGAGATCCTGTGTATGAAGAGAGGCTGAGGAAGACAACAGATCTCAGGAGCAACTTGGCATCAAATTCCACCATTTGGTGGAGACCTCAGGGAAAGCTTCTTCTCTCCTCCCTAGCAGAGTCAGATTAGAGGGGAAGGAGATAGAAGATTAATGTTAATCCCAACCCCTACTCTCCAAGAATCAGGTGATATATGTAAGTAAAATGCCAGTGAAAATGGTCCCGGCCAGTTACCTTGGAAGCAACATGAAATTAAGCCTGTCTGCTCTGTCTCTCTCTGCTTTGTATAGCTCAGTCCTCTCTTCCACCAGGTGCTCCAAGTTCCGAGAATACAGCTGTAAACGTCGGATCAGGGTATCCATGTAGGTTTCATTGGTCTGGCCATGGTAGTTACTGTGAATACCAGAAATACACAGGATACAACAAGAGAGGGTGATGGAAGCAGTTTTTTGAGAGACAATAAAAGAGGAGAAAAAGGAGCAACAGAAAACCTCTCCAGTGTTTGATTTCCAGGTAGTTAGAATGCAAAGTGTCTCGAGTTCTATTATGTTATGATTCTAAGTGCATTGTTCTTTTTCTTGCTCAGAGGGCTTATGTAAATGACTTGAAAGTCCATGATCCAGGCTTGTGACTTGGAACTGGTAATGCTTAAACACCCTTAAATCACCTAGTCCTGCTGATACTGTCAAGCCCAGGTTACCTTGAGCATTCATTTGTAAAAAATGACTGATAAGATCAAATCCTGAGAGGGAGCTGAAGGTAATAAGTAGGAAATTGCATATCATGTTTAGATGGGGACTTCAAATAGAAAGATTAAGACAATTTGGAGTTGCCTGTGTACACAACAGAACATTTCAATGGAACAATTAGCAGCCCCTGAACTGGTTTATGCTCACAAGATCCTACAGACTCCAGCCTATGAACTCCTGGAAGCAGAAGTATGGTAAAAAGAGCTCCTCATAACCCCTGTTTGTCTGGGCAGCTTGCACTCTCCAAAGCAATCTGAAAGTAGATGGGGCTGGGCTGACTGGAAGAGTCAGGTTACTAGTGTACCCAACTGGGCTTTAAAACCATTCTTGCTTTAAACAAATCTTTATGTCAGAGATGCACCATCTTAGATCCCCCATGAGGAGAACATCATGTTACATGTGGCAAGAGGCAACCTCTTTACTTTAGTAGGATGGAGGCTTAGGAGCTGAACCAGGACTTCTTTCTGTTCAGATGCAGTAAGATTATTGAATTGATGCATTCACTTATGCATAGTGCAGCTGTCTTTCCACCCATGTAGGCCATAAAATGATGGAAGTACTGTTGGAGTTTGTTGATGAAGAGAGTTTTAAAAACTGGAGAGAAATTTCCCAAGATATGTGATTAAAAGCTCACTGTTTGGTCATCAAAATAGTTAATTCAGTCCAAACTCTGTAAGAACAATACAGCACTGGCCAGGTGAAAAGGTCTATATAACCTCACAGAATTTACCCAACCATGGCCCGTAACCCACAACTATACACCAACAAAAACCTGTAAATAATATTTCTGGTGAGTGCCAGCCCAGCACTGCCAGGCAACCTAATGTGGGACCATCCAAACTCATTTATGGCACAACACAATTCACCCAGACTTTCTAATTATCCTCCAAACCTTTACATGCATTTATTTCCTGAAATTGAGATGACATGATTCACAGTTCAGCTCTTGACTAGAGACAGAGGATGAATTGCTTAAATGGTTTAAATCTCTAATTATCCAGCTTGCTACTTTCACAATGTACCAATTTGAGGTATGATCATCTTACTGTCACTCAGCTAAGACATGTATAAATGCTCATGTATACACTTGTATGTATACGTGTGAGTGTGCTCACCTACTTTTCTGCCAAAGAACCAAAAAGGATCGAAGGGAAGACACACAGCATTTCCACTGACTGAATTGTAATCCCATCAGCTAGCATACTTAAAAATATGAACTTCCTAACACTTAGAAGGAATTTTAAGCATCCTAAAAAAACTGAGCCCCTGCTACTCACCTGAATATTTTAGCCAGAGTACTTTCAATCTTCTTAAAGTCAGGCCTTTTGTCTGGATCTTCTTCCCAGCAGCTCTTCACTAATGTATACACCTTCAAACAAAAATTTAAGGAAAGTCCACCTAAGTAATGAATATAGAAAGATAATGGTGCTAAACAGCACTAATTCATTAAGGAATTTCTGGTTACTCTTGACCAGCAACATATTAAAATGTGTGACTAACTGTTTTGAATCCATGGTTAGGACACTCATTACAGGCATCTTAAATTTAACTCTGTGGTGACTAGGGACATGATCTTAACTTGAATTTGTCATATGTAAATGAAAGGCAAGCAAATTAATCCAGTCTTGCAATTGGTGCCAGGTACAGTTATTGACACAGAGGTTAAGTGTTGTGGTAATTACACTTCTAATATCCTGAGTCTGCGATTTTTCTGAAACTAGTGATTCAGCCAAAAAGAACAGGGTTCATTGCTGAATTTGTGGATGTCTAGAACAGATATTCTTACCTGAGCAAGAAGCCTTATAATCAGGCTACATGATAATTGGAGAGGGGTATATTTGGGGTGTGATTTCTCCAGTCTTAAAGCTATCTAGAATAGGTCTGAAGAGTGGCACCATATAAGCATCCAGTGAAATAATGTTCATGAGTTGTGTTTCATTTCACTGGTAACAACTCTAGAATACCATTTTTCCCATAAAGCTATGGCATTTGGCATAAAATGTGCATAGCTTTCATCCTCCCATGATCATGAGCTGTACTTTGTCCAGGACTTCTACCCGTCACCCAGAAAATGGCTTAGTTAATTATTAGCTTACTTCTATTTCTCTTTCTCCCACTGAGTCCAGTGACAGGTCTGGTCGGAAAGGTTTCACTCCTTTGCTGTTCTCCACTCTGTAAAGTTTCTCTAGCATCAGGAAAAGATGCAAAGTTTTAAACAACAAAACACAAGAAGCACACTCCTAGTGGATAACATCCTACAATGTCATGAGTTACTATGCAAGCAGAAGCCTTGAAGACAGTTCCCTCATTTTGATGTGAATTTAAATTTTGGAGCTTTTCTAAATATATAGCACAAGATCAAATGGGCTGGCTTGAAGGCCCTTGAAAGCAAAATGAATAGGTACATACTTGAGTATTTATTGGTCACGGTAGACAAGGTTATGGTGTCTTCCCAAATCAATGTTAGGCATTATTAGTGTGCCTCCCAGTATGAAGTATAGTTATAGGAAAAAAACAATGTGAAAAGTCCTTTGTGACTTGATCAAAAGTGAGGAGAAATATTACTCTCATCAGAGCAGTTCAAATCATCCTGCAGATGCTCAGGTTCCTTAAAGCTAGACTATTAATGTGTACGGTTTTAAAACATTGCATTTGTTAGCTCATTTTTACTCTTATTCATGAAATACATTCTATGAAAGTCATTTGGATTCTAAACATATCAGAATGCAGTCTGTGTTTGCACAGCTCACTTCAAGCACAGTTAGAGAGAGCTAAAGAAAAACTATTTCTCTATGTCCCTCTCCATAACTCAGGAGTTCAGAGGGAGGGAACCAAAAAGGAGAAGAGATTTTTTACCTCTGAAGGAGAGAAAGAGAAACTGAAAGGGATCCACAAGCAAGCATGAAGCACATTTATTAATAATATCTGATTATATTTGGGAAAGCATTTTACTGAGGGAAGCATACAATGAGATGAAGAAGGTTTGTAATAATTACGGTATGTGCAAGTCTAGAGCAGCTAGGGATGCCTAAGCATGTCCAGTGTGCATGATCATCCTAAAAAGGTACTGTGGTTTCCAACTTTGTGGTAGAGAAACTACAGACTAGAGGAGCAGGAGACTTGAGTCTTCCAAATGCTATGGAGTGGAGAGACTACCAAGAAGTCTTCTGTGGGCTAGGAGACAGAAGAACCTGTGTAAATCTCATGTATTCAAGAGGAACATGCTGGATTTCCACGCTTGCTACACACCTGGGAGCCAAAGTAACAGCAGCTATTAGCAACACTGCAATTAGGCAGTGGCAGAAAGTAGTGGAACAAGGAGGCAGCTTGAACTCAGTGTTGGTGACAAGATTTCACAGTCTGGAGTCATGAACGAGATGGTTCTGTAGAAGAGTGGAGCAACCAACTTGGCCTAACAGCTGCCAGTGAAGAAGACCATGACCTAGTTAATTCTATACATTAGAAACCCAGTTCTATGTGTTTGTTGTCTTTGTGGGACTTACTTTAAGTCACAAGTAGCAATATTATCGTATGTCAAGTTGATTGATACGAATTTGCTGGTTGAGAAAATTGGCTCACTGAGTACCTGGAAATTGAGTTTATTTTTCCTAAGTTGGTGGGTGGAGGCTAGGTACAGGGTTTTTTAACTCCTGTTTTAAAATCTGAACACAATAATTGCCAACGAAGCTCTGGAGAAGCAGTTATACCAGTTACCCTGAAATATCAAAATTATGTCTTCTAACCTGCAGAGATTAAATTCTGATAGCCTGGCCATTGAAAGACTTTGTGCAGGAGACTTAAAAAACAAATGAATCTAACATGCAACAGGGACATTTATTTGCCCCTTACTATTGATTCTAGTTGGTATTCTTTTCCCTTTTTTATCATAGATATTTATAAATTAATGGCCACCCCAAGTTTGAACTGTTCTCTTGCAAGGTGCTGCCACAAACAAAATTCAAAGGTGTTTGAAAAAAGTATGGTCCTTCTTGCTGCCTGATCTTGTCTAATGAATTAATCATGTCATAATCAGACATTTAACTGAGGAGCCCCTTCAGCAGTATGAGCAGACACTCATTCCTTTCTGTTCCATTAAATGAACTGCTTAAACTAGGCTGAACACATTTACTCAAACTGCATAAGCAGAAGCTAGGATTAATACCAGAAGCCATTAGATTAGCAAAATATATCTTGGACATTTACTAGTGGTTTGGGGGAAAAAGCTTTGGGGATAAAGGAATCTCCTAACTGAATGGAAACTTAAAATTTCAACTGACATATACAAACCAGATTTTTTTTTTTTTTAGGTTACACTGAATCCAGACTCACCAAACAGGTTTCAAGCCCAGTAAGTTTATTGCTGTCTTACTAAACATGCTGATACGTGTGACAATCTTCAGCAACAGCACCTAGAAGTGCTAAAATTTTTTTCAGTTGGATGGATTAATCTAATGCTATTTGCAACTGACAGTCTTTCTAAAATAACAAAATGCAGCGTGAAGAAAGAGGTCAAAGTTAAAACAAGGCCCAGAGTGTGACTGTGACATCCAGGGTCAAACACAGAGCAGTGAGTGCGTCACCACATCTCAGAAGAGCTCAGAAACACTGTGTCTGAGGCCAACTTAATAACAATTACCATGACACACTGCTGAAAAGTTAAAAGAATGGAGTTTGCTATAGATTTATGTTGAAAATTAAAATAAGCAAGGAAAAGCATTGTTCTTTCCTTTCTACATTTAGTTTAACTGTATTTGTGAAACTCTTGAATTCATGAAGATTGTGCCTGCCTCTTCCCTAGGAAAAGGAAAAGAAAGAGTTTTATTTTCTCTACCTTATTTTAAGCATGGGGTTCTGAAGAGTTTACTTGAAGGGGAACAGGCATTTCTAATCTCTTTTAGGGCTCCATTTATAACAAGTGATGGGAAATACTGTGTTTTCCCAAATATGAACATTAGATTTGCAATAATGCAGGGTGATGAATATGCCACAGAAGTTATTCTCAAATGTAACTCAGGAAAAGAGCTATTAGGCTGCTAGCCTAGATGTTTTTAAAAATACAAGGCAGTTCTATCAGAATGACTCAGAGGTAAAGGCAATGTCTAAACTTGTTGTTAGTAACTGTCACTACGAAAATCCCAAACCCACACATGCTTTTATGTCAGTTCTAATATGTAATAATGCCTGGATTCTGGGAACTGGGACTGACTGGGCTGTTAGCCACTGAAAAACAGTGTCACAAAAGGCACAAAATGGGGATAATAGCTGCACTACAGGAGAAGATGCTTTTTCTGACAGAAGTTAAATGACTAAAATTAATTTTGACAGGCTTGAATGAATTCTGAATTTCCAGCTTTTAAATGCCAACTGCTTTTGTGTCATACTGCTGATTTTTTGTTGGCATTGGTGATTTACAATGCCTAATATGAATGAATTATTGTATGTTGTGCACAACCCATAATAGAAAAACCTTTGTGACCTTTAAATGTTAGAGTAAGTCTGGACAGCACTGTAAAATGTTAATTTCTGTAATGCTGTGGGTGAGGAGGGAGAAGAAAGGGCAAGAAAACTCAATACAAACATTTTTTATAGAAAGAATAACACTTGCCCCTACAGTGAGATCCTTCAAACAGGTTTTTCATTCTTCACACAGTGAAGGAAGCAACAGTTCAAGCAGCTATTGGAAACAGTGCCTTTCACAAAATGTGGAGAATGGGCCAGTTACAGCTACATCATCCCAGAAGGCTCCAATGGAGGAAAAATGTTTGGATTTACCTTTGTTGTCCCGGCAGTCTGAGGTATAGAAGGTCTCCTTGCGTAGGATGATTTCCTGGGCAATGATTCCATAGCTGTAAACATCACCCTTCTGAGAGACATCAGCATCACGGAGATGCTCAGGAGCTGTCCACAGGTCTGAAGATCCAGATGACAGTGGGTGATGTAGAGGGAGAAGAGAGAGAATTAATTGAAAAGGGGTGGTCCTTCTCAGAGCATACACTGTCTACGGTGATATTTTCTTTTACTCTTTCCATATCAGACCCAGAGCCCAGTGGTACCGCTTATTTCATGCTTGAAGCAAGTCCAGAGGAGGGCCACAAAGAGAGCTGGAGCACCTCTCATATGAAGACAGCATGAAAGAGTTGGGGTTGTTCAGCCTGGAGAAGAGAAGGGTCCAGGGAACCTTATAACAGCCTTCCAACACCTGAAGGGGCCTACAGGAAAGCTTTCTTACAAGGGCATGTTGTGATAGGATGAGGGGTAATGGCTTTAAACTGGAAGAGGATAGATTTGGGTTAGATGTTAGGAAGAAATTTTTCACTATGTGGGGGGTGAAACGAGAACAGGTTTCACACTTCAACAGGGAAGTTGTGGATGCCCCATCCCTGGAAGTATTCAAGGCCAGGTTGGATGGGACTTTGAGCAACCTGGTCTGGTGGGATGTGTCCCTGCCCATGGCAGGGGTGTTGGAACTATATGATCTTTAAGGTCCCTGCCAACCCAAACCATTCTATGATTACACTTTAGCTTTTTATTTTTTTCTTTTTTTTTTGAGAAGCTGACATAAATACAGGTTAGGTAAACCTCTGACAGGGTATCTTTAAATTGTCTGGGATTTGCTGAAGCTACTATTTTCCATTGTAGATGCAAATTGTCACACCCTTAGAAAAGTTATGGCTACTGGCAATGAACTTGCTTTTCTTAGCTACGTTTTATGGACTTCTTCAAAATAGCCTATGCACCTGTATAAAACCAAGGAGTATTAAGTGCTAATCCAGTGCTATAAAAAAAACCCCTGAGCCATAAATTATTGAGATAGATGCATGAACTTTTTCTTACAAGATGTCAGATGAGAAGACTGTAATATTTCCCAGTGACCTTGATATCATGAATCTACTGAAATACTTTTCAAGTGCTTTCAAGTCTGACATATTACTTGCTCATAACCACTCTCCTCATACAGAAATAATTGATCTGTATTTCTAGTGCAACAAGCACAATCATATACCTCAAAACCAGAATGCTTCCATGGTGTGAGTTTGTTAAGATGAATGATAATGAACCTTATCAGTGACCTGAACACAATGACATTGAAGACAGTATTGTGATATCAGGCTGTAACATCCAGCCACAATGAATCTGTAAATCTCTTGTGAAATTACATTTTCTTCAAGGAAAGAAACATAGTAGCCAGAAATTTTGAGGATGCTTGTCAAATCCCTTATCTTATGAGCAATTAGAGAAGAGAAATACTTTACAATGTAATAGTAATATAACTGTAAATATAAAATTTGTAAAATGAAGAACGAATTGAGTATTTATATTTAGTGCGCTTTTCTCTTATTTTATGTTCTTGTTGCTACTTTTGAGTATGTTTTTGGTTGAATGTAAAAACTTTCTCCCAAGCCAGTTGCAACCACAGTTTCTTGTCAGGTCATATACGACAGTTATGGCACAGTGCTGTGCTTATTGTACCCCAAGCTCTGCTATGCAGATTCAGATGGACTTTTCACTCAAGATCAAGTAAAAAGGAAAAAAAATAGTACAAAGGAGTGGTCTACTTTACAGAAATGTCCTAAAAATATGAGAAGAATAGAAAATGTAAGGAATCATAGAACTGTAGAAAGAAAAACTGTTAAAATTATTCCAATCTGATTGAACACATATTGCTAGATTCCTACCTATTGCTAAGACTCCTCCATACCTAAGGAATGAAAAACATTAGGGTTGCCATTGCATATCATTACAGATTTTTTTAAGGATTATCAGAGTCATGACCGTTAATGTTTAAATTAAATCACAGAGCACTGGGTAACATGCATCTCATCATTGACAAGATCACGTGGCACTTAACTCCTTTTTTTCTTTATCTAAGTTCAGCATTACTGCTGAAAAAAAACCTGTTTGAATGAAGGCCTTGGACGCTGAAAATGTTTATTGCATCTCAGCCACATGTGAAATGTTTCATACTGAGTACATGATATCATTAGGCCCTATTGGGCTATTAATATAAGAAAATTCCACTGGGTGGGAAACCATCAAGGAGAGTCCAATTATGTTCTGTTTTTACCTTTCCTTGGAGGCAGAATTGAATTACAGCCAAAATCAGTTATCTTCACAACCATGCGATTGTCTACTACACAGTTTGTGGATTTGAGTCGACCATGGACTTCAGTTTTGCTCGAGTGCAGATAAGACATCCCCTGTGGTTGATAATAAAAAAGGAAGAAAGCAAGACCGGGTGAGACACTCAGCTGTTTATCAGACCCAACAAGAATGTGAAGTATTAGTGTAATATCTGTTAAAGTGATGAAATGGCCTTCATCAACAATGGATATGCATAAATCACAATTCCCTGTCATGGAGAGAAACAAATATTATTTTACAGAGGAGATTTTTCAAAATTACAGGAATAGTTAATGTTAAGAAACGAGCAGATGGATCATTAGAAGGATCATGCCATGGAAGATCATTCTTCCTCTTAGTTAACAAAAGTCTTGCATAACATCCTGGCTTTGGATAAGATTAGAAACACAATCAAGCATTTGGGAAAATTTATTTCCTATGACGGAAATTTTGATTTTTTTTTGCACTAATGTTTTTTTGGTAAATTTAGTATGGATCTGTTGGACTGCCCCACACAAAAAAATGTTTCCAACTACATGTTCCTCCAATGGACACCACAGATACGAGAGGAATTGCTCTTTATGTCTGCATCATCTTTGAAGGTGACCATACCCTGGAGACTTCATTCAGAAACATTGCAGCAGATCCTCTTCTGCAAAGCAGAGAGTTAAAGAGAGATCAATGCAGAGGGTGTTAGATGATGCACTAAGTCTTATATAAGGCAGGGCATCAGATTAGACAATAATAAAGGTCTTTTTTCACCTGACTGATTTTGGTTTTCTCTGCATTAATCAATACACACCAGCTATCCATGAGCTAAACTTGGATGTGGGCACCATGAGAACTGGTCAATGCAATTTCAGCTATATTTCCTGAGATCCAGACTCTTGACTCACACTGCTCACAGGTGTACAAAGGTGTGTAGTTTGCCCCTTTCTACTCATCACCTCTGAATATATGTCATTTCGTTTAAGACACTTGAATACAGAGCAATAGATGAGAAGGGGCCAGCACTGAGGCATAGCAGGAAAAGAATGTTAGTAAGTGGGTGTAAACTGAAGAAGGGAGTAGGTATGCTAATTTGCACCCTTTTGCTTTATTTATTTTGTCTTATCTCTCCCTTCTGAACTACTTAAGGTCAGGCATTCTTACAGCCTACTGCTGGCTGTTTTTCCCTCCAATAGTCCTTTTTGCCTGTAGTTCAGTGTATGAACTATATGAATACCTATATTCCATGGAAGCCACATCAGGGACATCATATCTGTTTAGTTTCTTCTCTGAATAGTCTTCCACTTAGACTCCTACACACACAGCTCAACCTCTTGTATAATAACTGGTACATAGACTTTAATCAGGGCTACATAGCTCATGTGGTCATGAATACACTGTATGATGTATGAGTTTTCTCTCCTTTGGTACCCAGAACTGGGAGCAGACTAGCAAATGGTACAAAAGATCACTGAGACATGAGCTGAGTTTTGGGTACAGTAGATGTATGTCTGAGACACAAGCAGCCTGCAAGAGGTGCAATCCCTGGAGAATGTTGTTGGACTGGTTATCCTGGACCTATCCAGACTGTGCCAAAATTTACAGAGACTGTATGCCTACTATATTCAAGGAGAACATTTCTTGATTAAGCATCTTTTATCACGCATCCCTGATGACATTCTCCAGGATGTTTTGCCTGATTTTGGTACAATTTTCTCCAGCTGTGCCTTCTTCCAACATCTGCTTTCATCAGCCAGGAAATACACTTGCTACTACAGCAGAATTCCTAATCAGTTTCAACATCAAATGGCAGGCAAAGGTAATTTTGATTTCCTTATACTGGAGCTTTCTTGTTAACTATTTCTGGAGGCCGAAGTCTTACAGATGTCCCTGATAAAATTTTCCTCTTTCCTCACAGCTATCCTATGCACATACCTGAAAACACAGAACATATTAAGAACACACATTGTGATTTTCAAAATTTATGCCTTTCAGTGAAATATCCTTAAATCCTTAAGGCATTCTAGTAACCTCTGCTCACTGAGTGAAAAAAGGGAAACATAACCCCTGTCTTTAAGGAGGTAAAAAAAGAAGACATAGGGAACTACAGGCACTCGGTCAGTCAGTTTTACCTCTGTTCTCTGCAAGATCATGGAGCAGATCCTCCTGGAAATTATGCTAAGGCATATGGAAAATGTGGAGGTGATTTGTTACAGCCAGCATGGCAAATTGTGTCTGCCAAATTTGGTGGACTTCTACAGCAGGATTACAATGTTGCTGAATAAGGGAAGAGCAACCCATGATATCTACCTGGTCTTGTGCAAAACATCTGACACTGTCCCGAACAGCATCCTTGTCTCTAAATTGGAGAGACATGGGTTTGACGGATGGACCATCCAGTGGATCAGGAACTGGGTGAATGGTTCCACTCAGATTGTTGCTGTCAATGGCTCAATGTCCAAGTGGAAATCAGCAATGAGTGGTGTTCCTCAGGGAATTGGTACTGGGACCGGTGATATTTAACATCTTTCTCAGTGACATGGACAGTGAAATTGAGTGCAATCTCACCAGGTCTGCTGGTGACAGCAAGATGGTGGTGTGGTCAACACAGTGGAGAGGAGGGGTGCCACACAGAGGGACCCTGACAAGCTTAAGAGGTGGGCCTGTGCAAACCATGTGAATTTCAACAAAGCCTAGTGAGAGGTCCTGCAAACGTGTCAGGGCAATTTAAAGAACAAATACAGGCTGGGCAGAGAATGGATTGAGAGCAGTCCTGAGGAAAAGGACTGGGGGGTGTTGATTGATGAGAAGCTCAACATGAGCCAGCAGTGTGAATTTCGCAGCCCAGAAAGCCAACCATATCCTTGGGTACACCAAAAGAAGTGAAGGCAGCAGGTTAAGGGAGGTGATTTTCCTCCTCTATTCTACTCTTGTAAGATCCCACCTGGAGTGAGCTGGAGCACCACTCCTCTGAAGACAGGCTGAGAGAGTTAGGGTTGTTCAGCCTGGAAAAGGAAAGACTCTGGGAGACCCTATGGCAGCTTTTCAGCACCTGAAGAGGTGCTACAGAAAAACTGGAGAGGGGCTTTTTACAAGGGCATGTAGAGATAAGACAAGGAGGAACAGTTTCAAGCTGAAAGAGATTTAGATTAGATATTAGGAAGAAATTATTATTTTTTTTTACAACGAGGGTGGTGAGACACTGGCACAGGTTGCCCAGGGAAGTTGTGGATCCTGGCTCCCTGGAAATGTTCAAGGCCAGGTTGGAAAGTTAGGGCAATCAGGCTGGTGAAGGGACTCCAGCACAGATCCTATGAGGAGAGGCTGGGGCTGTTCAGCCTGGAGAAGAGGAGGCTCAGAGGAGACCTCATCACTCTCTACAACTCCCTGAAAGGAGGTTGTAGCCAGGGGGGATTGGTCTCTTTTCCCAGGCAACTCTCAGCAAGACAAGAGGGCACGGTCTCAAGTTGTGCCAGGGGAGGTTTAGGTTGGACATTAGAAAGAATTTCTTTACTGAGAGGGCGGTCAAGCATTGGAATGGGCTGCCCAGGGAAGTGGTGGATTCTCCGTCCCTGGAGATATTTAAAAAGAGACTGGATGTGGCACTCAGTGCCATGGTCTGGTAACTGCAGTGGTAGTGGATCAAGGGTTGGACTTGATGATCTCTGAGGTCCCTTCCAACCCAGCCAATTCTATGATTCTGTTCTATGATTCTATGAAGTTTTGATGAGCCTGGTCCAGGCGGAGGTGTCCCTGCACATGGCAGGGGAGTGGGAACTGGATGTTATATAAGGTCCCTTCCAACTCAAACCATTCCATGGTTTGTTTTTGACAGAGAATCCTATTCTTGACACAGTGCAAGAATATTACAATTCTTCGCACCATGTCCTGCAGCAGCTCTTAATAAATAGTATTGCAACAACAGTGTATACACTAACAACAGAAGGGCTTGATTACTGCAATTCCTTCTCATCAGACCTTTCATCTGAACTTTTTTGTCATGTGTAACCAAATCCATGTAGATACAGGTGGTGCCATCAGACCTAGAGACAGCAAAGGTAGTAAAGAAAATGAAAAGCAAGATGGTGGGTGGGGGACAAGAGTAAATGATTTAGGGTTTCCCCTCTTCCTACCCTGCCTCCTCAAGTGGACTAGGTGATGCTCTAGGAGCTCCTTGTAGGATGCTCCTTGGCTAGGATGCTAGGCTGCTCCTTGTCTAGCTGTACCAGGGAATATAAAAAAATACAGTCTCCTCTGTTCAGAAACACAGATGCAGCAGCTTCCAGAAGAAGAGTAGGTGAGGTACAAGAACTGTTTGGCCATTGGTAAAAGCAGGATGTAGGGAAGTGTTGGTGTAGAGAGGGAAGTGCGTATCAAAAAGTAGGCAAAGGAACAGCAGGAGCTGGTCATAGCAATTTTTACAGTCTGGAGAGCTGGGACTGAGTTTGAAAAGGGGAGATGCTGGGACTGGAGGACCTGGAGCTTAAGGAGTGTGAAATTACTTATGTGTAGCAATGAGCCATTTAAGTAAAAATAGACAGGGTGCCTGGTGATTGGGAAGCTGTGGCAAGAAGTTTGTGGAAGTGTCTAGGTCCTAGAGGCTCCACTGCAGCATCAAGTCAAGGAACAGGAGAGGCTGGCAGATCATCCATATGACAGTAAGTTTCCTGATATTCCTAGGTACATGCAACTTTTCAGGAAGATTTTTGTAAACCATCTCTACTAATATGGCTAATAATTCTCAGGAGTCATTCCACAGAACATATGTAGTGCACCACCCATCCTCAGATTCCATGTCCCATTCCATTACCAATGGTGCAGGGAACAACTAGTAGTGAAGTTCCAGTCCAAGTGACTGGTCCTTTGGTTGCTCCCTTAGGGGACTGGGATTTCTTTCTCCTTCTGTTAAGCAGAGCCTGTACTAATCCCTGTTCTCTTATGAAACATCTAAAGGTGAACTGCAAAGGGTTAAAAAATATGATGTGTTTTTATATGCTTTAAGGAGGAAGGGAAACTCCATTGTTATTTAAAATGAAACTCAGTGCTGAACTTTAACAGAACTTGAAAATCATCAACAAGGCCAACAAACTGTGGCAATATGGATTAAGGGGGCTTTAATAAAGAGTGAGGTTTCCAGTATCTCTTCAGAACAGATACAGTGGAGTCATTCAACATGGAAACCAAATCTGAACTGAATCGTGTAGGGAAATGAGAGGACTGTCCAACTGCAACAAACAATAAGAAGGGGAGAGCAACTTGGGCACTAGCAAAAATGCAAGGGTAATTCTCTACATTACCTGTAGAGACATAATATATTATTATATCCACGAATAATAAAGGTTCCTTAACTACCAGCTAAACAAATAGAAATCTGTATTGTAGAACAGGATTTTCTTTACTGTTCATGCTCAGTCTTCCTAGTGCAAGGACCTAAAATGTAGAGATCTGTTGAAAGCTACTAAAAACCAGTCTTGGTTTCTGTACAGGATTAGTATCTTCCTTCTTGAACAGCCTGGAATGGATAGCTCTATTTTCACTCTAGTGAGTGAGAAAATCAGAATTCAAAATAAGCAGTTTACTCAGAAAAAAAGTTTATCCTGTCTCTGGATACAAATTGGGATTATTCCGTCAATTTGAAAAACCACAGTTTTCCTCTATGTCTTACTTGGGGCCAGAGAGCAGTGTGTTTTTCAGGTCTTGTGACTGCACAGGCCCTACTAATCAGAGTCACCTGACTGTAAGCCTCAGATCTTTGGTTCGCATTTCTTTGGGTCAAATTTTTATGTTTATTTATAAATAGCCCCAAGCCAGTTCTGGCTTCATTTTCCAATTCAGTTTGAGAGCAACTGGCTCCTCCTGCCTCCTACACCTATCCCCAATTGAAAAAAAGAGTGGAAAGGCACAGATCCTGTAGTAAGGAAAGGAGAAGACCCTGAGAGATGCCCTTCTCCAGAGGACCCATATTTCAAGACAGGACAGGTTGATTAACTGCACTGTCAGCACCCCGCCTACCTTGGCAATATCGTACATGACAGAGATTTTAAATTCCCAGTCCATGAATGTGCCATCAGGGTAGGAGATTTTATCATTTAAAACATCCTGTGAAGAGAAGAAAAGAGCTGTTCTAAGCTGCATCCAGGAAAAAGGAGATTAGTTATGAGTATCTAAGCTGCACATTTAAACCACTGACTGGAAGAGGTAGGACTTCAGTATTTATAGGGATATAAGAGAATAGAGCATAGAAGCATAAGAGAAGGAGTTAAGTACAAAAACCAGAATTATGAAATGTGTTTTAGGTTTACACAGAGCTAGAAAATTAAGAACTCTAGAAAAGAGGGCTTTGTGTAATTAAAGGTAAACAGTGAATTTGCTTTTAAAGCTAGTCTTTAATAAAGCAAAACAGCAGAGACAGAAACGGGCAAAGTGTGCAAGAGGAAAAGATGGGAATTTTTGTGGTTTGTGCTCACAGTCATTTCCTACCAATTTACTCATGGCTATATAATTTCAATGTAGACTGTTCCTTTATCTTAAAGTGCCAGTCATTTACAGTTCTTCCAGCCATTATGATTTCTGTTGCTAAACATAAACCTCCATCAGTATAGCCCTTTACAAGAAACTTACTATAGTGAGACAGAACTGTGTTTTGCTGCCTTGCTGTGAGTTTGTGCCAGAGACCACTGCTATTAATGAGACACTCTGCATGAACTCAGCAGCAGACACGGCATGTGACTGCAGAAGAGTTGATGCCACCATTACTTCATTTATAGTACTGAAATAATATTGAGAATAAGTATCCATAACTCTTTCCACAAGTCAACACTTTACAATATCTTTTTATAAACAGATATGAAGGGTTGTTGTCCCTTGCAGCACAGGATTTGCCATATTCCAGCCTCATAACTATTTGTCCCTTATCAATATAGAATATATTTTTTTCTTTAGCTTTTCACACAGTGGGGTCCACAAGGGCATCAGCAGAGACAACAGCAACAGTTTGGAAAATAAAGAAATAATTGCATCCTATATGAGCCCAACAGGGGACACAATACAAATAACAACAGGCTGTTGCTAGTGCCTGGGAAGAGCTCTGTCTGTACTTTTCCTTGCCTGCACCTTCCCTTATCCTCTGGCTGCTGAGAAACATCAAACTGATGGCAGCTGCAGCAGCACCTGCAGAAGGCTGGAGAGAACTGAGGAAGGGAGAGTCGACTCAGAGTCAGAAACCTGCCACCACTTGCTTGGTCCATGGCTGCTGTATGAGGGCCAGAGACATAGAGAAGAATTTTATATCTTACGTTGGAATTTGATAATTTGGGAGTGGAGGGAGACCTGCAAAATTCTTTACCCGCAGAGAACCTCTTTCGCAGTACTCAATCACCCCAAAGATCATGGTGTCTATCTTCACAGTGCCATAGAACTTGGTCAGGTTGTAATAATCAATCTGTAGGAGCTAGAGCACAAACATTTTAAAAAAGCAATCATTGATAGCACAGAAACATCAGTCAAGGACACTTGTGTGGCGTAGCTTTTTATTTCAGGCCCTGATAAATTGCATGAGTTTCCTTTAAACCAGTGTGTACTAAGGCACTGAGTGAAGCACTTGAAGACATTTGTCATTCCAGAGCCTTCTGGATTAGAGAGAGAAAAGTGGCTGCTGTTGGATACTGCAAGTTAATAACAGAGCCCACTACAGTCTTCATTATTGCCTCTCTACTCAGTCCTCCCAGTTGACCAGAATAGCCATTATGAGTGACAGAATGTTGTGAATCAGTCATTAAATGAGCAAGTAATAAAAATTTAATGATGCTGCATGATATTATGGACTTCTTCCATTTATATAAACAACTGTAGTTTACTTTAAGGTATTTTTAGTGTTTATTGAACTCAGCATAGCTGTGTTGTGTAAAAAAAGAAACCCATTCATTAAAACAAGATTCAGTACTGCAGACAAATTGATCTCTCATGTTGGAAGAGTATGCATGCACAAGTCAGCAGAGAATTACTTATATTTAAATAGCTGCACTTGGCACTCAATAATAAGATTTAACTACACCATTCTGCTACTAATGAATTAGTATGATATGAGCAAGAAGAGTGTATTGCCTTTTAGCATCAGCTATAAAAATGTATTTAGTAAGGCCATATGACAGAGCATGAATTACTTGATTCATCTTCAGCTTTGCTGGCATACAATACAGACTCTGAACTGGTGATGAGATCACACACACAGAGAGAAAGTTCATCAGGATACATCCTTTGAGGTGCTCATTACACATTCACCTCACAAACATGCACAAGCATACAGAGGTTGGAGCTGATAGTGGAAAGCAGTAACTTTACTCATAGGTTCCATCCCACCCTGAAGTGTCCAGTTGCTACATGCAACAGTTACCTTGTTCAGTTCTATTTTTTGCTTCTCTGTAAAATTACCATCACTGTTTTTGAGATCTTTTAGGATCACCACCTGACAAGAAAATAACAGTGAGAAACAAATCATAGGTTTAGTAAAAGAGCAATTCATCATTCTTCTCCAAGAAATGGCCAAACAAAGAAATACTTAAGAAACATCTGCCCACTGCTTCTCTATTTTCAGTTTCAGTTAATCCCTAATAAGTAACAGAATTACAGTTCCTTCAAAAGAGTTACCAGGTAGACATGAACTATTGAGAACTGTCAATGATGAAAATTTTAACTCAACATTAATATACCTCAGGCAGGCAGATAAGTCCACAAGAGCTATCTACAGGAATCACTATTTAAACCTCCTCTCCATTAATCTCCTTAGTAGCAAAATATACCAGATTTCTGGGCCCTTTCTGCTTCTACACTTCTGGACTTAATTATGGGTTTATGGAGCCTAACATTTTGCCTTCTGTCAGTAAGCAAAACGCACCTGATAGGGAATAAATGGGTTGTTCCTTTCATAAGATCAAGCCATTTTGCAAGGTTGGGAGAGGTGGAATTGTCTCTGGAGAGGAACGACCTCTTCCCAGAGAGACCCCTCCCAAAGCAAGGAAGGGAACAGGGCACTGCAGTCAGGTTACCTTCTTGTCATATTTGCCTTGGCGCAGTCTCGGGGTGTTGTCACGTCTTTTATCATCATCGATCTGAGAACAAAGAAGAGTAATTAACTTGCAATTATCACCTACTCATCATTTGGCAGGTCCAGAGAGATAGGTAATATCAGTGGGTGCCACACAGAGAAGCATAAGCCTCACTCTCTAGGGAGGGTCACTACATGCCACAGAAAGTGTGGGACATCCACGCCACTCCCATGGCTGCCAGGGGCTCCGCCTACTGCTTTCATGCTCTTGGGTGTTACAGAGGTGTAACAAAGCACAGGGAAATCAGTTGTAACAGGAAGAGACAGGAAATCAATACTTAGCCCATTCCCTCATCACAAGAGGAGCTTTTCAGCTGAGGAACAGATACTTCCCATTAGGAAATCTCTTTTCTTCAACACATCCAGGGTTGAAAATACTGTTTTTTTATAAATAAAATCTAACAGATACTGCCAGAGCATGCCAACATCCCAGCATTGGTGGTCTTGCAGCAGACAGAATTCAAGACCCAGCTTTGGGCATCGTGCTTCTCTTACCTTTAAACTAACATGACTTGTCTCACTGGTCTCCAGAGGCAAAATTTCCTCAGGCGGTATATGGGACCATTTCTTCCACCGACGCTTATTATCTCTCCTGTACTTCCTGCAAAACGAGCAAACTCCTTCAGAATATCCTCCCAGTGAACCGAAACCCACAACAGGAGATTAGGACAGGGAGGCTTCTAAGTGTCAGGATGACACAAGGATAGAGCGTCAGGCTGGTAAGGCTTGAGTACAAGCCCCGTGGCTCTCATACAATTTCTCCAGTTTGAGGCTGCTCTAATTCCTTAGCTTTGGGAAAGCCTAAATGCTCATTCAGTTCCACAGCTGTAGCATAAGAACGGAACAAATTTAATAGAACTGCTAAGCAATTGCCTGAGTCTCAGCAGAGGTCAGAATGAGATAAAGCACAAAGGGCCATCTGGATTTTATGTTGTTTTCTCCTCCACACTATTGAATGTACTCTGAAGGGAGGTTCCACAAATGTAAGCCAAAGGAAGTCCTGCTGTCAATGTTGGATGGTAAGAACTGGTAAGAATATGATGCCAGAAGAGGAGGTTAACAACAGTGTTGAGATGAGATGACTTCCTGTGGGTGTCCCTTGTATTCTGCTTATTTTGTAAAAATAAGGGAAGAGCCCTTAGATCAGGGAGAGGGAAACTGCTGTTTCCACTGTAGAACTTCAGAGCAGAAGTTGTCTTTTCAAATAGAAAAGCTGCAAGGCAACTAATGCTCATTAAATTTCTTGCTTACTTGTGCAAGTCTTTCCTCTACTTTAAAAAAAAAAAAACACAAAACAACTGACTGGAGAGTCTGCAGGAGAATACTAACACATTGATGACTCCTGGCAAATGCTCCAAACAGGAGAAACCATGCTACTGGCTAATACTATAAATGTTCTCTTTTACAATATATTTTAACATTCACATGTATAAGAAAAGGAAAACCAATAATTGTGGTTTTGCCAGTTCAATCCCATAAGCTGTGTTGTAACACCAGGATACACTCAAATCAGTAACAGCTGGTGATTAAGTACATATTAAACTGGATTAAAATCTACTAGCTCTAATATTTACTTATGTGTTTTTCAGGAATTTGCCTCTTTACATAGCAGGCAGAACAACACAAAGAGTTGTGGAATAGTTTGAGTGTCCTATAAACCTGGGAGAGAAAGAAGGAATAACAGGCATTTTGTTTGTTTTCAAAGTTGAGCTTCTCTTCTCTGTTCTTTACAATCTTCAGTAGCTCTTACAGTTGAGAAGTTTGCTATTATTTCAACACTAAAAGGGCAAACTTTATTCTAAAAAATCCTCAGGAATCTCTTCTATATTTGATGTTTGCAAATATTACAATTATATGTATACAATAGTAATCTAGTAATTTAAATGCAATCTTTATTTTTCATGAATCTGCAAATATGCACAAGTACAAAACCTTTTACAAGTCCATACTGTCTCCAGACAATTTTTTAATAATTTTCAATGATTAAAACAACAAACTTTACCTGTTTATTTGTTAATGCTTAGATGTAGCAATGATTAGCTCTTCCATTTCTTGGGTGCAGATAGATGTGTAAGAGCTTTGAATTTTCCCACATGAAAAGCTTTATTTAGCAGAGCAAATTGCTCACTCAAAATAAGAGAGCCTGGGTTTCTAATCAAGTTTTCTTAGGCCCTGATTTTCTCACTTTTTCTGAAGTTCTCTAATATATTGAAAAAAAGGAATGCTGAGCTACTGAAAACAGATACAGAGGCAAGACATTTTTTTTTCTAATATGAAAGCCATATACTTTGGAACTGGGATGGCATTTCTTCCAGGAAATGAGACATCATGGATTTTTATTTCTGCTTTTTCCACAATGATAAAGCTGAGCTCTGTTAAAATCATGAAACCTAGCTGCTAGAAAAGTCAGAATGTAAGGAGCTGGACAGTCGGAGGAAGCTGAAAGACAGGATGGGTCCATGCAATGAAAACACCAAAATCTCACGGTATTTTGACTCCTACAGCTACTCAAGACAAATAAATACTTCCTAGACTGAACTTTTATGTCACCAACAGGTTAAAGCAACCTAGTATAAAAAATCTGAAGATAGATCTGAGAGTATGTTTCTGTATATGCACAGGAATCAGAGCTTTTTAGCAGATGCAAAAACTCTAACCTTTGCTGCATCTTCTTCCTTGATTATTAACCTGACATAACAATGCTATGGTTGCAAACAATACTTGACATACACTAACAAGTTCACACTGAGGGCAGCCACCCAAGTATGTGAAGTAAGCTAATGAATAGCTCTTCAAGGAGAGATCAAAGGCATTGCCCTAGGAAAAAAAACTGTTCAAGGACAAGCAGAAGGCCAAAGGGGCTGGTACCTTAGAATCAGCAAAGAGATGATCAGAACCAGAATCACAATTCCCGTGAGTGTGAAGACAGCAATAGTCAAGACATGTGGGCCTGCAGAAAAGAGAAATTGAAAAATAAACAACTTGAAAGAGGATGCTAAAAAACAATATTATATTTAAGAAACTACCCTCACCCACACATGTGCAAGTCACAGTAGCTGAGCAGGGATACTCTTTGGTCACCCAAATTTAGAGGCTTTGGTAAAGTTCAGCACTGCCCAGAGATGACATGAGCCCACCTCTTTGTGGGATGAAGCACAACTCAGAACAGTGCAGTCTTTCATCCTGAGGCAATGGACTCTGCAGGGACACACAGATGGGAGGTGAATTTATCAGAACTAGATCTAACACTTCCTCAGCAGCAGTTTCCAGTTGTTCTTCTCTATAAAAACAAACTAGCATATTCCAGGAATAAAACTGACTTTTCTTAGTAACTGCTAAGAAGCTGCCAGCCTTCTTCTAATAACTTCATTGGAGTGGATGATGGAGCTAAGCCTTGGGTACAACTCTCTGTGGGATGGAGATGTAGATGTGGTAAACAGTTGACGCTTTGAAATCAGTGTTTGGCAGGCAGGAGATATTTTCCCTCAGCATATCCAGGGCTTAATGCAAAATGGATTTGTCATTGACTCCTTTGGATAAGGCTTTCTCTGAAATGGGTTTGACACCTACTCTTTTTATCAGTAAGCACAATACTCAGTGATTACTTTCTTGACTGAGGCTTTATGATGTTTGTCTTTTCCTTTCCAGTCCTGCTGGGTAGCCACCAGGTGAGAAAGACATGTGCCTCTTTGACAGCTGGTTTTCCACAAGAACCCAGATGTCTGCCACATAGATAGTTACTGATACAGATTGCTTCAGGACAGGATACACCTGAAGCTTCCACCCAGAATTTCAGCTGATACAAAGTACAGCCACTTGTGGGTTTAAAGGGCATTTCTTGCAAGAAGTGATGATTGAAGAAGAGGTCAAGACGAAAATAATGGTACAGCTTTTAACATACACAGAATTTTCAAAATTTCACACCTGGATTGTCCCCTTTTTGGCAGAGTTGTTTAAAGTCATTCTGTAATTGTTGTAGACAGAGCTTTGGAGACTGCGGTCTCGTTTCTGAGCATGTCTGTAGACACTGTGTTGGGATGACAAGTGCTACTGAGTAGATTCTATTCTTCAATAGGAACTTTATATGCTAGAGAGGGAAATTAATCTGGTGGCAGCACAGAGCTAGTCAACTGTCCTTGGAAGCTTCCAGGTGCCAAACAATTTTGAAAATTGGGCTGTTCAGTCATCTGAAGCCTTGGACCCAAAACCACAGAGTGCTTGAGGGTCCTAAACCTGAGCAGCCAGGAAGGCCAAGGCTGGGAACTGAATGTTTAAGGTTGTAATTATCTTATATTTGAAAAGCAAATTGAAACCTGTCTTGGGTCTGTTCTTGAAACTCAGGGGTACTGGGAAGGAAAGCTGTAGCCACCAACTTCCTTTGAAGAGCAAGAGGCCATCAGTGCAGAGCTTCATCTGGTGGCCACACATCTAGGGTGTACCTACTCTGTTGACCAAATCTCTCGAAAAAGAAGGCAGAGAAGAATCTAGTTTTGCATGTTGCCATCTTGATTATGTATAGTAAAAGGGGCACAAGATACTCAGCCATACAGAGACTAACGAAATTCTGCTTGTGCTCAAAAACAGAAATAAAGGCAAGCAGAAAAATGACTACGTGTAAAAAACAATAAATAAATTAAGAGGAAAAAATTTAAAGTTTGGGTGTCATGGCTTGTAGCTTATCAATCAGCGGTCACGTTTTGCAACGGAAGCACCGTGGGAACCCCAATTTCCCTTTTCTGAGGCTCTGCTACCACCTCCTGGCAATCAGTATTACAACACGCAAAGCGGGATCGCATCGCAAACTTCAGGTCCTCTGGACCCAGAAATATTTGTGTATTGAAGGCTGACCTTGTCACGTTTAAAGTGAGAGTTAAAACCTTCCGAATTCTAGGAAAATATGGATGAAGCCCCTTTTTCACGGGATTTCAGAAGGAAACTGGTTCAGCTGTTCTCAATTACAGTTCAGGAAGGAACGGGGCTGTGTCTGTTCATCTCCCTGGAGGTAAATGCATCCTTCTGCTTGGAAAGTTTTCACGAGCTTTGGCAAGGCCTGATGGTTACTAAAACTCTGTCCCTAAAAAATTGCTCTTTGGGGGAATGTATTTAACTAGAATCATATTGAAGGAAGGTTTATTTAAATAAATATAAAAGCAAAAATCAATCGCCTGTGGGAGGCAGTTTTACTTTGGCTAAGTTTAACTTGTCTGCAAAGTCAGGCCTTTGCTAAGTGCTGCACATTAAGCAACTGGTTTGTAGATGCTGGCTGTCTGCAGCTCCCTTTTTCTTTTTTTTTCCCCTTGTGCAACAGCTTCGAAATAGGCCATACTCAAATACTCGAGGGAATATTTGAAAGATATAAGATCCACTGAAAACACAGCATGTTGTGGGGCCCAAGGGATGGATGAGGATGGAACTGGAGCAACACCCAGAGCTCTGCGGCCAGGCAGCACATGGTTCAGGGAGATGCTGCAGGGACACCGTGTGGCTGATGTGTGCAGTGTTGCTTTCCCTGCACAAGCAGGACTTGTGGCCATATCAAGGGTGACCAGAGATTTTACCGGAGCCGAAAAATTAAAGCTCTGCTGAACTCCCTCTGCTCTCCCCATATCTGTCTACCTGGAATGCTGCAGTGCTGCTGCCTGCCCCTGGCAGCTCCCATGGGTCCCTGGCAATGAAACACTACTCCTGCTCCTGGTAGGAGGGGTAAGGCCTAATTTGGAGCCATCTGATTTGCTTTACTTTATACATAAATGAAAAAAACGTTTGAATCCGTGTACCACCTTACTGTGAATGGACTCTTAGATAACAAAAGACTCTTAGATAACTCGTTTCTCCAGTTACTGCTTTGCCTAGTCCCTTAGGAAGTAAGCAGGTCAGGAAACTAATGGAAACCTGAAGCAGAAACCTTTAACAGCACCTTTGGATGCTCATAAATGGGAATGATTGAGGTGAACACTAACCTACTGGGCAGTAACCCTTGCAACCACTGCCACTGCAGTTTTTCTCCAGCATATCATACTCTGAAGCAGGTGCTTTTCCACTGACAGTCACAATGTGGCAACAGACTAAATGGGGAAACACTCCCAATCTGATCAGATTGACAAGGCTATGCTGATTAACCACAAGTTTCAACCACTCTACCCAAGAGCCACCAAAAACTCAAAAGAAGTTGGTGTCTAGGACTTCAGATATAGAGTTTGCGTGTGGATAGAGCAATAACCTGTTTTCCTGTTGTCTTTCTGTAAAGAGACAGCTCTTCTAGAGACTCCTGCAGAGAAGCCCCCTGAATCTGAACAGTGCTGTGTCCTCTCCCAGCTCCCTACAACAAGGATAAAGGGGCAAGTAGAAGCTACCATGCAGCATCAACAATACAGAAACCACCAGATAACTCATCACAACCTTAACTCTGCTTCTTTTGCTGAAAAGTCTTTCAAGCAATTCACACCACTACAATCTTCTAGTGAAGGTCACATGTGGAATGGAAGAGGCTGACCTCTTCCAAAACACACCATGGCATTCCTCACACTCACTGGTATAATATGGAGTGTATGAGAGACTTAGCACCTACACAGAAATGCAGGTTTATATCTAGGCTGGGTAGGAAGAGCAGGGGCAGTTGGGGGTGGGGGAAGGAAAGATGCTGCTCTGCCCTCAGCTCCTGATTTCAGTGTCTGGGGGCAGGGAGGCACACAGGTGGCATGCTGGATTGCACTGCAGGTGGATCTTAGGACTGTGTGATTCGTCTTCAAAGAAGAGGTTGGTTTAATGGATGTCTCACCAGTGCCTGGAATATCACTGGGCAGCTTGTGGTTCTTCCAGACAAAATCTGGACTGGTAGTCTCCATGAGTGTCTTGTTCTCTTGAGTGTTGAAATGCAGAAGAGTTCTGAACTATGGATGTGGGAGGGAAGAAATGCAGTCAACAGCTGTGTTCTCCTTCTTTTGCCCCCTAGCTTCAAACTGCACTTAATAAAAGTGTTCCCAAACTCAAAGTAATTTTTGCTTTCTGCTACACAGCCGTGTGTTAGCTTAGCAATATGTGTGGCTGCTATATCCCTCTTCATTTCTCCTCTCTCACTGAAAAGAAATATATCAGTCCCACAAATTACCAGCTGCACTTCAGTTACTGACTCATCAGATTACATCAATCCCGTCAGTCTCCAGCACGACTCTCATGACCCCCTCCCAGCACGCACAGTATGCCTTGGCACACCACCACTTCTGCTGAAGTTATTTTCATCTGTCTTATGCAACAGTACAGGGCATTTTGTTTCTCCTTTCATATATAAAGTCGAACAGTCACTGCCTGGACATACGTACATGATTTGCAGTCTGTGACGTGTACAGCAGGGTCAAATTGGTATCAATATCTCCAAATTCATCCAGAGACACAGGGCCCTGTACACCTGCATACACAAGGGATCAGTCAGAGGGATTGGGTTCTCAGAAACACAAATACATAGCAGGAAGGATGGGATAAATAAAAGGATTTCTGATGCTCAGAGTGTTTTTCTTCTTTGTGTATGTAGTAAAATATATATCAATTTAGTGTGGTGCAACTTCTCCCTTATTAGCATGCTACATTGTCTCTACAAAATCCAATAAAATGTGTTGAACTGAAGAGGAATGTCTCCCTCTAGCTATAGAAAAATATATTTGTCAGGTTTCTTCATCATACCAATAATGTCAGAGTAACCTCCCTTGAAGGGACCATTTTAGAAGTGAGGAGGGAAATTATCTGTTTCTACTTGCAGTTTGAATCTATCAGCAAGAAAGGAAATATAAGGATACTTTCATTACCCTTACTCTTTTGAGAGCTACCTGCTTGGCTGCCATAATATTATTTTAACCAGGTTCTTTTTCCCTTTAACCTCCTGCCTCTGTATGTCAGCAAATGGGCCGATTGAGAAACTGCCTATGTAGCACATTCCAAGGATTTTAAGGTGGAACTTTCTAAATGCTTCAGCAGGGTTTGACTTTGCTCTCATGAAGTCAGTAATTTCAACAAGAGCACAATCTTACCCTATACCCACCACTCCTGAAAGTCTCACCTGCATTTTTTCCCCTTCCTTTTTCAGGACAGTTTTTTTTAATCAGCGTCGTATTTTTCTTTTGTTGCTTTTGCTGATTATTTTTCCTAAATTTCAGCAATATCATTATTTTAGTTCAGGAGTTACCTTCTCCCTTTTCACCTCAAAAACTGATGCTAAGTTTTTCATGGTCCACATTCTTAATAACAAAATACATATTGTATGAGCTTTCTACTGAACAGGCATCCAGCACAAGAAAGAATAAAGGTAGTTCAGCAACACCTTTCACTTCCAGGATTTTTAACACTAAACCTACAACTAATGTGAAGCCTTAGAGTGCAAGATTTATTTCAGATGGGTAAAAAAAATTTGTGCAAGTTATCTTTCAAATTTACTGTAAAACTGAAGAGATTAATTCACTGATACTCAAAAAAGGATGCTTTCTCCAGGACGAATTAAGAAACTATGTTTTGCTACGTTTGGGATCCTATGGTTAAAGGAAAGACAAGACTAAAACCTGTTAAGCCATATTAGGAAAATCTGGGAAACATCTACACACACGTTTGCTGAGAGCAGGTGGGACATAAGCACAAAGCTTTGAGTCATCATTTTGGTACAGACCTCTGATATGAAGTGACACCTGGGATTTTGCTCCCAGAGAGGCAATGTTGTCACTTCGTTGTGTAAATCTTGCTTCTGTCTTCCTAACAATCACAATTCTGTGATTTTAAGCCTATGGCCCACAAAAGCCCAGTAGTGCCAGACAACTTGTGAGGGGAACAAGAAACTTGACTAGGAAATGCCAACTCATTGCCAGTTGGCTTAACCTCACATTGTAGGCACCCAGGCCTATGATGGCTTTGTAAACTGGGAGCAGGTTGTTGAAACTACTTCATTACACCTTAGCTAAGTGGATTCAGAGTAATCTGGAACATCAGTCATATTTCATACTTATTGGACCCAAGTCAAAACTAGACTTTAGGGGAAAAGCTTAGAAATGCCACTTTAGCAACTTAACAACCCAAATGCCAGGTTGCCCCTGGGGAAGCATGAGTGCTGAAACCCACCTGTGAGCTTCACTCTTCCAGCTTCTTTCTCATTCTTTCAATAGTCTCCCTATAGAGAGTTCAGCTCTTTGTCAAAAGAATGACATCAGATCCTCATCTCTGTCCTCCATATCTGCTGGCTGGCAAACTCTGTCCCTACTCTTTCCTGCACCCTTCCTTAGGCACCAATATTCTTTAAATATGCTTTGTGCTTCAAAGCAGCAGGAAATATGCAACAGCCCAGAAAGGAGTCTGGTCATCAAACTGCCTGTTGCTAATTGAAATATGTAAAATTATCATTTTGAGTTGAATTTGTGTGATTCTGTATAACTGCTATGTAGTGCTCCTACTAACATGGGAAATAACACCCTTGAAAAAAGTGATAGAAAAAGAAAAGAGTAGGAATAAAGCTCACTGAAGGGCTTGGACTTGTTTAGTGCAGAAGGGACTTATCTTAAGACTGCTTAAAATCAGACTTCTTTCTCCTCATCAGCTTAGCAAACCTTGCACATGACTGTACTTTTTTTACCTTCAAAAGTGGTATTTCGGAATTCATTGATGAAACTGAGAGGTGACACTGGGCTCTGGGAGATGACAAATTTCTTCAGAATATGTCCAAACAACAAAACTGCATTAAAATATCCAACAACAAAGTCATCTTCCATCTAGAACAGGAGAAAAAGAAAGATGGCAAGACCAAAATCTGCTGAAAACTGAGTACATGGACAATGCCACAATTTTGTTCTTGCTTGGAAAAAGTAAAGGTATATATTTTTGGTGTATGAAGACAGGAAGGTGGTGAAAACTTACAAAAGGACAATGTAAAGCCCTGGCATGCTGATACTTGTGCAAAGGATTCAAGAAATCCTATACTGCAGGTTCTGGACAGATCTGCTCAGTGGGACCCAAAGTCCCTGGTATGGGATTAGATTTTTTGTGCAGATAATCCGGTGTGGTGCCAGGAACTCTGTGCTTCCAGATGGCCACAGCTCAGGAACAAGGACCTGTGCCAGAATTTGCAGCAGCCTGACATAGAGCTGGCTCCCAAAAACCACTAAGCCCAGGCTGGGGGATCTTGAAGTCCTGTAAATCTAGCCAGAATCTTAAGGCTGCCTGCAGGAAAGCTGGAGCTCAAAGCCAGAAATCCTGGGAGGAACTCTACACATAGAGTCAGGGCCCTGGGCAGATGGTAAAAGTATCGCTTTCACTAAGCAGATACAGGGCTTGCATAGCTTCTGCTTTTCAGGAAAAACCAACAAAAAACCCCAAACAAACAAACAAAACCCAAAGCACCAAAACAAACAAGCAAACAAACCAAACCAACATCAAAAACTTACACCAAACTACACAAATGTATTTCCTACAGAAAAAAAAAAAAAATCCTGTTTTTGCACTTGAACTAGAAATCCCCTAGACAGAAACACAAATTGTTGACACCACTTACACGTCTGCACGAAAAAAGGCCAGACAAAAAAAATTAATTCTGAACTTGCCATGCTCACATCTCAATTACACCTATAGATCTTCCTTCAATTATGCCTTGCAGCTATGTATGTCAGTCACTCAAAAGTGGAGTCAGAAGGCCATGTACCTATAAGACTCCCTCATGCCCCATGAACACTTGCAGACCGAATTAAAAGCTTGAGTTGCACTTCACAAAGCAGGTATATAAACACCTGCATGTTTGCTTTATGATTTGATATTTTTACATCATTACCACAGGACAAAATGCCATCCTGTAATAACGTAAGAAAATATGGGCATAGAAACACTATGGGGAATGATTACAGCTGCATTTTTGGTTTCCGTTTCTTAGTGCATGCACATGAATGAACTGAGTGCAATAATCAGATATAAAGTAGTGTGGTTACCAGGGTAGCATCTTCAGTCTGTACAGTATTCGAGCTGAAATTAGCAGGTGTCAGAGTCAGGACAAGTACATTCTTCATGTAACTGTCTGAGCTGTTGATCCAGAAGTATGAGTTACTGCAAAGCAAAGCACAGAAAACCCATGAACCATTGTTCAGCAACAGGGACAGTAGTAACTACGACAGAATCGCTCTCCTCTCTGCAGTGGCACTATTATTTAACAAGTTAAAACAGTAGTTCTACAAATAAAAGTTCATCATGGGCAAAGATCATTATGTTGTTCCTGTCCTGGTGCCAGCTTCTGTGCTTAACTACATTAAAAAGCAATATCAAAGAGATCTGGCAACCTGAAACTCAAAGGTTGTAGAGAATTATTGTATTTATTGTCATTGTTTCAGTTTTGTCCTGTTTATTTCCTCTTATTTCCAGCAGGAGTTGATATGTTTATATGTTCCTTGATGAAAAGGAAACTTCATTAGGATCTACCAGATGGAATAATCCTACTGTGCTTATGTCCTGCCTGGCAGAGGGCTCAGAGCTGAAGAAAGTTTAAATCTTGACTTGACTCATGAAGAAACATGAGACCTTGCCTAGTGGCTTCTCCTACACCTTGAGTTTTATCACACATGTCTATATTTTGTTTCTGTTTTACAGAGAACATGGTTTGAGATATTCAGCAAAACCAGGGGTATGTATTAAATTTGAGGAAGGCAGCATATAAAATGGGGTGAGGTAGCTGGGTATATCAGGCAGATGCATATCACAGCAGGAAAGTCCCTAATTGCCCTCACCTATTGTGGGGAAACCATTATACCTGCCACACCAGTAAGTAAAGGCATACTGTACATAGCACCCCTTGTGTATTTACAAAGAAACAGAAATTGTGGCCAGTTGCCTCAGAAAAAACAACTTAAGTGGTGGCAAGTCTAGAGCTCTTAGAGGCATTTCTGAAAAGTGTACCTCGTGAATCTGAAAGTGCACAGAACTGAGAAGATCCTGTTAGAAATTGAACCACAGGCTCCAGTTTAGACCCAAAGGTTAAATTACTTAAGTCATTGGTAATCCTAAGTGCCTCAGCCCAGCCCTGTCAAGGTCAGCTTTAGATATGAGGGCTGGGAAGTCCCACAGCACCTGACGTTCAGGAATTCTTTTGGCACATCAACAATGTAAGATTGTGATATGGACATATATATTTGCCTGTGATCATCTGTACCACTGAGCTGCCACTACAGTTCTGGGCATGGCTTTGGTTTAGGCCAGCCAGCTTTTTCCCAGTCTGTGATGTGCTATGGTGACTGGAGATAGACTCAAAAAACAGTTTGGGCATCTACACTTAGCCATACAATGTGACCTGTGCTGTGACACTCAGGCTTAGGGCCACAGATCAGTCCATGTATAGAGACAAAGCTTTCAAGGCTACCATTGATAAGGTCAGTCTTCATCTTTAAGTATTTTGTCATTAATAATATGAAGATGTAACTGAACAACAGAAAACATAAGTTGTACACTAAGAAACATCTCTGAAAAGTTATACAGATGCAGTTATAAAGATATTGAAGAAATGGTTATGAAGCGGAAGAGTTTAAAATGGAAGAGACAGCTGTAGCACTCAAATAATGTAAACATGGAATTAATGTACTGTAAGCCATATTTATATAATTGTCTGGTTGGGCAGATCGTAAGAAAAATGTGCAATATCTCATCGGAATAGCTCATGACCATTCTAACTTGGACTCTGTGTTCTCTCATGGCTTCCTGCACCGAGGAGTCCACAGGACAATGTTAACCTTACTTGCTCTTTCACTGCCTTCAAAAAATACTCTGTGAACAAAAGGCAACGTTGTAGAGCACACGCCACAAATTAAATAGACAAATAGACAACTTAAATAAATTACAAGACATAAGGAAAGACAGCAATGGAAATAATTTTGTCAGAGAGCATTTCTTCAGCAAAACAGTTCTGCTCACACAATTTCCATTATGTCTATACTTCAGCAAACTGCAAAGAGGAAAAGCAAAGGTGATACTTTACTGGAAGAGATCTATCAAGATGATAACAATGTCTTTATCCACTTCTTCAGTCCCAAGGTCTGCTCTGATGACAGCTGGAGAGCCACACATGATGATCACTATAAATTGAGCAAAAATGGAGACAGATTGGTAAAAGATGCAGCCAAGAGGAGGATATTTGCCTGCTCCCCCATTCCTAAGTAGCAGGTAGTAGAGCAGTGCTGGGCTAAGGCATATTGACTGCCCTGTGCTGGGTCTCAGGCACAGAGCTACAGCCTCACTGCACTGAGATGAGGATATCTGGGGAAAAGCGGTAAAAGGTGCCTCAATGCCTGCATCATTTTCCATGTGATTGCAGCAGAGCACCACCATTATCTCACTCAAATAGACGTTAGCAATTCTGATGCAATATGGGCCATTGAATTTTAAAGTTTTGAAGTTAAATGGCATTCAAATAATAGTTTAATTGGTTTACTTATTACTGTCATGCTCACTTGGCCTGCTGATGCCAGGTGCTTAGTCTTAAGAGAAGATGAGGTATTTACTCATCCATTTTTTTCTAGTTGAGATAGATCATTTCCAGAAGAATTGCCCCTTGATGGCACAAATGAGGCCCACGTATGTATCAGAGCTGCAAACACAGGAATGGCAGAGAGCTAAGCATTCTTGTAGTATCTAAAGTCTGTCTTAGGAAGAGTTGTGATTTGTGGATTTCTGCATCTTTCAGAAAATGGAGCTTATGCTTACATGGGTTAATTCACCTCAGAAACTCTCTGAAACCCAGATGTTCCCCCCTATTTTATGGGGATGGAGAGAGGAACCTAGGAACTTCATGCAATTTTATCTTTGCATCCATGTGAGATGGTATATCTGCATTTCTCCACCGTTTCTGTGGAACAACTATGCCTAAAATGTAACTAAGGGGTAGGGCTGGAAAAAGCAACCTGCCTGCAGGAGAGAGTGCAGTCACAGCCCCCCTTACCATTGCTTTTCCGTTTTGGATCTGTTACAGTTTTTTTAAGCTGCTCTGGAGTCCTTAAAATTTCCTTGAACTTTAGGTTTTCAGAGAAATGTGTAATTCCAGCTTCTAGTGCATTCACGTACCTGGCACAAGGGAGCACAGATATTGTCAGAAAATTACCAACCCCTCACATTCTCCTAAACAAGCCAAAATGCAACACCAGTGTTCACAGCACACCAGTGTTGGTAAAGCAGTAGGGAACATTTTTTTTTTCTGCAGCCATAGAAGAGAAAATCAATACAGCGCATGGAAGTCTTAGAAGTGTTTGAAAAGTCACCCAGAGAGCCTGCTTGTACAAAGGATGAGTTTGGAGAACACAACAGTGTAATGAGACGTTAACAATCAAGAAAATAAATCAGTGATATGAGGGAATTGCAGTACGTCAGACCAGCTGGGAGGCAGAGCCAGGAAGCTCTGCTGTTTTAAGACATGGGTGATAATCTTAGAACACACTCGTGAAGGCTCAAAGGAACAAATGGGAGCAGTAGGAAGGACTGAGATAAAAAACACACATGTACTAGGACTGTGAGGGAGTGATGTAGCAACAATTATAGCTGCAAGCATGGAGAAATAGGAATGAATTGTAGTAAGAGATAAGCAAAGCACACTGATATTTCGAGTCATCAGAGACCTAATAATGGCAATTACATCACATGACCAAGTTGCTATCTATACAAAAAAAGGAAGAAACAATAAAAGTCCCTAAATGTCTACAAAACAGAGAAATGGACATAATTTTTAGGCCCCTTAATTCAGAAAAAAAATTAAATTCTCTATACAAAATACTCTCTAAGTATATGCTTATATCACTGAAGCCAATACAGTAATACATTTTGCTTAAAATTCTGAAAGTTCCTTAGATTATGAATTGGAATTATAAATAATAGTTATTTCCATTAACTCTTGACTGTATTTGAGCTTCATTTATAAAATTAGTAGGAGAAACACTTTTTTTTTTTTAATTAAGCAACATTTTTTGTCCCAAAATTGGAGAAAAAAATGAAATTAATACAGAAACACTCTCACATGAACTGAAAATTAAATAAGTCAATAATGGAAGAGAAATTATAAATATCAGTATATTAAAGATTCTATTTGACCAAAACCAGCTTTTGGTTTTAGGCAAGG